>NC_134486.1:79261890-79606890 GCF_040206685.1 Ascaphus truei | reverse complement strand
GGCCACCAGGAGGGGGGAAGGTGAGCTGCGGTCCGGCTGACGGGGGAGAGTGACGGCCACCAGGAGGGGGGAAGGTGAGCTGTGGTCCAGCTGACGGGGGAGAGTGACGGCCACCGGGAGAGAGGGTGTGTGTGTGTGTGTGTGTGTGCGCACTCACGGTGTGCGGTGTTGGTCAGAAGCGCACACGGTCACGGTGTGAGGAGAGTGTGCGTGTGTGTCTCTTCTCCCTGCCTGGCTCCTCCCTGCCTGGCCCACAGGCCAATGAGCTGTCCAGCAGACATACACACACAAACATTATTTGAGACTTATATATATAGATAACCTGATCCTCTATAGGTTAATTGGATGACCAATGTCTAAACGTCTAGCAGATACACATACCTAACACTGAAATAACAAATATAAATGGTAGAACCCACATTTATATCAAAAAAATTAAATAAAATTACACACAATTTTAATAACAAATAATCATAAAATATGAGAGTAGGAGAATAAATAAAAATACAAAATATATATTATAAGTGTAGCTAGGTCCCCTTTGTCTCGCGCCCCCCACCCCTCCTCGTTACCTCCGCTGCCAGGGGTCACTCGATAGACCCGCCGGCACTTCCGGAGGGTGGGGGCCATGCAGGGAGCGCTTCGGCGCTCCGGAGGTTCCCGGCGGCTCCCTTGCAGGGAGCCACCATCTTGAATGAGTCCGCGCATGCGTAGTAGGCTCCGGCGGCCCCAACGAGTTGCGCATGCGCAGTGGCAGCCCGCGAAACCCTAGCCTACCAGGGAGGGCTCTTGGACGGGACTACGAGTCCCATGAGCCTTAGGGGACCCCACGTGACGCCAGGGAGCCAAAAGGGCTTAGAATCTCCCTGCTGAGGAGATTTTGATACATTTCGCGCGCTGAAGGAGCCCACGTTAGTCAGGACCAGGAAGAGCTAGGGGAAGGAGGTGAGTGCAGGGGTTTGTGACCCACTGCATTAGGCCAGCAGCCCCCTAGGCCCCAGTTAGGTCCTGAGCCCCTCACAGCTTGTGGTGCTACAGGGACAGGTCCTAGGTTAGGAACCTGTCACATTAGTACCAGTGTTAGATAGGGACACAGCGGACACTGCGCTCCCCGAGAAGAGGCTTGGGCTCAAGCCTACGCCCAAAGAGACAAAGACTATCTCCAGGGTGGGATCGCCCCTGGCGGACCCTCGTGCAAGGAAGCACCGGATCGCAGATGGTATCACCAAGCGGCGGATCCTTTTTGAAGTTGCTTGCAGGCCCAAGTGCAGGAGCACTCGGCAGGTACCTTTATAAATGCACCAACAAACCATATATATTCTCACATAGTGGCAGCGCTGACCACGGGACAAAGGGGTTAACTGTGGACACGGTGTGGGGATACACGGTGGTGGGTGAAAGGTACACTCCAAGTGGAGTGAATGACATTTGGTACTACGGTACATAGTGTGGAGTTACCCCCTAGGGGGAGTATTATTAAAAGTATACAGTAGTGATTACTGAAAAGTGTGATAAGCGTGTAAAGTGTGATTATTCCTGCATATATATATAAACTGGTTATATACATCTCCGTGTATGTACTTATTGTATATGTGGGTCCTGTGTAGGCAACCTTCTACATTCCTAGAACCCTACACAGGTGGAGGTGCTGCAAACCAGATTGAGCCGAAGGACTCACCCCAGGTTCCCAACAAGCGGAGGCTCAGGTCTCTTGTGAACCTACAGGTATATGCACCACACCTGGTAACACATAGGTTTCCACCCACACAAAATATATCTGTGCTTGGGGTAGAAGGAATACCCGTTACATTTGGAGGCGCTGCTGAGAGCAGACCTGAGGTGCCCTATTCAATTCAGTACTATCAGAGATCAGCAACATGTTAATCCCCTCAAGTCAAGAGGTCCATGCTTGGGCCGTCACAGCCCGGGAACCACCTAGTTATGTAGTGGCAGTAGGGAACGTTCCAGCATTAGTGGCGGAAAGTGACATCCGGGACTCCCTGAGGAAGCTCCTGAGCCTAGATCAAGTATGGTGCCGGGGCAGAGTGTACGACTCTACTGTTCATTGGAGCAGCATACTATTCACCGTAGGGCGGGACATATGCCAAGAAACGGCCCCGGACACCCTAGTAGCTCCTAAGGCCCCGCCAGAAGACTACCCCCTTATATACTCGGACTTACCAGAAATACGAGCAATGTTTTCATCAAGAGACACTACCCAGTCCCCCCAGGTTCCAGAGGAACCATCCACCAGTACTTGGCCACCTACTGCACCGGTGTCAAGTACCCCAAACCGGGTAGACCGTTCTCCACCTAAAGTCTCATTTACCCCAAGCGCTCTCACGGGAGCCACCAGTTGGGCTGACAGTCCGCCCCCTTCACCAGCACCCGCTCCCCATGGGCTGAACTCCCGGCCTATCAAAGATAATGAAGGTTCCGTAATGGGGGTGACACTACCACAATTCGTAGAGGACATCACCATGGTCTCCCAGTCACAAAGCTACCGGAAACTCAAAGCCTTCTCTGGAGTACTTCCAACACCACAGGGGGAGGAAGGGATAGACTCTTGGAGGAAGAATGCGTTAAAAGTTGTAGAGGAATGGTCATGCATTGACGCAGTGAAAAGGCAGCGTATCATTGAGTGTCTTAGGCCTCCAGCTTCTACCATTGTAACCATCCACAGGGACCAACACCCATAGTTGACGGCGTTGGAGATGGTGTAATTCCTGCTGGAAGCATACGGGCTAGCAGAAGATAAAGGAGCAATCTGGACGAGGTACTATAATCTCTATCAGAAGGAGGGGGAAGCTTGTCGGCCTTTATACACCGCCTGCAACTGGTCTTAGGAATCCTACTCAATCGTAAGTTGATTCCCGCCTCTGGAATGGATGAGGCGCTTCGTAAGCAGTACCTGCGGGGATCAAGCCCCACTCACCCCATAGCCAATATGCTCCGCAGCAGACTAATTGAAGGGAGTCCCCCTACATTCACCGGATTGCTGCGGCAAGTGAAAATTCATGAAGCACATGCCTTGTTACACTCTCCTGCAAAACCCAAGAGCCCCTCCGTCTCAAAGGGAAAGGGGTCTATGGAGAAGAAGGAAGAATCTGCTGCCGCTGTCCAAGGGGTACAAGCCAAAACCCTCCGACCAACCACCTTCCCCGTCCAAGGTTCATCCAGAACGCCGCAAGGTCGTTTGCTACAACTGCGGTAAGAAGGGCCACTTCTCCAGTGATTGTCCAGAGAGGGAGGACCCACCAGAGGAGAAACCTCCCAATAGAGGAAATTCAGCCCGGTCAATGGTCTGCCGCGTACAGACGGCGGAGTCTGACACAGAAACCCCTACTGGATCTGAAGAGGCTCCTCCTGACTCCGGCCCCAGTGATGACGCCTTACCAGGGGAAGCTTACAGTCAAGTAGGCCCATCGGCCATCGTGCGTGTTGTACTGGAAGGGATCTATGCCTCTGCCCTACTGGACACCGGGTCCCAAGTGACCATAATATACCGCAAGTTCTATGACCAGCACCTCAAACACTGCCCCATGCGGTCGGCCGACCATATGAAGGTGAGGGGGTTAAGTAATGAAGACTACCCCATCGATGGGATTGTAAGGGTTCAACTGGAAATACTCCAACTGAACACTGGCAAGAAACACCCCATGCATGTAGCAGAAATGGTATGCCCACAGCCCCAAGACCGGTGCAAGTATCCGATCATCTTGGGGACCAATACTGATATAGTATAAGAGGTAATCAGAGCAGGCCTGAAAGAGACCAATGAGTTGCCGATGGCCAATCCGCTCCTCGATCACGTTCTACGAGAAGAATGCAACCGGGTATATGCCTTGGAGCGTCACGGGGACCTCTACAATCATCAACGCGGACTGACGACCATTTTACCAAGGGGAGTGCAACATATGGCCGTCTGGTGCTGTTATCCCGATCGAGATGAGAACGATCAACTTGTCTCCCTGGAAAGTACTCCTGAGGACGAGGTTCAGAGAGGGTATAGGGTACTACCCGAAGTGAGAGAGTGGATGACTAAAATCCCTCTATGAACCTACGTATATGTGCGGAACATCTCCCCATTTACGATGGAACTTGATGTAGGACAAAGTTTGGGTTGCATATATCCGGTTAGCCCTGTGGAAACAATGCCCCAGGTGAACGCTGCTGCAGTGGGTGAACGGTTAGTCGAGTTGATGTTGCCAACTGAGTGGAATGATCGGCTGACAACCAAGTTGAATAAACGATGGACTGTGCTCTCCACGAGTGAGATGGATGTGGGTTGCAGTCGCAGAGCCCTACATGCCATTAGACTGAGTGACGCCACTCAGTTCCACGAACGCTCTCGCCGCATCGCCCCTCGAGATGTGGACGATGTAAAGAACGTCTTGAAAGAAATGGAGACCGCTGGGATTTTGACGGAGTCACGGAGTCCTTACACCTCTCCCATAGTGGTGGTAAGGAAGAAGAACAGATCCATAAGACTGTGTGTCAACTATCGAACCCTGAGCAACCGTACGATACTAGATCAGTACAAGCTTCCTCGCATTGAAGAAATTCTGAATGCTCTGAACGGAAGCCAATGGTTCAGTGTTCTCGACTTACGATCTGGGTACTATCAGGTACCCATGAGTGCAGAGGACCAGGAAAAGACAGCCTTCGTCTGCCCCTTGGGTTTCTACCAATTCACACGTATGCCCCAAGGTATATGTGGAGCCCCTGCTACCTTCCAGCGACTGATGGAGAAGACTATCGGAGACATGAACCCTCGGGAGTGTCTAGTCTACCTGGACGACATCATTGTCTTCGGAAAAACCCTGGAAGAGCACGAAGAGAGGCTGCTTAAAGTGATAGACCGTCTTGGGAAAGAAGGATTGAAATTGTCCCTCGACAGTGTCGGTTCTGTCACACCTCGGTGACTTACGTGGGACACATCGTGTCTGCTCAAGGAATCGCCACCGACCCGGCCAAAGTAGAAGCGGTCGTGAACTGGCCTCGTCCTGAGAATGTCACGGAGTTACGATCCTTCCTGGGTTTCTGTGGGTATTATCGTCGCTTCGTAGAAGGGCACTCTAGTCGAGCTAAACCCCTGAACAATCTGTTGAAGATATATCCCGAAGATACAGGAAGGAAGGCCACATCGGCCCATCAACCGTTTGGCGATAAATGGACGTCTTAGTGTGAACAGGCCTTCCTGAAGTTGAAGAAAAGCCTGACCAAAGCGCCGGTGCTGGCGTATGCCGATCCAGAACAACCATACGTTCTGCATGTGGATGCCAGTCTCAATGGATTGGGCGCCGTCTTGCACCAGAAGCACCCCGAGGGCCTTCGGCCTGTAGCCTACATCAGCCGCAGTCTGACACCCAGTGAACAGAAATACACAGTCCACAAGTTGGAGTTCCTGGCTCTCAAATGGGCCATCACGGAAAAGCTCCACGATTACCTTTACAGTGTTACGTTTGAGGTAAGGACGGATAACAATCCCCTCACGTACATCAATACCTTGGCCAAATTGGACGCAGCAGGGCACCGATGGCTGGCAACTTTAAACAATTACCAGTTCTCCCTGAAGTATAAGCCGGGGCCTCTGAATGTCGGAGCTGATGCTCTATCACGACGACCGGGACTAAGTGCTACTCCTAATGATGATGAGTGGGAAGAAATCCCAGGACCAGGGGTGCGAGCTATGTGTAGCATGGCCGCCATCATCAATGATCAAGTGGCCTTCTCAGAATTACGGGTTGCGGATTCCTTGGGTTGCCAGTCGCAGGCTGTCCCAGCAGCCTACTGCGATCTGAAGGGGATGAACATAACTCATGACAAAGTGCTACGGTGGAAAGATCTAGTAGACTACCAAATACAAGACCTTGTAATTAGTATTATTAGGCAAGCCGTTGAAAAAAGGAACCCAGCCCTCCTGAAGCGTGTTCCCAAAGACTTGGTCGCTTCACTCATGCGGGAAACGGACAAATTTGAAATTGATAACTGCTTACTCTATCGGGTGGTGCAATATCACAACCACCCGGATAAATGACAACTAGTCCTCCCTAAGAACTTGCAATACATGGTGTTAAAGTCTCTACATGATGAGCATGGACATCTCGGTGTAGAGAAGACCTTTGGGTTGGCCCGAGACCGCTTTTTCTGGCCCAAGATGCGAGAGGCCGTAGAACACCACTGTCGCTGTTGTTCTCGGTGTATACAACGCAAGACCCTGCCTACCAGAGTTGCACCCATGGGCCATCTGAAGAGTTCTGGCCCCATGGACCTTGTGTGTATGGACTTTCTGTGCATTGAGCCTGATAGCCGAGGAATACGCATCACGGACCATTACACCCGGTATGCCCAGGCCTTCCCCATGAAATACCAGAAAGCCATCACAGTGGCAAAAATACTATGGGAGAAGTACTTAGTTCACTACGGTCTTCCAAACCGTCTTCACTCAGACCAAGGTCGAGATTTTGAGAGCACGCTGATCCGAGAATTGCTCAAAATGCTGAACATTGTTAAGTCACGAACGATCCCATACCATCCTGAGGGAGATGCTTTGCCAGAATGATTCAACAGGACCTTGTTGGACATGCTCGGAACCCTGAAGGGTGCGCAGAAAACGGAATGGAGTCGACATGTGGAAGCTTTGGTACACGCGTACAACTGTACCCGCCGTGAGTCCACTGGATTCTCCCCATACTTCCTCATGTTTGGGCGGGAGGCAAGACTCCCAGTAGATGTGCGTTTTCGAGTATCAACGGATGGGATACACAATGCTACCCATTTCAAATATGTGCAAAAAATCAAGGACAGTTTGCAGCAAGCTTACCAACAAGCTGAGCAGTCTACAGCTAAACTGAATGCTGGCAAAAAGAGACGATATGATCATAAAGTCAAGTACCGGGAGCTGTGTTGCTCCGTAATCTAGAAGTCCCCGGGAAACATAAATTAGCGGACCGATGGAGAGATGGCGTATATGAGGTAGAGTCACAGATGCATTGCCTCCCGGTCTATCGCATCAAAGACACTGAAGGCCGGGTAAAGGTTTGGCATCGTAATCACCTTTTCCCCATCCCACAAGTGGGAGACGAAAAAGCAGAACTACTGGCCACACCGCTCAACGGTGAGTCTGATTTCTCAGAGATTGGTCAAGAGACTGTAACTAATTACCCCAACTCTGAAACTCCTGAAGACTCTATGGAAGGACCCTCTCAAAGGGATTACTCCACTGAAGGGGCATCTCCCGGAGGAGCTACGGGTAAGGGGTGGCGCCAACAGGCCAGCCTTTGGATCCACAGAGCCCGTGCTTTGTGCCAAACAGAGACTGTTCAGAGACATTTCTCCACTCAAGGGAAGAGGCTGAGCCTCAGGACTGTACTTATTACTCCCCAGAGGAAGTTGCTGAAGAACAGCTCCGTAGGAGCCAAAGAGTAAGGTACCCTCCCAACCGGGTAACCTATGATCAAATTGGGGCACCCCACTATGAGGCTCAGCAGTGGGCTCGCAGCAAAGTGCAGTCCATCATTTTGATGTTCAATGAAATGTACAATCTAAGGTAGACTGACGAGTTACGATTGTATTTTATTGTTGCATTTTTATTATATAATGGTGCCATGCAAATTTTCATTATATAACTTCTGTACATAGTTATATTCAGTTATGTCCCAAGCGAGGACGTTGGGGTTTTTACCAGGGGGAGGATGTAGCCATGTCCCCTCTGTCCCGCGACACCCCCCCTCGTTACCTCCACTGCCGGGGGTCACTCGATAGACCTGCCGGCACTTCTGGAGGGTGGGGGCCATGCAGGGAGCGCTTCGGCACTCCGGAGGTTCCAGGCGGCTCCCGTGCAGGGCGCCGCCATCTTGAATGAGTCCGCACATGCGCAGTAGGCTCCGGCGGCCCCGACGAGTTGCGCATGCGTAGTGGCAGCCCGCGAAACCCTAGCCTAACAGGGAAGGCTCTTGGACGTGACTACGAGTCCCATGAGCCTTAGGGAACCCCACGTGACGCCAGGGAGCCAATAGGGCTTAGAATCTCCCTGCTGAGGATATTTTGATACATTTCGCGTGCTGAAGGAGCCTACGTTAGTCAGGACCAGGAAGAGCTAGGGGAAGGAGGTGAGTGCAGGGGTCTGTGACCCACTGCATTAGGCCAGCAGCCCCCTAGGCCCCAGTTAGGTCCTGAGCCCCTCACAGCTTGTGGTGCTACAGGGACAGGCCCTAGGTTAGGGACCTGTCACATTAGTACCAGTGTTAGATAGGGACACAGCGGACACTGCGCTCCCCGAGAAGAGGCTTGGGCTCAAGCCTACGCCCAAAGAGACAAAGACTATCTCCAGTTTGGGATCGCCCCTGGCGGACCCTCGTGCAAGGAAGTACCGGATCACAGATGGTATCACCAAGCGGCGGATCCTTTTTGAAGTTGCTTGCAGGCCCGAGTGCAGGAGCACCAACAAATCATATATATTCTTACATAGTGGCAGCGCTGACCACGGGACAAAGGGGTTAACTGTGGACACGGTGCGGGGATACATGGTGGTGGGTGCAAGGTACACTCCAAGTGGAGCGAATGACATTTGGTACTACGGTACATAGTGTGGAGTTACCCCCTAGGGGGCATATTATTACAAGTACACAGTAGTGATTACTGAAAAGTGTGATAAGCGTGTAAAGTGTGATTATTCCTGGATATATATATAAACTGGTTATATACATCTCCGTGTATGTACTTATTGTATATGTGGGTCCTGTATAGGCAACCTTCTACATTCCTAGAACCCTACACAGGTGGAGGCGCTGCAAACCAGATCGAGCCGAAGGACTCACCCCAGGTTCCCAACAAGCGGAGGCTCAGGCCTCTTGTGAACCTACAGGTATATGCACCACACCTGGTAACACATAGGTTTCCACCCTCACACAATATATCTGTGCTTGGGGTAGAAGGAATACCCGTTACATAAGTAAATCTATAATGAATTCCAATATAACTCAAACAATATTACTCCAAGAATATAAAAAATGAATTGTTGTTAATTATTAATACATTTGTATAGTTAATATTTATATAGGAAGTATTATCTTATATTCAGATTTTAGGATAAATTACATCATGTTAATCAATATGATGTTAAAGAGGATTGATCGCATTGCGCGATACATATAGTTTATTAGACATGCATATTGGAAATGTTTACAAAAAAAAAACTTTACAAAAACGTTTACAAAAAACTTTGTTAGAAGAGCACCTTAGCAACCCATAAGGTATATTCAATGATTTTATTTATATGATATATATTTTTATACACTGATTTATACAGATGTTAACATAGAAAAGCACCTAAGTCTATGTCTGTATTTAAACCAAGTGGAACCAATGTTTTCATTGTATGGATCCATTTGGTTTCCAGTTTGGAGATGGCGTTTACATTATCGCTTCCCCTCCAATTTATTGCTAATTTATCAATACCGATACATTGAATAACTGCAGGATTGCCATTGTGCTCCTCACAAAAATGTCTGGACAAAGTGTGTTGTAGAAAACCCTTTTGTATATTAGTAATGTGTTCTGAAAAGCGTAGCTTTAATTTCCTTGTAGTGCGCCCTATATATTGTTTCTTACAGGGGCATTGAATTAAATATATACGATATTAGATGAATCACAATTTATGACATGTTTAATTTCATATGTTTTTCCTGTATGAGTTGAAGAAAAGTCTTTTGTTTTTTTGACATTATGTAAATCTAATTTACAAATTTTACATCTTAGACATTTATAGAAACCTTTCGGTTCCAAAAATGTGCCTGTAGATATGTTTTTATTTGATGCTTTTAAACAACTTGGAGCTATAAGTTTTTTTTAAAGTGTCAGCTTTAGTAAATAATAATATCTTTGGGACCAAAGGTAGGTGGGATTGTAAAATGGGATCCTTTAGAACTAATGGCCAATGTTTTTTGATCACTTTTTTGATTAATGGAGCTAACGGATTGTATTGTGTAATGAATGGTGTGTCGATTTGATTCTCAACCTTGTCAGCACTTCGAACCTCTCCTCTATTATATTTTAACAGATCTTTTCTATCAATTGTACTTATTTTAGTAAATGCTTGATCCAGAATTGTTTTTTTGTAATTCTTTGTTTCAAAATTTTCAAGCATTGTTTTGGCTTGTTCTTCATATACACTATTATTAGTGCAGTTGCGTTTTATTCTACGCAATTCTCCTTGAGGGATGTTGTCAAGCCATATATTTAAATGGTTACTGCCTGCCTCGATGTAATTAAGGCAGCTGACTGGTTTATGATAAGTCTTAGTGCAGATATTGCCATTTTCTATATAAATAAGTAAGTCAAGAAACTCAATTTCACTAGTGCTAAATTTAGAAGTGGAGTGTAAATTAAAAGTGTTTTGATTAATATAACTTAAAAATGATAATAATGTGTCTTTATCACCTTGCCAAATAAAAAATATATCATCCACAAAACGTGTCCATAGTACTAAATTGGCACCGAACTCATGTGGTGACCATATAAATTGGTTTTCCCACATCCCCATAAACAGGTTCGCGTAGCTCGGTGCAAATTTAGTACCCATGGCAGTGCCTTTAATTTGTAAAAATAATTCTTCATTAAACCAAAAATAATTGTGTGTTAATGTGAATTTAATTAAAGATACTAAAAAATCAATATGTGATTTGGTGTAAATACCCTCCTTTTCCAAAAATAATTGAATGGCTAGACACCCTTGTGTATGATCAATAACCGTGTATAGTGAAGTGACATCACACGGGACTAAATAATATTGATCTAGCCATACAATTTCTTGCAACATATTAAGAATGTGAGTAGTGTCCTTTAAATGTGATTTGAGTTTCTTGACTACTTTCTGTAAGAAGAAATCCAAATATGCTGACAATATGCAGGGTCCTTTTATCACTCTGGCTGCCAATACTTGAGGCATCTACCAGGTTAGTGATTGTATAGACAATTCTGTTTTGAAATTATCTCTTTATACCAACCGCTCAGCAGGTCTGGGTTCACCAACGGGATTTTATTTACATTGCATTTGTAATTACTATTGTGTCTGTCACTTATCAAGCATATGTGTTAATAAAATGTTATTTTTTTTTCCGTATATTAGTGGGGTCTCTTGGGACCACATTGGTCCTTCAGTCGTTTTTGATGTGTTGAGTATTATACTCGGCAGTCATATACTGCTAATAACATTATACAGAGGTTGAGTGCATCAACAAAGGGATTCTTTTCTTGTGTACCCCACAGGGTTTCACATAACAAAACAGAACAAATACAGAGGACACAGGACACAGAGCCTCTTTGCTCCATGTTTTTTGTGTGCTCTTTGGCCCCACCCCCAGGCTCCTGCTACCTCCTCCTCATTGGCTGCTGCTGTGTAATGCAGTCAATCAGGGCGGAGGAAGCTGCCCAGCCCCCTAGCAGCAACAGCAGCCCTGCTCCCTCCCTTCTCAGGATTGCAGAGGGGAGCAAGAGTCTGAAGTCTGTGCAGAGAACTTGTGCCCCCCCCTTCTGCTGTCCCAGTCTGCACATGCGCAGTATGCTACTTCTGTTACATAGAAAGTCACAACTCAACCCATTTTACCCTATGAGATTTTCCACATAGCTCAGAAGGTTCACTTCAAAAGGCAACAGTACCGTTTCCATATACAATGTTCATAAACATTCTCAAGACAAGTATAAAAATTATTGAAACATTCCTATGTTTGTCTCCGTTTTTTAAAGCATCAATTATGAAGCTATTACTCATTTTATCACTGGGTTTTAGCTTTGTGACTGAATGAGGATATTAATTTTATATTATTTCCAGGCATCATGTTGCTCCAAATGACATACTGCACACAGTAGAAGTTTGGTCAGAGAAATATTTTCAGGCATTATGAATGATAGGGATTCAAGATACACTTCACAGATTCCAAACAGCAGCTGATAGCTGGGACACTCTCATGCCAGAAATGTTCCATAGTCTTCATTTGTATTGGTCATATTCAGCAACTCACATGGCAATTTATAAACTATGAAATTAAATGTGTTCAAAATCCAGCCAAAGTTAATTAGGCCAACATAGAAGGTATATGCTTTCATAAAGAGGCTGACAGATGCTAGAGCATGGTGAAGTATCCATGTGCAATGACTGCTTTTAATATTGTAGGATATAGACATGCTACTTTATTTGACCTGTTATGCTTCATAACAAGTAGGCAATGAAATATGTACTCTTCTCATCAAATGTGTTGTGATTTACTTGCAAATACATGTGGCCAGGTCTCCTTTTGGGCTCCCCCTCAGCCCCCCTGGGTTCCCCGCTTACCTCCGCTTTAGCGTGGGAACCATCGCAGAGTGCTGGGGAGGTGCAGGGTGCGCAGCGGCAGGCAGGCTGGAGATACAGTCACTGGAGCTCCGCCAAGGGAGCTTGAATAGACTCGCACATGTGCAGGGATGTCTTGCGCATGCGTAGTGGCTTCTTAGTTGTGGTGGCCATCTTGGTGCACCTCGCGCATGCGCAGTAGCAAGCCATTACAAGTTAGCTCCGCAGGGGAACCACAGCCCCCAGAATGCACAGAGGCTGCTAGTCAGGTGGCTAAGCTAAGCCAATCGCGCGGCCGGATTCCCCTGCTCTCACATTGATACATTTGGTGTGCCAGAGACCATGCCAGTCGGAGCTGGGACAAGGTAGGGTGAGGGTGTATATGCAGGGTGTATGTGCAGGGAGTCTGTGGCCCCTGCACTAGGCCACAGACCCCCGATAGGCCCCAGCTAGGCCCTGACTCCCCTGTGAGATTGGTGCAGCTACAGTGACAGGCCCCTTAGATAGGGACACTGCCCAATTAGCATCTTTAATGTCAGGGACACAACAGAATGCCACGCAGCAGTTGCGGCCTGTGGTCTTGGACCAGACCACCACCACATATAGAGACTATCAAGGTGGGACCCTCCAGCTGGACACCACCCCATGTGGAGGTGGACGCCATCGCTGATGGCACTGGATTAGATGGTTCTATCATCAGCTGGTGGTACCGGGTGTTGGAGCACCCGGCAGGTATCACACCATCTACAAGTGCAGCAACTATGACACTCATTGTGGGCAGCGCTGTCACACACGTCCGGGTGGGTTGGCTACTCTGCACACCAGATTGCGTAGGTGCCCAGGGCACCTCAGAACATTGGGGACACTCACAGGGGTGCGGACTAAGTGATTGGACAGTGGGATTTGGTGTGTGGGTAAGGCTGTGCGTGGCCTGAGTTATATGTCTTATTGTGTTACCCTTTGCATGTCAATAAACCTGTTATTATATACACGGTGTGTACTTATTGCATTGGGTCCTGTAAAGGGGTTATCCGGCGCTGTCACGATCCCTCACAGGTGGAGGCGCTGTCACCGGATGATCCAGGTACACCTCAGGCTCCCAGCAGCGAAGGTTCAGGCCTCCTGTGAGCCGCAGGTAAATTAACACATACACTCAGTAGCCGCCACCTCTCCCATCAGGTGAGGGAAACAATGCTACATACATATTTGAAAAACATTACTAACGGTGTACTGTAGTAAACTGCAACTCTTCTCTGGCATTGCCTTTGGCACAGAAAACACACAGCTGCAAATGCAATGGCTTAGCAAGTGATAAATGAAGTAGGACTGCTAGGTAGGCATATTTCTTTTTATTCCAGAAGCTGTTTACATTTAAGACCAAATACATCAAATGAGTCCCACATTCAATGTCAAACCTCAACCAACATCTAAGGTTATACTCTTTACTGCCAAGAAACTGACTCACAGTTTCCCTCTGAGCTCTTATCAATACTATAAACAATCCAATGAGCAGGGAAAGCAGAGTCCTAATGTGTATGCAAAGAGCAGAAGATATTTGCAGTGGGACTTGCACATTCACAATGAAAGGAGCTCTTCACCTCAAAATAGTTGGCATTTTAATCAGCTCAAAGCCACGTTTTTATTTACTATATATAAATATATATATATATATATATATATATAATAAATATAGCCGTTAGTCCAGTTGCGATAGTGCAGAATAACTACATGCCCCCACAAACCTTAGAAATATTACAGATACATTGATGACCTGTTTATAATGTGGACAGAGGGTTATGGAAACGTTAAACAATTCCCAGAGTTCCTGAACTCATTCCATCCATCAAACTCAAAATTGATAATTCGGCAAACCTAGTAAACTTTCTAGATACAACAGTAACAATAAAAAATGGCAAACTACACATATCTGTATTCAAGAAACCAACAGACAGATGCAGTTACCTCCATAACTCCAGCTTCCATCCCACTCATACAAAACAAGGTATCATACACAGTCAAGCTATAAGATACAACCGCATATGCTCTGACACTGAAGACAGAAACAGACATCTCACAACCCTGACCGAATCGTTCAACCCTGACCAAATTGTTCAGACAGAACCAAAGACTATTGCCAGAACTATTACATCTGCACTAAAAGCCCCACGAGAACACCAGACAGAAAGAACCTACCACACACAACCCTACCCTAGTGGGAATACGAAATATAATCAAAGATCTGCACACATGCTGGCAGAGGATGTGACATTAAAAGAAATCTTCCCCAAACCTCCCATTCTTGCATTCCGGCAACCACCAAACCTCAAACAGAAATTAGTCAACAGAAAACGTAATAACGAACTTAAAGACACTGATAATGGCATAAAACCATGCAAAAACACATATTGCAAACTCTGCAAACATATATGCCAGGATCCCACAGCCAGCCACAACCAAGGAACACTCAATGTTAAAGGATCATACTGCTGCACATCCAGGAATGTTGTATATATGATTCAATGTAACAAATGTGACCAAGGATGCTACATTGGCGAAACCAGCCCAAAACTTCAAGGCAGAATGAATATGCACAGACACTGTATACCAGGGGAGCGCAATCTTTTTTCCCTGCGCCCCCCTGCCGGCTGCTCCACTCTCTCCGTGCCCCCCCCTCTTTCTTTGGCTCTGGCGTCAGCGTGATGACATCACGTTGCCATGGCGATGTGTCTCCAGAAGCAAGGTAAGTGAGGTTTACAGAGGCCTTCGCTGCTTCCCCAGAACTTAATTTAAGTGCCTTCAGGAAGCGCGCAGGACCTCTGTAAACCCCGCCCCCCGCAGACAATCTTGCGCCCCCAGTTTGCGCACCGCTGCTCTATACAACACCATGAAGAAGGAAGATACTGCTCACCAGTGGGACATCATTTCTCACTACCAGATCATTCCATAAATGATTTGAAAATCAAAATCCTCAATGGGATGTTTAAACACACCCAAGAACGGAAAACATTTGAACTCAGAATGATAAGACACTTTGACACCAAAACAAGAGGACTTAATGCGGATATGGGGTTTCTCACACACTATTACAATTGTTTGTAATTATCCTGCCTGCCTCTCTGCCAATGTTTTTAGCCACGGTTCCCCTCCCCCCGCTCCCTCCCAAAACAGGATCCTCTTCCCCCAACAATCTGGTCCTTGTCACCGTTTCGTTACTCTGCCAATGTCTTCATACATCCTTTTCTCACCCTACCTTATCTATATCTCTGTTTTTTTTTGCTTTCCTAACCTCTGTTTTAGCCATAGATTCTTTTATATATCAGTATTGCTGACCTGAGGAAGAGAGGAGAACACGTAAAAACTTGTCCTATGACATAAATTGTTAATCCAAATAAAAAAGGTATCACCTAATTCTATATACAGCTCAACCCCGTTATAGCGTCGTCCTCGGGTCCACCCAGTCCGACTGCGCTAGAACCGGGGTCGCGCTAATTTTTAAAAAAATGGCCGCCGCGCACCCGATCGGGAGGGAGGGAGGGAGGAAGGAAGGAGGAAGGGAAGGAAGAGGTGGCCGGAAGCCCTACATGTCCCCCAGCAGCGGCCCTCCGAGTCCAGCCGCAGCCTGCTCCTTACCTCCCACCACCGGCATCCATCCCCCTCCACCGGCATCCACTTCCTCCCCCCCCCCCCGAGGCCCCCACACCTACCAGCCCTCCGCGCCCGCCCTCCACGGCATAATCAGTTTTGGGCCTAGCCCACGCTGCCCTCCGAATCCCAGCCTGCTCCTCACTCACCCCCCCCTACCGGCATCCACACCACCACCTCCCTCCTACCGACACCCCCCCTCCTCCTGTTGCGAGCTCCGCTCCGATCTCAGCAGCCGACACCAAAGGTAGGGAGGGGAGTGGGAGGGGTGGTGTGAGTGTGGTGTGGTGTGCTGTGCAGTGTAGTGTGTTGTGAGAGTGTGCTGTGAGAGTGTGCTGTGTGCTGTGTGCTGTGAGAGTTTGCTGTGTGCTGTGAGTGTGCTCTGTGCTGTGAGCAGTGTGCAGTGAGCGTGTGCAGTGTGCAGTGATTGCTGGGAGTGTGTGCAGTGTGAGTGTGTGCTGGTAGTGTGTGCAGTGTGAGTGTGTGCAGTGTGAGTGTGTGCAGTGTGCAGTGAGTGCTGGTAGTGTGTGCAGTGTGCTGTGTACAGTGAAAGTGTGTGCAGTGAGAGTGTGTGCAGTGTGCAGTGTGCAGTGTGCAGTGTGCAGTGTGCAGTGTGCAATAAAAATGTTAAATTTTTATTTTTTTTAAATTTGGTGTCCATGCTAAAACCGCGTTATAGCGGATCGCACTATAACGGGGTTGAGCTGTATATATAGTTTTTTAAATACCATTTTAATTCAGTTTGATTTTTAATGTTGGAGTTCCCTCTATTGTTTATATAGTGGTGGCTGGTCCAGCTAGCTCTCTACATATCCCTGTCATGTAAGTTCTAATAAGATGTGGACAGTGACAGGCTATCCTATGGGGTTTTCCCCCTCCTCATGCTGACTTCCTGAGTGACAGAAGTTGAGTTGACACAGGGATCTGTGATAGCCAATGGTGGTACAGATACTGGGCCCTCCCTCTTTGAGCTGCAGGAAGGAAGTGCCTGAATTATAGCTTGAAGTTCCGCCCCTTAGGGATGAGATCTTCAGTTAGTTACCCTGCATGGGCTAAGGAGTTGGCAGTGTCTACTCCCAGCCAAGAGTGAAACGTGCTCAGCCCCTCGTGGGCTGAACACATAACCTAATCCAGCAAGGCCTCACCATTACCCACAGGCCAGTACCATCCTGAAGCCATGGATCTACTATACCAATTGGAGCATACGCTACAATAACACCAGTAGTGGCGGCTGAAATAAAGAACATCCTCATTTGTACTTCTGGCTCTGCTGCAGTCTGAATGGAGGGAGGTAAATGAGAGTAAGGATTGACATAGCGGGGACCCCCTTCAGTCATGCTGAAGCCCTTTATGTCTGGAGGCGCTGACACCGGGAAGAACAGAACCAGGAGGATCCCTAAAAGTCTGCCCTGTACCCCCACACCATCGCAGGAAACGTATCTCTCCTGTACCACGTAGGTAACAAGCACCACACCAGGCAGTCACATAGCCATAATCTCCCAGAGGGGGGAACATGTGCTGCATTTATAAACAAGAAGTGTTTAAAATACCGATATGTATTTTTTGTTACTGCACAATCCACAACATTCCAAACCGCCCATAATATTATACTCAGATATCACCCTCAAATTGTGTCACTTTCTCATCAGGCCGCCAAGCAAAATTAGAATTTTGTTTTTACTTTTAAAACCATCATTCCTGATTTTTCCATTGTTTTTAATGCAGGATTTTGGTGCTATCAATTATTCCCCTCATTTGACTCAATATTTTGCGGTCAATGCCTTATAGTCTGCCCAATGATTGTCATACAAATCCTCTGTGGCTTTTTATCAGGCTTACATAAGAGATTTTAATATCTTGTAAAATCTCAATATTACCATACAGATCTTCTGCAAATCAAACTTTAAGATATCTAAGGGGTTAAAGAAAGAAGATCATTTATGAAAAAGTAGTGCATAACTGTGCAGTATAAGTATAATGCTACAGAGTAGCTTTCGTGGCCTGTTGTTTTAGACTACCTAGGCCTAGTAGAACTAGGCAGTAAGTCTTAATAAGTGTACACACCAGTCACTATGGGGTATAATGTATGTATCAATGGGGCAATTCTGCTCCATATGTATCAAAGAAAAAAGTTTTATTAAAATCAATAGGATTCTTTTCTTGGATACATATGTTGCAGTTTTGTCCCCAGAGTTGCTCCACTTTTGCCTTGATACATACGTACAGTAATAGCATCTTTGTTTAGGATTCTGCCCCAGCTACATGAGAAGATTGTATGAGAAATGAAACTTATCTTTTTTCTTTCTTCCCCCCTCTAAGTACTACTAAGGGTCATACACATCTTAAGCTTTTAAAATATGATTATGGGGCCTATGCTCTTAGCTTTCATAAAAAAAAAATGCTGGACCATTTAAATCGCAATTTTTTGGAGCGTTGCTATCACGATATTCAGAAAGCATTGATTACCTGTGATAGCAAAATTCACAAAATGGGCGAGTAGCCGGCGACGTGAAGATCGCTTCTCCGAAAAGGCCTTACCCGTCGATTTATTTCAGATGCAGAGAGAGCTGCTCAGAGAGCTGCCTTTCCCTGTGCAAATCTCGCCCGAAATTAATGTTTTTTAATATACATTTTATTACAAGTGTAGATGAGCATGGGGTCTGCAAATATCCGCGTTGATTTCAGGTCCTGGGACCCCCTGCTTTCCGAGATACAGGCCCCGTAATGGGGTGCCGGTATCTCCTATGCATTTTATTCCCACGGTCACGTGACGCGGGACATTTAAATGCATAGGAGATACCGGCACTCCATAATGGGGTCTGTATCTCAGGACTTCACTCACATCAACGTGGTTCTGCTCCGAGATCCCCTGCTCATCTACACTTGTAATGAAATCATTCCTTAAAGTGACCACATCCTTTTGAACTAATGTAACCTATCACATGGTACAGCAACCAATGGGATTGTCTTTAATCCCATTGGCTGTAATACCATATGATATAGCCATGTGGTTTGAAGGATGTGACGTTCCTCCCTTGAAGATGACGTCACATCCTAAAAAAAAAAAAAAGAGACGGGCATGATACAGCATCCAATCAGATTGGAGCTGAAAATGTGACATCACAGGCCCTATATAAGGCCTGGACTCCTCATTTAACAGGAAGAAGACGACGAGACAACATCCGTTGGGATTTACCATGGGGTTGGATTGACAGATGAGGAAAGAAGATAGAACATTAAAGAAAAGAAAGAAATAATGACCGAAGAAGATAGAAGAAGGTGATAGAAGATAAAAGAAAGAAGAATTTTGTTACCTGTTCCTGATCATCAAGGTGGATGGCGTTGGATTTACTTTGATGACATCACAGTACGAGAGCTTGCAGAAACGCCAGGATTCGGAGGGTCAACGTTTCTAAAGGTAAGAAAAATATTGAATGTATGTACATGTCTTTTTTTATTCAGGTTTTTTTTATTGTATTTTTTTATTTTTATATTTTTCATTGCCCATTGACTGATAATGTATTAATCTGTGGCCATTTAGGGTACAGATAAATACAGTCACAGCCAATGCATTTTTTGGCAAATGTTGTTTTTTCTTTTTCTATGTATTGTTTGGCTTAAATTGTCTGTAATTTGTATGGCTTGTTTTTATTTCATTTTCTGATTGTTTAGCGTTTTTATTTAATTATTTATTTTGTTGGCTACTGGTTTTAATTGATGTGTTGCCTACGGGTTTTATTAATTAATTGATTCGTTGGCTAGTGTTTAAACTCCAGTAATTGTTTTGTGGGTTTGTTGGTTAGTGCTTTTATTTATTTAATTGATTGGTTGGCTGGTGCTTTTATTTATTTAATTTGTTGGCTAGGGCTTTTATTTCTTGAATTGGGGTGTTTAGGTGCTTGTGTATATATTTTATTATTGTGTATTTTTGGCCTTCATGCTTTTTGATTAGGATGACCATTGACTGCTATAGTGGCTTATCATGCCAATATTATATGGGTATGATGTACCACTATGCCAATCAATGGGTACAGGGTGGGTATTGTGTTTATTGTGGGTAGCGGGGGTGGGTGAAGGGGATATTTATCCCTTGGTGGGTAGCGGGAGGGGTTAACTCCTTCATTGCCTTACCAGTTAGCCACTAAGGTAATGAAGTTGCCTGTAAATGCATTTTTATTGCATGGGATTCATGCTGGGGGTCTCTGGTGCTGATATTAATGGGTATCAGTTCCGGAGACTCCAGGCATCCATCCGATGCAGAAAAAAAGCAATTTTTTTTCTAAGTCCTGTCTCGCCACGTCTCAGCAGGTTCTCACTACCTTCACGCCAACTTTTCCTGGTGTGAGGATTTTGGGAAAAACTTGTAATTCTAGAGCTGCGATAGGCCTCGATAACCTAATTGCGACTACTAGAATTGCACAAGTTTCAGAACCTGCCGATAAGTGACTTATCGCCACTCACTCAGTGATTTTTTTTTGAAGGCTCAAAATGTTGGCGATTCAGTCTTTTATTGCCCACTTATCGACGCTTACAGAATCGTAGTAGGCATTTTGGCCGATAAGTGGCTTATGAACGCTTATGGCACAGGCCCCTTAGTATTTCTGCTCTAAATTGATCTACAGGACATTTCCTTTCTGATGATGTTTTATAGAATCTGAGGAAAAAATGTATACCATTTGATTTGCACTTTACATAATATCCTATTGTATCTATCCACCTCCCTGTACACCACTTAGATTAGAGATTTTCAGGGCAAGGCTTCTCACTCTTCTATTTATGTCAAATAGTACTCACCCTTGTATTAACTGAATGGTCTTGCTTGGGGATTGTGCATTTTGTGTACAGTGCTGAGTACATGTGCGGTCCTGCACAAGAATGTTAGAAGAAGAAAGTTTGGAAAAATACTCTGCAAAAGTCACATTGTTTGGCGCTCCCCCTACTTGCACTTGGTAAGTGGAATGCAAATATACTTTGATAAACAAACCTTCTCATAAAAAAATATTCAATTGGACGATCATCTTGGTACCTACATTACACCTTTTAATGGTGCAATAAACAAACCTAGATAGTTCTGACGCTGCATATAAGACTAGGGTGGAGAAGATCATGCAGCAGAAGCAGATTTGTGGGGAGTGGTGTATTTTCTTCCAAACCAACCCATTGTTGTATACAGTCAAAAGTGATGGGTTGGGCTACCACCCTCTAAAATTGACAGGATGAAAGGTAAATATTTGAAGTAAACATTTACACAAACAATTGTCAGCATCCAGGAAAGGATCAAAACTTGTTGAGCTAGCTTGCAGACCACATGTTTATATGACAACTTAAAGAGATGGTCTCCTGAGCTTGCTTTCAAAAGTAGTTTGAATTGTAGAACCAGTTCTTGTCACTATTCTGCTATGTCATGTCAAATATTTTGGGAAAAAGGCATGCACAGTTTTTCATCATGCGTTTATGTGCTTCCATGATCCGATGTTTGATCGCAGCTGGGCCAACTCTTAGGCCCAGATCTACAAAGCTCCGTTATTGACTTAAAGGGACATTAACTTAATGAGTTAATCTGAAGAAACGCGTAGGGCTACACGTGTTGCTGCTGAAAGAGGTGTTTTGAGCGGTGGCTTGTACTGATTACACTGGAGAAGTGAGTGAATCCTCTGCCCCGACTGAGACGTTCCCTGCCCGGAACCAAACTGACTCAGCGCCAGTTGATGGAGGACTGCCCAAGGAGTGATACAACTAGAATTTAACTGAAGGAGAAGATCACGTGACAGATTGTGCCAGAGGGTTGGCAGAGTAGCGGAGACATACCGACACGTTGGGGCATGTGTTTATCTCATAAACCGCCTGAATACATTTGATGTTTGTGAGGTTTAAATTGACTTTTTGTTTTTTTTTCTATGCAGGTCTGTGAAGGGAGGTCGTTATACCAATAAAGAAGGCTGCCAAAATCCTAATATTTGCATCAAGACTCAGCAAGTGTGACCATATTTACATTTGACATTTTCTTATGGTTTTTAAGTCTTGGACTTTGACACATTATATATATATATATATATATATATATATATATATTTTATATCATTTTTCCATATACTTTTCACATTTAATCATTTGTATTTTTTTAATTTTTGCTTTGCTAGCTTATAGTGCAAATTTCTTTATTAGAATATAGATCAATATTTAGAGTGAGCTCCAATAAGGGGCTATACAGTCATAGTCATTTATTTATTTGTATTCTACCACTCAATAATAGGCGCAGTATTTTATATATATATTTTGTTTAGACATTAACTTAAGTTAACATCTAGTTAAGTGCTAACAGGTATCCTCAAAGCTCACCAACGCTGTGTTAAATGCTGTTTTATTCCGTAACGAGCCCTTTCGTTACTATAACAGACGTTAGTACCAATGATACTGTATGCAACGAGGTGTTAGCAACACTTATCCATAGAGCTCCGTTATAGTTAATGTAGGGATTTAAAGTTACGTTAGGTAGGCCATAGCTAAACTTAGCATCACTCCCATCCAGACCTTGAAATAGGTCTTTTAAGGGTCTGGCTAAGTGTAAGACCACAGTAAGGTATGATTCAACTATCATTTTTTTTACAGGGTTCTTGATGCCGCCTTTGGGTAAGACAGGCTGAACGCCATGTTATTTGGAGCTAACGCATGGCAGTGCTAATTTAACATGGTGTTACGTGTATGCGAATGAGAACTAACGGCTGTTGTTTTTGCATAGATCTTTGTGGAAACCCATTAAACTCAGGAAAAATAACGTCAGTTACCTATTTAGGTAACGTCATGCTATTTGCCCTAATTTAACAGAGCTCTGTGGATCTGGGCTATAGGGGCTTATTCTACATCAGCTGAAGTGGCCAATCAGGCTGTTTTGGGCTGAAATTGCCCATTGACTTCAATGGGGAATTTCATCTGAAAAAGGCCCTATGGCCGTTTTAGAGCATATAGAATGTACAGATTCGTCTGAATTATTTGATATTTACATAGCATTTGGTTAAAAATTAAATCCCCCTGATGTAGTAGCTATATCAAAATGTTCCTGCTCATTTTTTTAAGCGAGGTTGCGTTCTGCATGGAACAGGATCTGTCAGTACGTGGAACAGGAAGAGGACTCCTTCCCTTCTATTCTGTCATCAGTGACGGAGCGATCCCGAGACTGCTTTGGAGAGTCGGTCTTGTGATCGCGAGTGTCGAAGGGGCCATGGAACTCTGCGCCTGTGGCGTCTCCGGCACACAAAGGGTTAAGGTGAGATGTAATATCATATTTTGA
The DNA here is from genome assembly GCF_040206685.1 of Ascaphus truei. Lineage (NCBI taxonomy): Eukaryota > Metazoa > Chordata > Amphibia > Anura > Ascaphidae > Ascaphus > Ascaphus truei. The sequence goes on along the minus strand of NC_134486.1, from coordinate 79,583,629 downwards.
AGGAGCAATAAATGCAATATCCTACACGTGTGTTTTTAAAATAAAAAAAATCCGTTCTGTAGTATTAGATAATACTACTTTTTTTAATTTTAAAATTCAACTTTTAATGCCGTTTTTAATGAGTTTTAATATACGTAGTATCCTTTGATTTCTATAGCAGGTTTTAGCACACCTCCCCAGCAGTGCAAGATCTTTGTAACAGTTTCCTGTTTGTGATAATTTGTTGCCAATATTCCCAGCAGTTTGAGCTGTAAACTGTAACAACAGATTATGTTACTTTAGTAATATAAGAATACATTGTAGCTGCTGAGTTACACTGACTGAAGGATTGATTTGAAACTGAAAGGCAGCCATTTAGTGAACTCTGGGATACAGGATTTTGCTGATGGATCACGGAAGAACCGATCGACAGCTTAGGTAATTAGTTTTCGATAAAGGCAATCAAAGGCTGCATATATGAAAACAAAAAAATATATATAATTTAAGATGCTTGGACTGCTTCTTTAAAAGTAGATTTGTTAATATTGGTTTATATTGTCATTTTGTGATCTTTTGTATGATGTATATAAATAGTATTTGCATTTTAATGTTGTAGCACTTTGGAAGTATATGAAATGACTGCCATCATAGAGAACAATGGTTTTGCATCATTTAGCTTACAGGTAATCCTCGCTATCCAACGTTTCACTTTACAACGAATGGCATATCCAACGCTTTACAATGCAACCCTATGGGCAGTTTTTCGACGCCGGAATGCGTTATCCGACTCCTGAATGCGTTCTCCAACGCTCACCGCCACTGATTAACATGGGACTCACTTTACAATGGTTTCACTATCCAATGCTACTTCCAGAACAGATTCCGTTGGATAACCGAGGACTGCCTGTACATTGAATACTGATTTACAAATGACAGAGAATAAAAAAACTAAGAATATTTGGATTTGCTTTGTTTCTCTCAAAAGGTGAATTTACCTGTGAATACTATACACTGTATGTTTTGAAATCTATCTACAAATGATAAAAATAATTATTTAACTACGCCACATAGATCCCATTTCTGTAATGGCACCCATTGTAAAAGTGATCTGAATTCTGCAGATCTAAAGTACCAGCAGATATCCAGAGTGAAAGAAAAGAGTCACTATTAACAGCATTAAAAAGCTTGTTTAAAGGATACACAAACATAATATGTGCATTTTAAATTCATGTTGAATGGTGCAGGTTTAAAGCAGCAGTTCATGTTCTCCTTTAATTTTATTTCACCATTGCAAATGAGTATTTTAGAACAAAAAGCAATAGGAGCATAATAAAAAGCACTCTATTATTGTGATTGTGTAAAATTTGTTACCGCAGTAATCTCTACATTGACTCCCCCATTTGTGGCAGGAAAGGGGCTATGAAACAGCATACTGTAGTATAAGACTACAATGGTCTACAGTCTACACAACAAGACTCCCTGGTTCCAGAGAGATGTAATTAGTTAAAGGGATGGGTTTCACCCCTCCCAAGATAGCTGGCACACAGCTTCCTGTTGTTACTTCCATTCTTAAAGCCACAATTTGTTGGAACATCAGAGGTGAACCAGGATATCTCTGATGGGATGGATCTGCTTGGCGCTTAGCAAGTAACTTTAAAAACAGAACCGATAAAAAATTAGGCATTGATTCTTTAAGTCGGCACTTGCCCTGTTTAGTTCTCTGTGATGTCGGTGCTGGTACAGGTTGGCGGGAATCCTAAAAATGCCAAAGGATTGCAGAAAAAAAAATCTGGCCACACTCGAAAAGCAATCAACGGAGTCTTATCAACATTTTCCCCTCAATTTTATTGCAGAACAATGTACAAAGTTTCAGGTTTGGACTCTTTGTAAGGTGAAAAAAAAAATTGTGTGACATATATTACCCACCAGCAAATATATTTAGTTTGCAAAGGTCTTCTTCATCCAAGAAAACTAAATAGAGAAGCAGGAGGAATTCAGCTGTGAGGATATGGTAAAAAAAAATAATTACATTAGAAGCTATAACCTGCCTGAACTGGGGTTACCTTGGCGTGATTAGCAAGCTCATCATACATTTGCCAAAATATGTAACTAAAACCCCAATTTAAATTATGGGCCTCATGCAGAGAGCAGCGCTATTTCAAATCTCCCCATTTTTTGGGGAAATTCGCGCAGAAAACTGCCGAAAATGGATTGTTACGGAATACGTGCCATTTTTTTTTTCTTTTTCAAAATCTCGCCGCGCGGCTGGCGAGAACCTACATCTCACCAGTTTTAAGAATATCCTAATTCAGAGAGCCGCGAACGGCATCTAGCGGCTGTTCGCGCCAAGAAAATGGCGCGATTTGCTACTAATTTGCCTCGCCAAGAAAAATTGGCAAGTAGATGGAGCTCGCCGCCTATAGGAAAGGGGAAAAAAAATGCGCGATTTTTTTTAACACATTTCTGCAGCGCGCATCTCTCCAATTCTAACTCGCCACACGCATTAATGCCAAACATTGCAGAATTCGCACATTTCTGCATATGGAGAATAAAACTCTCCAAAAAAGCTACTTTTTATTAAACTCGCCAATTTTTTAATTCGCTGCTCTCTGCATGAGGCCCTAAATATTAAAAGAGTTAAAGGAGTGCAGGATTTTATGCATCATGATAGAAGTAAGAAAGGATTATGACATTTTGGGTTTTAGTGGATTTGAATTTGCGTTGATCTTGTGTTTTTTTGCCTATTGCCTATCATACCACCTTTCCCATACATATACAGTAGTTTGACACACTTCATACTCCAGTAAATAAACTGGAATTGGGAATCAGAACACACTAATAAATGGCCATCGGGTGTGTATTTTAATCACGTATGTGGTGACATGTATATTGTAAAAGATAGTATAATTTATAGATGGTCTCATACTGAACACTGTTGTTAATCAGGGTTTTTTGAGACAATGGGCCTCATGCAGTAAGCGTTGATAAGGGAATTATCGCCATTTTATAGCCAAAATTGGGTTTGAGATTCAGTAAGCGCCGATAAGTGCTTGATTTCGCCAGGTTTCGGAGCCGATTATTTTGTTATGGCCAGTCGGCTGCCGATAAGCCTGTTTTCGCCACAGATCGCCACTTTTTTAAATCGGCTGGATTCAACAAAAAAAATCAGCTTATCGGGGCTGATCGGCACTACGAAATTGAGATGTTATGGCCAATTTCTCCCGCCAACTAAAGTTGGCAGTTTGGAGGGGAGAACGATCGCTAAGGCTGCCGGAACGGCACTTAGAAAAAAAAAAACTTCTGTACATCAATGGAGTCAATGGAGCGGGGACGTATAACAGTATAGTACTGTTTACGTTTCATTGCTCACAATACAAACGTCATTTGCATTACAGTGTGGGGGCATTCCCTGCATTGTGTCACAGCTGACGTGTATTATTTGCATAACATTCTACTTTTACATGTTGTCAGCATTTGCGGGTCACATTACTATTCTTGTGATGATGTGTCAAGGGAAAATAGTATACTCAACTCTTAAAGGAGAACCTCACATCATATCACACATTTTACTGAACTGAGCGACAATTATTTACATGATGTTACACATGTCACACATGTCACACATACACCGTATATTCATCTTCCTTTACATTACACAATGCTTGTAATGTGTCACGCATCTTTAAACGTTCATGTACATCTGTATTCTCATGTTTACATATACTTTTGGGTCCTCCCTATTTTCATGACGTCACTTATTGGACGCTCAATCACATTGCATGTTTACATTGTAACCGTAGCATTACAAGCACTTCAACCTAACTTATACACACATGTACAGTAATTCATCATTGGGACACCTTGTAAACTCATTCTATACCAACTATCCTCATTACAGAAATGCATGCATATGCACACGACTATTCATTGTTGTCAACATGTCACAATAACATGCCTAATTACACATGTTACACCAAACTTTTCCCACGTCAATCTCAGCCTTTTTGTCTAATTACATGACTGACTGTTGCGTTCACAAGTGTTACATGCATTGCACATTACACTATTTATTTGCAACCAATTTTTGTACAAAGCTTCACGTCACATCATTGGCAAATATCATCATTCCCTGCAGAATACACACAACAAATACTTATAACAACAACTGCACACAGCTTGCCACAGAAGTACTTTATTATGTTAATGTAACACCTTGCATTTTACTATGTCACCTGACATCATCACATACCTATTTAAAGGACGCCCATTACCTGCTCATTCACAGCTACTCATTTCAAAATGTTGAGATTGTTTAGGAGACGGAGGAACATTCTTTTCTATGACATGCTTGATGATCAAGAGAATCATATAGGGCAAGGGAGGGACACACCGAGGGACAGTGACAGGGACAGTCACGCGGATACGACAGGGACAGGGAGAGGGACAGGCCGAGGGACAGGTAGAGGGACAGGAGATCAGAGGAGAAGACAGAGGAGGTAAGTTGTGCCTCGTCCGCGTCTGTACAGGGAGAGAACCCTGTTAGATGGGATGAGTGAGGAGGAGATTGTAAGTCGCTATCGTTTGAGTTCAGCAGCAATCTTATCTCTTTATGAGGAGATAAGGGGAGATTTAGATTTTTTCACAGCCAGAGGTCGTGCAGTCCCTGGGCTTGTTAAAATGCTGTGCTCATTACATTATCTTGCTTCCGCGTCATACCAGACAACTGTGGGCATAGTGGGCGGGGTCTCGCAATCTACATTCTCGCGGGCCTTGACCCAGTTTCTCTATGCACTCAATAGACGCGCTAGGAATTATATTCATTTTCCTACAGAGGCGACAGAGTGGCTGGAAGTCAGGACTGGCTTTTATAATATAGCAGGGATACCATGTGTGCTGGGTGCAATCGATTGCACACATGTTGCTTTGATTGCACCTAGTCAGAGTGAGCATGTGTACCGCAATCGTAAGCACTACCATTCACTCAATGTACAGGTGGTATGTGATGCGACGATGAGGATAATGCATGTGGTACCCAAATTCCCTGGTTCCAGTCACGATTCCTCTATCCTGAGGAACTCTTCAGTCTTCCATGCGTTCGAAGAGGGACATTTTGAACATGGTTGGCTGCTGGGTGAGTACAGATTTACATGTTCTAACACAAAACACATTTTTATGTAGGAATGTTGGCATTGTACAATTTGATCACTAATGTCAGCTTATGTGTGCTCCATTCATTATAGGTGACTCAGGATACGGATTTAGGCCGTGGCTCTTGACTCCGGTGCTAAACCCTCAAACTGAAGCAGAGGAGAGGTACAATGCAGCCCATATATCTACAAGATCTGTTATAGAGAGGACATTTGGCCTACTGAAGACCAGATTTAGGTGTCTGGACAGAACTGGTGGGGCTCTTCTATACAAGCCTCAAAAAGTGTCTGATATTATCCTTGCCTGTTGCATTTTGCACAATGTTGCACTCAGGCACAATGTACAATCAGACCTAGCTGAGCCTTTGGTAGACGAGCATCCCACCCATGTAGCTGCTGAAAATGAACAAACAGCCAGTGGTGGCCAGACACGCCAGAATCTCATCAATTCATTTTTTTCTTGTAAGTAAAAACATATATGTTCCAAGTTCTACTTTTATAGTTACATTATGTTATCTTAACAATAATGTTTTTTTATATACCCTTCTGGTAGGACACAGATGAATATGGGTTGCACACCTTTCTTTTCTCTGCTGTGTGCACAAAGGGATGTGGCACCGGTATGTTATTGTTGCACAGGTTATATAATCCCTCTTCAATTGTACTTTAGTTGTGTGTATGTGAATACAACTGGGGTAACAAAGCACTAATATTTTAGCATTGTGTTGTTCCTTATGCTAACACAATACACATATTATGCCCATACTCATTCATGCTTCTAGTATGCTTACATACAATGTTATTGGTGCAGTGTAACATGTACATCCATATGATGTGTACACCAGGCTGATTTACATTTTGAATGTGATTAAATATACATGGTGTTGCACATTCAACACCAAATACACACTTTGCTGTGTTGTTTACGGTACTGAAGATGGCATGTCAATGTTTGCAATTTATATATTGTTCCTTTGCATTATAGGTATATCTCCAGTATGACTGATCATGGTATGTATATTTGCTGACATCTCTCATAAGATGTGCCTACATCAATCTTCCTATAATTATTTGAAGTCAAAACCCAACATATTGGTTTAAACACAAATGTAACATATATGTACTTTCTGTATCATGTATATGCATTTAGCTACTCTTGAGCTTTCATGTGCATTGTATTAGGAAATGATTACTCCCATTTCATCACATTTTATGTATGTTTCCTTATAAATTCCATTAATGTAATATAGAGGTGTTTGGAGACAAGGGGATAACTGTACTTATTTGTTTACTTACGGGAGCTCATTCATCACGGATGAAATTGACTGATCATAACACTCCATGCATGAATGCCTGTAATCACAACAATGCGTACTACATCTTATATTTAGCAATGTAGGTGTTTTTTAATGCTAGGAATTAATAGTCAACATTAATTTAAATTTGTGACATGTGTATGTATAAGTCACACGTGTGTGGATGTGTCCTACATGTACCAAGTGTAAAACTGTTAACAGAAAACACAATTTTGTCGCAAATGTTACTGTCATTTAGCATTTCTAATTTACCAATATGACAATGTTGGTAATATTTTTGGAATATAAATCACGTCACTTCATCATTATCATGATGATAATTATCAAGTATTCTCACAATTGTAACGTCAATCACGTGCACATTAGCATAGACACACTTTTTAAGACAACTGTTTGTGTCTGTATCAATTTGTGTAGGATCCATGTATAACACCGACAAATGATAACACCAGCTTTATTATGGTAGCTTATATCATCATATTGACTATACTATGTATTTTTAGAACGTTTAATAAACACAGTAAACTATAGTTAGTTAGGTTAATGAAATATACACAGAAACGTACTTCATTACATGATGTTGATGTCATATTCAGAACATCATGCATTGTAGGGGACCACAACATCTGGCCAATAACATTATTTGCTACAGTCCCAAACCATTTTATCAACATACCCATGTAACAAGAGATTTTTAACAATAAATGGCTAGTTGGTTGTAAGTGTCCTTTACATTGGGAGAAGGAGTGGCTCAGTGAGTAAAGACACACACTGGCACTGAGAGTTTGAAGCAGGGGAGTCTGGTTCAATTCCCGGTGTCGGCTCCTTGTGACCTTGGGCAAGTCACTTTATCTCCCTGTGCCTCAGGCGGCAAAAAATAAATTGTAAGTTCCACGGGCCAGGGACCTCAGCCTGAAAAATGTGTCTGTAAAGCGCTGTGTACAACTAGCAGCGCTATACATGAACATGCTCATATTATAATTATTATTATTATTATTATTATTATTATTATTATTGTTACATAGTTTCGACAGTCATACGTTCCATTACACAATAGAATACACAAATGTGTTAGCAGAGTGGGAATGGTTGTTATATATAAAACACACCATGCCATAAAATGATAGTAGTCATTAAAGAACACTCAATAAAAATTCATGAGGCACTATTTTGCAACATCATTATGTTAATTAAGTGCTTATGCAATATAGGCATAAGGGTATCACATTTTTAATTGTTTGTTAATAAGCGCTGCAAGCAATATAAAATTAGTTCCATATGTAGTATAGTAGTCGGTGGCTCCTCCTCACAATCATCTCATATAAAGGTAGACTCTTCTGAAATCATACATTGATCCGATTGTATCTTCCCTGACATCTCTGAAATACAGCAAACACATGATGGTCAAATATGGCACCTTACTATATATGTATCCGTGACAACGCGTTACACAGCTCTATATGATTGTGTACATACACACGTCACTCACTTATATGTTAGAAGTACAAGTGTACATCAGTATGTAATGTTTATTTAAATTTGTAGCAGGCATAACTATGTATATGAAGTGAACGTTGCCTGTATACTGAAAAATGTGCGCGCACATCTTAGTGTGCGCACGCACTTCACGCTTGGCTGCACTAACTGTTAGCGCATGCGCAAAACAAAGCGTACGTTGTGCGTTCAATACATCTTGAAAATACCATTAAACATAAAATCTTTATTTCAAATACAATGAAAACGAAACTACATTCGTTCTAAACGAGTACATCTGTATTCTTTTTAAACAGACGTGTTTGGACAGAAAGGACGGCCGATAACACAATGCGCAAATGCAATACGTGTGACGTGATGTTAAACCAGCGTGAAACGCACGCTAACACTCCTCCCACTCAATTAACATTCGGCTAACGCCCAGTTGACGCCTACAAACACTGAGCCGCACACATGACACACTGCAGTTACCGTTACTATAACAAAACATGACAGCCAATAGGCTTTGAGGCGCGCACGTCGCTTGGGGGCGGGACTTACATCCGTAATCCTTTTTAAGGACGCCTTGGCCCATGACAAGGGTCCCACGTCATACGTGGTGGACCCGGTTTTAAATGTTGTAGATGTTGCATGATAACAAAACAGGTATGTGTTAGAGTTAGGGTAAAATGTTGCTAATATGTTTTAAGGGATAGGAAAGTACGTATATTTATTCCGTCAGCAATGTGTACTACTCTTTCACGTTCTACTATATTGTATTAGGAAACAATGTGTTTGTGATCGCTACATGTTATGCAGTGTGCAATGTTACGCTGTATCCACGCATTGAAAGTGAAAATGGTGGTTACAAAAAAAAAAAGTTTAAACGCAGAGTCAACGCATAACGATTGTTATATTTACCATTCTTCTAGAATTAACTCTTCGTCTGCCTGCAACTGGTCGCTCCAGAAATGCAAGGCATTTTCATCCACGCTTGACCCAAACGCTGAATCCAGTATGTCACACATCTCCTCCATGAAGCGCTCATAGGAATCGCCACTGCTTTCTTCAAACAATTGGTCCGGAGGTAGGTTCATTTCTTCGGGTACCCATTCCAATGCATTTTCTGCTGAAAGGCTTGCTACATAATCATAGTAGTTTTGTTCTTGTACAATGTGGGTTTCTGGAATGGAGGGTGCAGATATTGCAGCAGGTATCGATTCACACGGAACAGTAGTAGCGGATCCATTGCTATTGGCATTAGGAATAAATATGCCTTTAAGCACAATATGTGTGCCCTCTTTCACGGTGAAATGTTTTTCCTTCGCAATCTTCCAGAAACCATACTTGTCTTCTAGCTTATCCTGCACAAGTTCAAAACAGTCATTAGTTGATAAAGTGAATCTTACTGAGGAATTAAAATTGCGCGCATGCCCACGGTCTTGGTAATAAGGATATTTTGCTCGAATCAAATCATAGATTTGGCGTGTGCTTGCTTTGTGTCCGCAAGTTGATAAAATTGCTTCTGATACCATGTATTTATACCCTAACTGCGGATTTTGATTTTTAACCAATTCTTCAGCCATTGCAGATTAGCACAAAAGATGTGTGCAGGTATCTGTCCTTTGCTCATAAAAATGAAACTGCTCAATGGCTAACAAATTTCTGTGTTTCCTTTTCAAGGTCAACAAAAGTATAAACTTTTACTCCTCATTTCAAACGCCAATTGGATTTGTAGTTTTAATTGGGTGAACATTTGTGGTTTGTGATAGCCGCTTGTGGGACAAACATGTATCCTTTTTTTTATCTCGTTTCTGAAAACATTCCTACACTTGTTTAAGTAACATTGAGTTTTCTTGCAAAATAACAAAGAGCACTGTGTGAAAATAGTGCTTAGACAGCCATATCAGTAAATACACACACCTGCAAAATGAAATGTTTCTTTCCCGCATACATTACTGTGTGTATTTGAAAGTCTGGTTAACTCCCTGTCTGCATGAGTTTAAATACGTGTGTATCTATATATATATATACATATATCTCTCTGATAAATATATATATATATATAAAGTGTATATTGTACTATATGTATATTGTGTGTATATATATATATATATATATATATATATATATATATATATATATATATATATATATATATATATATATATATATATATATATATAGTGTGTATATATATATATATATATATATATATATATATATATATATATAGTGTGTGTGTGTGTATATATATATATATGTGTGTGTGTGTGTATGTATATGTGTATATATATATATATATATATATATATATATATATATATAATGTATATATTTTTTTTTTATATTGCAGGAGTACACACAACATATTGATGGCAGTAAGTAGGCCTTGTATGAAACCTATTTAAATGGTGATAAACATGAGTGAATTAAGTAATAAACATTTGTTTGCGCCCAATACTGTTAGAGGCTCACACTTAGTATAGTTTTCAAACATTAGGCCTGTATTATTAAAATACTGTGTTTTCACAAGGAAGCATGAAGTGTATGTTTTTTGTAAATACCAGTTTAGATAGTACTATATATACATACACACACACACACACACACACACACACACACACACACACACACACACACACACACACACACACACACACACACACACACACACACACACACACACACACACACACACAGTGTGTGTCTGTGTGTGTGTGCATATATGCATACATACTACATATATATTAGTATAAATTCAGAGATGTTCTTGAAACAAGAACACATAAATGATTAAAGGACAACATTACAATGCCCAAGCAAGGCAAAGGTAAGTAATATTTTACACATAATCCTGCTGTACACGTACAAGAAAGATGTTTGCAGTTAAATAGGTTTTTTTTTAATTGCATGTGAATAATATGCACATGCAATGATAACATCAAGTAACACACCCAAATGCAATGTTTTGCTGCAAAGTCAATGGCAGCTTCTCTAAACTTAGCAACTGGCTCCTGGTGGACCATTACTGAACAGACGATTAATACATTAATATTTATAACACTATTCTTTAATTACGACTGTTAACATTTCCAAAACTTCACGTGTACAAGAACATACTTGAAAGTTTGGAAACAACACAGTCTTCAGCATACATACAATATTAATTAGATAATCTGAAGTCAACAAAACAAGGCCAAAGACATATTTAGTGAATTATAACATTTATTTTTTTGGTTCCTTTTGAGATCGAGTAACAGGCCTGCTTGTTGTCTCTTGTATTTTCCTTTTTCGTTTGCCAACAACTTTAGCCACAACAGAGCCACTTTGACTGGCCTCTGGCACTTCACGGGCAGGGCTTGTGGCCAGTGACTCACCTACAGGGCTTTTGGGCAGTGACTCACCTACAGGGCTTTTGGGCAGTGACTGTTCACCTACAGGGCTTTTGGGCAGTGACTGTTCACCGACAGGGCTTTTGGGCAGTGACTCACTTACAGGGCTTGTGGGTAGTGACTGTTCACGGACAGGGCTTGTGGCCAGTGACTCACCGACAGGGCTTGTGCCCACTGACACATGTGAGCAAGTTGGTAGACACTGCACAAGTGATGGTTGCTCTGTTTCATGTGTGTCTTTTTTTGTTTTTGACCAAAAACTGGTCAGTAGTAACTGCTTGTGTTTTGTTTGTGTCGCCTCCTTTGTAGGTGTCAGCTGCTGATTTTGTACCGATGGCAGCGGTAGCATGTCGTCAGGAACCTGCACAGCAATGTCTGCTACTTGACCGGTAACATTCGGACCTGGTGAATGAAGATCAGAAGCATGTGGTGAAAACTGACCAGCATGAACAGATCCTGCCTGTGAGGTGTTCAAGTTGAATTGTGGTACATTAGTCATTCTCAAGTAATTAGCTTGTGTTTGCTGAACAACTAATGCTTCGAATGAGGTGTTGATTTTTTGCAACTGTTTAGGCACTTCAATGAAGACTCTGTGGAGATGTGCGAATTGTGAAACTGTTTCTTCCTGCAGTGCAATCATCCTTTCCAGCACTGTCATCAGGTCAGAATGGCGACGATTTTCTGCTTCCACAATTTTTCCCTCAGAAGCTACAATTGCATCGTATGTGGTATTTGCTGGACGATTTGGCGGTAAAACAGTTTCAATTGGAACCTCTTCATGGTCACTTGCTTGTATTTGTGTGTCTATGGCGGCATCATCATCATCATCATCATCATCATCATCATAATCCTCATCATCATGTTCTACAAATAAATGTACACATTATTAAATGGCATGTTAATCTCTGCTGTGTTGCTATGTAATTCTACTGTGTCATAAGTAACAACTAACATGTTTCCATACGTTTTATAACCTCACATTAAAAACTACCTTGACTTAAGAATAATGTTTGGACTCAGTATGAAATATGAGTGAATGAAAACTTGCTGTAAACTCACAACTCCTACATGATAGTTAACATCACTAACACAATACATGTTGCCTTACACTTCATTTTCACTGACACTAAGTAATCCTATTTAAAGAAGATGTGCAAAACAAATAATGAACATGACAACATAACATATAGAAGAGCACATATTATATGGCCACCAACTGATACACTCACCTTCTAGGTGTGTTGAGCTGGCTGACCCAGGTGAAGACACTTGTTCCGTCTCAGGTGACACATGTCCTTCAGGGGCAACTATATATAACAATAACATAAGTTTTACATTTACATGTGTAAATATTGAACAAACAGTTATTGTATGTTCTGTATTTATGAGTACCTAACAGCATCATTTCCTTAACCCAAAATGTGTGTGTGAAACTGAACATAAATAGTTGTAATAACAATGTACATGCCTGTGTACTTAGAACTTTTGAGTTCCCTAACATAAAACATACTATGTTTCTGCAGTAATGCGTGAGGATAAATAGATTAAATTTGAACATAAAAATCATATGTTGTGTAGTGATATCAGTATCATAATGTACATAACTATCATGAGATGACCATTCACAATGGTTATCATGAAGGTGGTCATATTGCAAAAAGTGTTGTTTTTGTTAGAGGATATGTGTGGTACATTAATAGAAGATGTGGCACACCTGAATGTGGCTGTCACTCAACAAGACAACACATGCAGTGTGTGATAATGTGTTGTTGATAGTAGTTCAACTATAGATATGAGTGAACTAATGTGTGACGTACGCTTTGATAAGTAATGAGTTGTTGGGGCATTTAGTAGCTAAAGTGTAGCTTTCAAATGAGTGTGATTAACTTCAGTTGTGCTAGTCAGGTTGTAATAACGGTATTCCCTTCCCCAAAAAGCCTAATCAGCCACACCTTTCAATTACTTGAAACAGGTGAAAATGGTGTGAACTAAGTTGACCCTAAAATGAGCCTGTAATTTGTGTGTGTGCTGAACCCCACCCCCTCTGTTGAAGTGTATGCTGTGATAAGATATTAATTGCAGCTGCTTTAACACAATGGTAGATGAGCTAAATAGTCGTGTGCAGTTTTAAAGTTATGAAAACAATGACATAACATATGATACGTGTGCCTCATTATGCTGTCTGTATATGAGTTAAAGCAAAAATGGACCTTTTCATAAACAACTATAGATGTGTTAGTGCAAGTGATGTTTGTAGGCAGTTGCATGCAATATATTTGATGCATGCATAAAATAGGCAGTAATGTCATGTTTGTCGGAGTAAAATAAATAAAATACACAATAATATTATACATATTTATGTTCTGTACCTGTAGCTAGTAATAATTTCTCATTAACATGTGTTACACATGTGTACTACCCTGTTGTTCCCCATCTTCGCCCACCATCAATTGCTTCCACTGCAGCAATGCATTTTGGGAATTCACATGTAAATGAGCACGCAATGGCACGTGCTATATTAGTTACTGCTTTTAGTAGGACTACAACATATATGTTTATTTTGAGATATATATATATATACAGAATCAGACATATACATATATAGATGCAGGTATGCTTATATTGTGAAGACAGTATAAAAAGCAGTGTAAATATGCAAAATAACTGTAAGCAACGACACGCCTAGTACAGTAATATTTCTCACCTGGTGGAAATTGTGAGGGATAAATTCCAATATCACGGTCACCAGGTAAGCCTTCCACGACGACGGGAAGTAATTTTGCCCGAAGCAGCTCCTCCAATGGAGTTAATATCAGACGTTGTGGTGTCGGCCCACCTCCAGTGCCAGTAGCATGCACGCGTTGGTCTTGTATTTTCTTTTTCAATTTTGACCTAATATCATCAAATCTTTTCCGACAATGATACTTGTCCCTGACACTATTCCCACACGCATTGACACCAATGACTATTGTGTCCCACATTTCTTTTTTGCTTGATGAACTTGTCCGCCCTTGAAAAAAATACAAAATATATGAGGTTAATTAATAATAATAGAAGCACCAGTTTCCTACACTGCTAGCTGTTCCAAGAGATAGCAAACATGCTGTTTTAGGTGTAATATGTGAAGCACATGAGCATTCACTACTAAACCTATACATGTTAGCAAGGTTGCATTAATATTGTATGCAGTTATGGCAAATTGTACGCCTGAGGTTTGTTGTCCTTGTAACGCATGATAAAAAGCTGTGTTTCCACACTAATTAACATAGAAATATATTCTGTACCCATATTTGCATATGAACAAAACTCAGATGACCTAGGATCACATGTATTTGAAGAATAAATGTAAAGGTACACTTACCTACTAAATGTCCATAGATACTGTCATAGTGCTCCAGAATGCCAGTGACAAGAGCTGTATTTTCCTGGTCATTGAAGCGAGGATTACGTGGCTTCTCCACACGTTTCTTCCGAGCAGGTTTAGGGTCAGAGCTTGGCTGGTGCTGACTGGACTCTCCTTCTTCCAATGGAAGAGCCTCCAAAAGCTGGCCACCAGCAAGCACGCCACCACCAGACACCCCATTAGCAACTGCGCCACCAGCAGCACTCCCAGCACCAGCACTCCCACTCCTAGCACCAGCACTCCCAGCACCAGCACTCCCACTCCCAGCACCAGCACTCCCACTCCCAGCACTAGCACTCCCACTCCCAGCAACAGCACTCCCACTCCCAGCAACAGCACTCACACTCCCAGCAACACCACTCACACTCCCAGCAACACCACTCGCAGCACCAGCACTCCCACTCCCAGCAACACCACTCGCACTCCCAGCAACATCACTCCCCTGAACAGTACGTTCACTCCGACGCGTACTCGCACGAGTAGCACTCCCACTCCCACCAGCATCACTCTTCCCACGCTTTGCGGGCATACTTCCAGCACTCACAAAAAACAGACAATAAATGTACAGCCAATCACACGAAACACTTCCACATATAAAACAAGACAAAGATATAAACAAAACAACAATGGACAAAGCTCACCCAATACACAACAAGTCTCTCAGTCAATATGCAAATCTTCAATCAGCCAGCTCTGTGCGTCTCTCTCTCTCTCACCCCAACAACACAGAGAATGATTAGCAGTACACGTTGCCTTTAAATATGGCGCGCTATCCAATACATGCTTGTTTCGCCTGATTCAGCAAGATTTGTGATTGGGCAACCTAACAGCACCCCGCCACGCACGCCGATACACCTGTGTGTGATCGGCTAATCATCGTGAGAGTGGGCGGATTTGTTTTCGGGTTGATTTTGAATGTATTCGGCACTTACTGCATACGGAGAGGAAAAATCGCCAATAACATGCCTAATCGGTAAGCTTGCCGATTTCACATAATCGACGCTTACTGCATGAGGCCCAATGTCTAGCAGGGATATGGCCGGGGCGTTGTCATGTGGTGCAAACAGCAATAAACTGTGCGCCACAATATGGCTATTGCTTGTTATTAAAAATGTCATCTTTCTCACTCGAGTGCTTTGTTGCTTACTAACCCACAAAGAGCTTACAACTCAGGAAGAAAATAATAACTTTGTCTGTTGAGTAAAGTTAGGTTACTTTAGTGGGCTGCTCCTGCCATTAAACAAATGAATGTCAAGGAAAAGGTCTGATTTTTTTAATGTTGTTTTGGGACTGCACCAGTGCAACAATTATGTTTTCAGTGTGGTGTCAGTAAGCTGTTCCATGGCAAAGGGGCCCGAATCACATTGGTAATGCTGTAATTTCGTTACACATAGGGGTTGTCCATGTTAAAATGGATAAAAAGCAAAAGGTGCCATTTGCATGTCATTTCCCACAATCCTTGGCTGCAGGGGAAGCATTGCATGCTAAGAGAAAATGAAGAAAAGTTGGGTTACAGACCTGTCTGAGACGTGAATGTGCTCACAATTGATATTTTAATGTGCATTACACATTGCAAATTGAAGAGGTTAACTACAGCATTTTATGTGGTTCTCCAAGTATGTATAAAATCAGCATAGCAGGTTTCTCATACTAATAATCACCAAAGGGTTAAGATTGCTGTCTCATATACACAAGTTTGGCCTGACATAAGGATTCCTCTAACTCGATCTATAACGCATGCCAGTCCTTTCTTTCCCCACCGGAGTGCCCATTAGATGTTCAACAAACAATGTAGTCTCTTGTGCCTGTTCTTTGCATACACTTGGTGTGCTCTCAGGTGCACAGAGACTGCCTGTAGGTTTGATTTGTCTGGCAAAGCTTTCTGGAAAGAAACAGTTTTGAGAGTATTTTGTTTTTATACAACATGAAATCCCTTTTTTAAGATGGTTCCATGTAGTCATATCAGTGTTCAGACAGCACTATAACCACGTGTTGAGGAAAGATTAACATATTTAAGGGTGTACAGGGAACAGAAAGACCCGCTGAATAAGTCCTTCAAGTAAATAATATAGTGAATATTTATGTGATCTCCAGAACTTCAAAAATCAAAAGAAGACACTGAGATGATTTTTAAATGCAAATCACATAATAAGTCATACAAGAGAACAACCACAGTTAGAGTATGGCTCATATACTCTAATATGATATACAGTCATGTGAAAAAGAAAGTACACCCTCTTTGAATTACATGGTTTTACATATCAGGAAATAATAACAATCATATGTTCCTTAGCAGGTCTTAATATTAGGTAAATACAACCTCAGATGAACAACAACACATGACATATTACACCGTGTCATGATTTATTTAACAAAAATAAAGCCAAAATGGAGAAGCTATGTGTGAAAAACTAAGTACACCTTATGATTCAATATCTTGTAGAACCACCTTTAGCAGCAATAACTTGAAGTAATCGTTTTCTGTATGACTTTATCAGTCTCTCACATCGTTGTGGAGGAATTTTGGCCCACTCTTCTTTGTCTGGTGTAGTTGTAGGCATGGACTAGCGATTCGACGTTCTTGCTCCATTTGGCTTTCTGGGAGCCCTTTAGGGTGCCAGCATGTAGAGCAGGGTTAAGTTGAACCTCTCCGGCAGAGCATCTCCCTTTGGATATATGGAGTGGTCCTAGACTTCTGGATGTTGAGCAAGTTGAGAAGCTCCTAGACAAGTCTCTCCCTTGGTCGGAGTGCATCCGATTTGGCAGACCGTAGTGGATGAAATACTTCTCCCACAGCACTTTGGCCACTGTGAGAGCTTTCTGATCCTTTATTGGGAAGGTTTGGGCGTACCGAGTGCAGTGATCGGTCACTACCAGGACTTTCCCTATGCCCTTTGAGTCCGCCTCAATACAGAGAAAGTCCATGCAGACTAGGTCCATGGGGCCAGAGCTCTTTAGGTGGCCCATTGGGGCTGTGCGTATGGGCAGTGTTTTCCTCTGGAAGCACCGCAGGCACTTTCTACAGTGGCGTTCTACTAACTCCCTCATTTTGGGCCAGAAGAACCGATCTCTCACTAGGCCGAAGGTCTTGTATTTACCCAGATGTCCATGTCGAAGGTCTTGTCTATGCCCAGATGTCCATGTTCATCATGCAGTGATCGTAGAACCTAATACAACAAGCATCGAGGCAGTACCAGTTGTCTCCTATCGGGATTTTTATGGTATGGGACGATCCTGTAGAGGAGACAATGTTCTAGGCTGAACTTGTCCCATTCCCTCATGATGACCGTGACTATGTCATTAGGGGCGCGCTTCACCAAGGAGGGGTTCTTCTATTGAATGGCCTGGCGTATAGCTCTAGCCACCGGGTCATGCATCTGGTACTTCATCAAGTCTTTCCATTCTAGGAGGTATCCTGGGTGACTGACATGCCGTTTGGATGGCAGTAGGTGGCAGGGAGTGCCTTGGACTGACATCCAGCGAGTCGGCTACTCTTAGTTCAGAGAATGCCACACAGTCCTCCACTTTGGCGGCAGTCAAGCACATGACCTGAATCCCAGTGATCCGAATCCCAGATTTAAGGATTTCTTCCCACGGGCCATCGTCTGGTGTTGCGCTCAGTCCAGGTCTCCTGGACAGAGCATCGGCTCCGATATTTAAGGGCCCCGGCTTGTACTTGAGGGTGAACTGGTAGTTCGAGAGTGCCGCCAGCCACCTGTGGCCGGTGGCGTCCAGTTTGGCGGATGTCAGGATATAAGTCAAGGGGTTGTTGTCTGTGCGTACTTCGAAAGAGATCCGTATAAATAGCTGTGGAGTTTTTCGACTACTGCCCCCTTGAATGCGAGGAACTCCAGTTTATGAAATGGGTAGTTTTGCTCATTTGGTGTCAAACTTCGGCTCACATACACCACTGGGAGAAGGGCATCAGGATATTTTTGGTGCAGTACACCTTCCAGCCCATTGAAGCTGGCGTCTACATGCAGGATATATGTCTGCTCTGGGTCAGCATAGGGCAGGACCGGTGCTTCCGTAAGACATTTCTTGAGGCTGGTGAACATCTTTTTGCTGGTGGACATCTACTTGTCTCCGAAGGGTGTTTCGGGGAGATGCAGCCTTCTGCCAAGGTTCCTCGGGGTATATCTTCAGGAGATTATTGAGGACCTTGGCTTTGCTGGAGTAGTCTTGTACGAAGCAGCGGTAGTACCCGCAGAACCCCAGGAAGGATCGCAGCTCCATCACATTGTCTGGTCTGGGCCAGTTCACTACGGCTTCGACTTTAGCAGGGTCAGTAGCCACTCTTTCTGCGGACACTATATGGCCCACATAGGTGACCGACGTGCAATAGAACCGACATTTGTCCAGGGACAATTTCAGGCCTTCTTTACCCAGTCTATCTAGTACCTTCAGAAGGTGTTCTTCGTGCTCTTCAAGAGTTCTTCCAAACACAATGATGTCATCAAGATAGACTAGGCATTCCCGTGGAATCATATCCCCAATGGTCTTCTCCATCAGCCTCTGGAAGGTCGCCGGGGCTCCACAAATGCCTTGGGGCATTAGGGTAAACTGGTAGAACCCAAGGGGACAGACAAACGCCGTCTTCTCCTGGTCTTTGAAGCTCATCGGTACCTGTTAGTACCCAGATCTCAAGTCCAGCACGCTGAACCACTGACTTCCTGATAGAACGTTGAGGATTTCTTCTATCCACAGCAAAGTATACTGGTCTGGTACTGCATGACAATTCAGGGTCCGTTAGTCTACGCATAGGCGGACAGACCATTCTACTTGCGTACTACCACAATGGTAGAGGCATAGGGCTATGGGACTCCGTTACCGATGCCCGTCGTCTCCATCTCCTTCAGGACGTCTCACACGTCCTCCACATCTCTGGGAGCGATGCGTCTGGAATGCCCCTGGAATGGCGTGGCGTCATTCAACCGGATTGTGTGCTGGGCGCTCTTGCTGCACCCTACATCCATCTCACTGGTGGAGAACACTTCCCGACGCTCCTCCAATTTGGCACTTAGCCATTTCTTCCAGTCCGCTGACAGGGTTTATTCCCCTGACAGGGTTGATTCCCCAAAGTCGAACTGCAACCCAGCAGGATCTTCTTGCACGGTAGCAGTGTTTACATGAGCCAGAGATTCTACAGGTGTAACCGGGTATATCTGACCCAATTTTTGACCGACGACAAACTGTATAAAGTGAGGCGAGATGTTCTGGATGGTCACCTTGATTCTCCCAGGAAGCGAGGACTTCCACTCTTTTATCTCTGGTACCACCTTGTACCTTCTCTTGGCATCCTCTTTGGGCGTGGTCTCTAGGGAGAAGTACCAGTCGGTTTCATCATGTCCTGGGTAGCAAGGTACTGCAGCCATGTGCTTCACTCACCCTTGTGTAATCTCAGTCAACCCCTTTTTGAGGTTGAAGAGCTGGCCATATCCCTCCTGGGCGAGATCTTATGGCACTACTCCTTGAATACGGGGTGAATCTTCAGCGAAGATAGAGGTAATTTGCCGGCCTATTCCAGATACTATGATGGGGGCGCTTGGGTATACCCAGGGCCAGGGACATATTAGAGCTCCCACGTCCATGGGGTGGGTTTTGTTGGTATTCAGCTGCGGTATGTCCAACCACACCCGAA
This sequence comes from Ascaphus truei, assembly GCF_040206685.1. Taxonomy (NCBI): domain Eukaryota; kingdom Metazoa; phylum Chordata; class Amphibia; order Anura; family Ascaphidae; genus Ascaphus; species Ascaphus truei. The sequence goes on along the minus strand of NC_134486.1, from coordinate 79,563,275 downwards.
CAACACCATCAATGGGGTAGTCTTCACTGCTAAGGCCCCACAGCTTCATCTGCTCTGCCAACTGCATGGGCAGTTGTTTCAGATGCAGGTCGTAAAATGGCCGATAATGGTCACTTGCGACCCGGAGTCCAGCAGTGCAGAGGAGTATATTTCTTCCACTAGGACTCTTATAATAGCTGCAGGACCGACTCGACTGTAGTCATCCATTTGGGGTACCTCTTCGGAGCTGAGTGCAGGGGCGCTCTCCGAGGATGTGGAGGGCTTTTCTGTCATTTGGACTGTGAAGGCCCCGGCTTCAGAGGTGGGGGTCTGTGGTTTATGACAGTCCTTGGTGAAATGACCATATTGATTGCAGTTATAGCAGCGTGTACTTCAGTTCATATCGAACCCAGAGTTAGTATCCGCTCTTAATTGTATGATACACTGTTTTGGAGTTGGATGTTAATATGTATCCTCATATTTGATTTTCTACTAAAGCTATAACAAAGCTGATCATTTATCCTGCAAATCCTCTAGTAATACAGTGGAACAGAGGGCGGTAGAGCTACAGTGGTCACATAGCATTTTGAACCCATCAATATCAGTGGAAATGGGGGGATGAAGAAATGTATAAAAACAACAACAGTTAAATGTAGGATGCCAAGTCTGTAGTATGCCAGTGCATATTACAAAGCTTCCTGGAACTGTTACAGGGTATTCAGGGTAGAAGCGCAGTGTTTAGTGTACCACGCTAGTTTTCAGACCCATGTAGGTATTAAATGTAGACATAGTTCATGTTTACATGGGCCCTTCTACATGCCTAGGCGCTTTTTGGTTTACCATGTGTTTGGTTTTTTTCTTTGGTTAGGTTGTTCCCTCCTTTTTGGTTTTGGTTTGGTTACCACCTGTGGTCCCCAGCCAAGCTGCTATGTCAGGCTCGGCCGAGCACAGCCTTCTCAGAAATTGAGCTTTATAGTAAATTTTAGCAATCATGTCTGTGACGTCACTTAAAGGCTTTTTATGTTATGGGAGATTAATTTAACAGCCCTAGCAAGCGCAGGCTAGCATTCTCTAATTACAAGAGAGAAGCGGCAGGCAATCTTTTTGCAGGAAACTCACTTCTCAAAAATGTTCTCAACTCACCTTCTTTCACAAACAATACACCCAGGTTTATTGCTCGCCTGCTACGGTAAAAAGATGGGTAGCAGTTCTCATTAACAATAATGTTTCCGTCCAGGTTGACCTGATGAAATCGGATAAAGAATGCCATTTTGTTCTTCTTGTGGGTTTCAGGAGACACTGATTAATTAATATATGCCCCCAATTCGGCTAGGATACCCTTTTTTTTTTAAGAAAAAAAAAAATGCTAGACACCATCCAAGAAGTCAGAAGAGGCCTCCTCATAATTGGTGGTGATTTCAATCTAGTATTTAAGCCAAAACAGGATAGATCTAGTGGCCTGGGTATTGCAGTTGATAGGTCAACCACTAAAGAATCCAAAGTACTAACTAAACTGTTAAGCGATTTGCAAGTAGTAGGCATCTGGAGAATCTCCCACCCCACTGACTGAGGCTACACCTTTTTCTCATCCCAGAATAAATCATACTGACGGATAAAAAAAAGTGCCCAATGCAAACAGTCACAGTATAACTTGGTTGGATTATGCAATAATAGATCTCTATCCTAAACCTAGCGACACCTTGGATGATCCGTCAATGGAGTTTAAACGAATCCCTGGCATGCGTTCCTGACATACTGGAGCAATTGGAACATGAGCTTAAATGCTTATTTTAAATGAATAGTTCTTGGATGGTCCCTTGCCCTTCAGTCTTTGAGGCTCATAAAGTGGCCGTCGCACTCCTAGTGCCACTGCACATGTGCAAGGCTACCATAGCGCATGCACGAGTACCAAAATGGCTACCGCTTGCGCCACCGGTCCATCGCGGATTCCTGGCGCTCTGGTATTCTGCAGTGCTTCCCTGTACTAGCCGGGTGTCCGCATGCCTTGCCGGCGGCACCCGAGCGCCTCCGCAGAGCAGCAGTAGCCTCCCCCTTAGGCTGCGGTCCCAGTAATGTCTGTGACACGCGCGCCCGGCGGGGAGGGTGGCACGTGTCACAGCGCTAACCGCGATCTTGCGGTCTGTGAGGAGAATCTTGCGACGGGAGGGGGCGTGGTCGGGGATTTGCGGGGGTGTGGCCATTACGTCACGCGGCTGGTTCGCCCTTATTGGGTGAACCGCCGGTGGGGGAGTGGCCATGCCTCCGTCGCTAGGAGTAAACTCAATTTTATTGAGTTGGGAAAAACCCTGCAGCACGGCGCGGCTGCAGCTTCTGCGTGACGGTGCGTACTGGGCCCAGCCCCATTGAGGGCGGTGCTTACACTCACAATGCACGCCGCGCCGTGCGCACAGGGTGTACTGGGACCGCAGCCTTACCCACCCGCATCGGAGGTAAGTGAGGGAAAGAGGGACCTGGCTACACATACATGGCATGATGTCTATTCGATGAATAGGTCTATAACTTTGTTGTATACTCTGACTGGGAGTAAAAGAAAAATGTACAGTAATTCAGAATTCTGAGATCTTTGAAAAAGGGGAATTCTCTCTGAAATATTTTCTAACAAATTCCTGGCCAAAAAGAGGTCTTGTCTGACAGACTGTATGTTTTATATAAGAGAAGAAAGCTGTAAACCAGTCATACTCAAGGGAGTCCTGGAACCTGATAATCTTACAAGCAATTATCCAAAGCAAGTTTGTTTATTGCACTGCTATCCAGGTTGTTTTTCTTTGCAAAGATAAAGAGACAAGCACCTACTAGTTGGATGTGTTCCATAAATGCCATAATACTGAGAGACTGCTATTGACATTTGGAATTTCTATATGCTGTTATTGTAAGGGCTACAAAAATTAACTGTCTCGGACTAAACGAGAATGCAATGTATGTCCTGCACTGCACTGTAATACTAAGCATACTTTGCAATTTCCGTATAGCTGAGCAGTGATTAATGATAGCAGAATCCAGTTTGGTAAGGGACTAATAAAAAAACAGTAACATATTATAGTACTGTATATAAAAGATTCCTCAAAACTCATTTGATTTAGAATAGTTTACATGTTTCATTTGTGTTTGCTTCTGTCATTACGGTGGAGTTAATCTAGTGTGACACTGATACATTAAGGAGATTATTTATCATATTTTATTATGGGTTAACGCACCCAAACAGGGAGTTAATGTAATTTGGGTGCGTTAACCGGTAACAGAGCTTGATGAATCTGAGTATAAGTGTATCTCCCTGATCCAGTCCAGGTTGAAGTGAATTGACTGATCGCCCACTCTGCATGTCTGTGTCCAGAGACCAGCTGTCTGCTCACATAGGGGCTTAGTCTATATCCAAACACACACAGCCCCTGTAATCTCAGAACCCAAACCAACCACACGATATATATTTGTGTCAAAAAGGCTGCTACTGCGATTATGACCTCAACTAATACAGTATAACAAAAGCCTCAGTGCAACATCAAACATGACAAATTATATAGCTAAATACTTATCTGTTTTCTTTGCATAAGTGAGGGTCATTTAGTTATATTCTTTGGTCAAACCATTTCAAGCTTGCAAACCACGCCACAGTATCCCCTTTTGTGCAAGTTCTAACACCACAGCCCCACAAAAAGCTCTCATAACCTCTCTAATGGAGGGAGAACTGTCTTAATAGACTGGTCATTCACAGGTGCACAACAAGAACTGCCATTTAAAATGTGAGATGAGCGAGCTTAAATTCAGGGGGGGGGTCACTCTATATCCGCTGAAGCAGCCGATCGGGCCGTTTTCAATTGAAATTCCACACTGAAATCATTGAGGAATTTGACCCAATCAGCCAATCTGGCGCATAAAAAATAAGCCCCATAATGTGTAAAATATTGTAGCTGGCTTAGAAGAGCACAGTTTGGGCTGATCCTTTGTTTTTTCCCCATATGCATCCACAGTGACAGCTGTTTGAATTAGCATTTTGCTCAGCGAGGAGCAAACCTCAGTGTTTCTGAATCTGTCCAAAATATGTGAATCTTTACCCTGTATATAAAAGAGTAGGATAAAGGTCTTTGTGTACCTGGCAGAAGAGACAGAAACGTATGCCAATGTCTAATCTCAAGGCAGTCAGGAAGGAAGAGGCCCTGTAAGAGAGGGTGATGTGTAATTGAGCACTGAATGCTAGGGAGGGGAAGGAGGGTTCTCAGTGCCAGGGCAGAAAGCATGTTTGTGCTTGAGGAATCCTGTGCTTAGTTCCCGTGAATGCAGAAGAAGACGCATGACTGGACAAGCCATAAATGGTCATTATTATTAACCTGACATGATTCTAGATAATGTTTTGATGCTTGAGAAGTTAATTTTCTTTCACTGCTACCAATATCTGTTCATCACTACAAATCAAATCCTGCGAAGTTAACTTCTGATCAGCATATTTTATATGTTCACAACATGACACAAAGAGCGGTCCCACCTTTAAAAACTGTCCCATTAAAGCAGTGGCCCTTTAACAATACTTTCATTCTAGGGCATATTACCAGGGCAGTGATTTTATATTGGTTATATTTAAGGAAACAACTGATTATGAATAAACCACTATGTATTTAAAAAGTACATTTTGTATATTTAAAAATGTGCAAGTAGGTAATAATGCCACAAAAGTTTAATATTTTACTTTATTGAAGGTTTGCTCAGCTTTATGCTTGAAAAAAGCTCTTGATACTATATAGGGGTGAATAAACATATATCATAAAGTAAAGGTCATGTGCACCGAGATTCCCCCATCTGGCTCCAACCTTGCTTAAGTGTGCTTTAAATTGTTATTAATGACCAGTGACTGGGATAACAAATCTGTGCAAGTACCGGTAGTTCTGCTTGCTCTACGACTTTGTACAGTACGTCAATAGCAGCAGTGCGAGCAAAAATGCTTGCACAGATTGATAGATTTGGCGCTATGTGAGCAAACAAGTAAAAACAGATATTTCTCTATGCAGCCCCCTTTCCCTATGCCTAAGGGAACTACGCGTGTTGCTATAACTGTTTGCTCACAGGAGGCCTAAGCCTCCGCCACTGGGAGCCTGGGGTGAGCTCTTTCTCCTTATCAGTGCAGTGCCTCCACCTATGAGGGATCCCAGCATTGGCGGAATAACCCCTCACAGGAACCAATTACAGTAATGAATGATACACACACAAGGTATATAACAAATGTTTACTGAACACACATACAATAACAATGATAACTAACTTTCAAGGCACACTTAATACCCCAACATGTGGTGGTTCCCCCAAAGTACTGAGGGTGCGGTGGCACCAATACCACTGGTGACCTTCCTAGTAAATTCCACCCAATGTGAGGTAAAGCTATCCCTGTGAACCGTTGGCGCACTTACAATATACCTTCCTTGGAACTCCTGTACCCAGGTGCAGCTGTCAGATAAGGATCAGTCAGGTATTACACCGCGGGGCCCCCGACACCAATCCCCTCACTCCTTAGGATCCGGATGCACCTCATGGGTGAGCTCCAGCTGGAGTGTCTCACTTGAATGTCCCGAATCCTGTGACCTGGACCGTTGCAAAAGTACTACTAAATACTAAGGGGAAGAGTCCCTATCTCGGGCCTTCCCTGCCACACTCCGCTGGGGTGACTCAGGGCCTAGCTGGTGCCTAAGAGGGCAAGCCTACGCCTAGTCCAGGGGCACTGCTCCCTGGACACTACCTGCTCTCTTGCCATCTCCATCAGACTGACTTGCGGGGTTTTTGCGCATCAAAGATATACTATATCCTTCTCCTCCACCTGCATCTCACTCCCGAGGATTCAGGGACATGTAGTCCCACTGTATGTGGAACCAGATCTAAAATGGCCACCGCACTACCTGACTGCGCATGCGCCGCTCACCGTTCTACGCATGCGTGACGCACAAGATAACTCCCAATACTGCGCGGAGCTCCGGCGGACATTGCAGCAGTTCCTCCTCACTGGAGGTAAGGAAAGGGGACTCTGCTACATCTACAAGTCACTTGATGCAGCTCTCTATTGAGTTGCTGGATGAGCTGTTTAAACCTCTCCCTATGTTGAGGCAGAAGGCATAGGATAAGTAAAATATCCCAAGACAAGTGTCCCTCAAACCTTTTCAACTTGGCCATTTACAGGTATAAGGACATGCCATTTTAATTCTAATGTCTACCTAACATGTTAAAGTTGGTGTTGTGAGCTAAACGTGTGTATTCACTGAAATAATATTTGGCCTAACTTGCCCTCAATTTAATTTTAACAGACCATAATAACATTGTATTTTAGCAATATCCATACTGCCCACTCCAACTATTTTTTTTTATAACTGTTACAAATGATCACGACATTTGGCACATATTTAGCAATGGTGAGCATTTAGAAACAAAAATATGTGTCATGAACACTTTGGTGTATTGGTTCATGTTCTTCTAATTATCAGAGGCTTGCTGTTAAATTACATAACCTTTTCTGGTGGTGAAAAAAAGGAAAATAATATAATTTGAGTTATTGTTAGTCAATCCTATATATATTTGAATTGCAGTATACTTACACGAGTGCACATGTCCACACATTGGTGATGAGGGAGGAATGACAGGGCTCAGATCATATTCATATGGACATTCTACCTAACTTTAATGCCACCTAGTGGAAAATGCTACAATTGTAACGTTCATTTATGACTTACGCTGCTAAATTGATTTGATGTACAGGAAAAGGTATGGAGTTCACAATGAAATGTTATGCACAAAATGATATGGAACTTGTAATTTTATGAGCTCTGATTGTTAGCAGTTCAAGTGTGTTTTAAACCAATTAGTACATAACTGTCCTGTTTGAAGCACAAACCATTATTCTGCATTTCCGCCAATTAAGTACCTGCCAGTATGGCAACTGGGCCTTATTACATGAGAAAATTGTGCGTTTTTGATGGGGTGGGTGGGTGGGAAGGGAGGTAAAGCTCTAGATGTATCAAAGGAAAAATGTCCATTATTCTTAATTGTATATTTTTCTCTAACACATCTAGTCTTACCTAGTTTGGCCCAAAGAACCATTGATACATAACCCATGTAAAGTTTTAAACTTTCCAACAGGTCCCTACCAGCACCAGAATTCCATCTCATCTTCCCAGTGGTACCCTTTCCCAGGGTTCTTCTTCCCTTTCTTTCTTTTGGCAATGCCACATTTTCCCTCTCAATGCCCCAGTTGATCTCTTTTTTTCACCCTGTGCCTTCTCTCTCTTTTCTCTCAGCTGCCCTTTTCTTTATCTTCTTCTGGCCTTTTAAAAATGTGTTTACTCTCCCCTCCTTCTCCCCCCAGCTCTCTCTGTCTCTCTCTTTCTGTCTCTGTCTCTGTCTCTCTGTCTCTTTCTCACATCCACTAAGTGCCCTCTTTACCAGTTATCACAATCTTCTCAGTCCGCTCTTCTACTGTGACATTTTCTGGGATCAGAAAATGTTGTATGTGCCCTCCTTTGCCTTTATTTACATAATACATGTGTGCTGATCTGCTGCCATTGAGATCAGCAGAATGATCTTTCTGTTTTATTTCCCACTTTTCTCCCTCTCTTCTTACTGTCAGTACAAAGCTGCTGTGGTGCTGGTCTGGGCACGATGGTGCAGAATCTCCCATTGAAGTTTCCATGCAATAATACCCCAATCTACACTGTCATAGTTTAATAAATAACCCCCAAAGTGAGAAATGCAGCCTGTGATGGTTGTGATGACCTATTTGTACAATCCATTGTAACATGGCTGCAGAATAAGTATAGGGAAAAGATACAACATATGTAGAGCATACTAAGGGCTTAAGTGTTTAAGTCCCCTTTTTTAATTCCTTGGGGTTGGCGCCATGCCTAAAGCCAGCGTGAAGGTGCCTTTGCAGCTCTGTTGTTGTAACTCCTATTGATGTGGATGGTGAAATGAAATTAGTAAATGATCAAAGAGCATTAAGCAAGGAATAGAGTAGTGTTGCATAGCCCACTGATCCCTGAGCGGAACAATACCAATGAAGGTTTTTAGAAGAAAAGTACTTTTTGAGACAAAATAAAGTGTTTGTGGCGTTAATACGGAAGTTATCATCTGTGGATGCTCTCTACATCTTTTAATATCCTTAAACCTGGATGCATACTGAATACTATGGACTAATTTCTGATTTCATTTCCTCACACATGTATGTTTGTTTGATTGGAAGCCCTCTATCAAATTAAGCCCATCTGCTATTGATTTTTATTTAACACCTAACTGGTATGAGCTGAATAGGCAGACGCCTCCCTTAATTGTTAGTCAAGTGACTGTGTGTTAGAGTATTTAAGAGAGTCTATCTTGGCTATGAGCCATATGGCTGTGTCACCGCCAAATGTCACATAAAGTGTCTGTGGAGTTAATACTAGAGTTACAATTGGAGTTCAATACTACAAGAAGATCTGGACTCTGCACTTCAAAAACAACTACAACCTTGTAACTGTGAGAACTTGACTTTCTAAATGCTCTGATAATTTGTACTCTTCCTATCCTCCAATACCTGGTTTAGTCTCTCCTCCTACATCTCACTATGCCCTACCTATTGCTTTTTCTGGTTAATGTTTCCTCACTCCTTTGTAAATGTTTCTGTTCTCTCCAACTTCCCCACTACCCTGCTATCCACATTTCTTCCTCTTCACCGTTGTCTCTGCCCATACACTGCACCATTATTTATACACCTCTTTCCCAACAACCTCCTTACCCCTCAATAAAAAGCACCCACACAAATCCTGTATATCACACCCTCTATCTATTCCTTCCTGCTGGGGATATCTCTCCTAATCCTGAACCCAGACATAAACACACCTGCTCCCACCCACGCCTCCCTGCCATCTCCTCCCTGCCATCTCTTCCCTGCCATCTCCTCCCATGCAAATGGTGTTTAATCCCGACCAACCTTAAAACTTGCCCCACAAATCAAGCATCCCAATAGCCTGCACTCATGGCTATTGTCCCACAGTCACTCCTACAACCCATTGTGGCCAAGCACTGCCATCTACAGCACTTATTCCCTCACCTGCTGTCGCTGTAAGTCTCACATCATACCACTTAGATTGTATGCTCTTCGGGACATGGATTTCCTTTCCTATTGTCCGAATTTGCTGCGCTTAATGTATTATTATAATTCCCTGTACTGTATTCTTTGTGAAGTGCTGAGTACACTTTTGGCGCTATATAAATAAAGAAATACAATACAAAATATAAGGGTTGTTTTAAATTAAATATTGACCTTCAGTTCAAAAAAGTGACATCAGGTGGTGCTATATGGAAATCATGTGGTATCCAAAAAGGTCAGTGATCAGCAGCACCCAAATAACACAAGTTACATTAAGGGGCATTTCCTCTTGCCCAATTGTTTTTGGTTTTGTTTGAATAAATCCAGCAGTTCCTTACCTTTTAGGGCAATTATCTAAGCTGCTGATTGATCAATTCTCCCGTGATCAATCGGCAAAGATTCTGGTTCACAATATGGCTGCCTATTTCAAAAGTGTTGTAGCTTCCTCAATCATTGCTATAGCAACCCAAGGATACATTAAAAACCATTAAAAAGGACATAAAAAGTGAAAAAATATGCAGAAAAAAACATAGGATTTTGAAAGAAATGCTGCTTTAAAAAAGCTCAATGTCTTATTATAAAGGCAAATGGCACAAATCAAATGCACATTCAAGCTAGCAGGTAAGCTAGAATTGTTTTTTCTTTAAGCCTCATCTATGCATAAATTACACATGCAAATTAGCTAATTAAAATATGGTTTGTATAATTTCTGCATAGTGTCTATACACAGTAAAAAATATATATATACAGCTATGGCATGTGACTTTATTCCACAGATAACATTATATATTTTACTAGAATATATTATACTATCATATACAGTTCCATATAGTCAGGGCTGCAGACAGCTTTCCCGGGGTCCCTGGACTGTTTTTTCCACTGGGGGTCCCACCAGTATCGTCGGCCTTGCAAGACCGCACCCCCACTTTATTTCTCACACTCCCACCTCTCCCACCTCAGTCCCTCGTCTCCACCTGTCACTCCCTCCTCCACCTCTCTATGGTGCCTATTCACAAAGCGGTGATAAAATCAGTGTATTGTCAGCCGACTTTGCATTGATTTATCGTGCACTAAAACATGAGGCCAAAAATTGTATTCACTAAAATGAACGCCATTTTTTTAAAGGCCGATAAAAAAAAAAAGCACTATCGGCTGACCCTTTTTTTTTAATCAGTGCTATCGCGCTATAAATCCTAGCGAGAGGCAACAGATATAAAAAATTGCAGCCTGGAAGAGCTGCATGTAGACGCTGCGTCTCCATGCACGGCTCTTACAGGCGATCGTGCAGTAAAAATATTGATTGTGATAAGTGTGTGGGAGCAGGGGGTCCCCATAACGTGGCCTGTATCTCAGGAAGTAAGGGGTCCCCGAAGTTGAAATCAACACGGTTCACCTCAGAAGACCCCCTGCTCCCGCACACTAGTATGAAAACCCAAATAAACTAAAAAAAATATTGTTACCTTTTTTTGCCTCTGGCATTAATGGACGTTAAAAAGCCATTATAGTAGATCACTGGTGGGTTGAGGGAGAGTTTGGCCCAGATTAAACTGCTGAGGCCCTAGGGCATAGGGAACACGAGATACACTTGGGGATAGTTCAACCAAAGGGTGTAATATTCAGGTACTGTGACCCACCCATGCAGGAACCCTTGTTCTGGGTGTTCAAAGGTCAGGCAGAAGGTCGCAGACTGACCAAGATCAGAAGGGCTGAAAGACACATAGTCCAGCGGTACTGACAGTAACACGGATTTGAATATCCATAAGTGCCAGAACCCATAATGCGAGAGATATATTAGAGTAGGGTGAAGTGGCTGGAGGAGGTCATACGAGCCTACATCATACCTCATGCGAATACCTTCTATCACCTAGAGGAGAGAATAGCATATCTTGTAGGGGTGTGGAAGGTAGGCAGATCCATTTACATGGATAGAGTGGAATATGTTTCAGAACGACACCCAAAGAGGGTATTTTCAGTTACAGTACCGGATAGTACTGGTGCTTTGGTACTTAAGCCAGACCTTCAGCATTACTATTAGTTAGTAAATAGGTTTTCCATGTTGGGAGGAACCAGGGTCATTTCTATACAGTAATATGATTGTTGCTTTGTATAATACTGTAATGTAATGTGTTATACAGCGATGTGTATTTGTCACCTCTGCCGTTATGCTGTATTAACTGTATATCACAAGAGACAGGGGTCTTGTTATATACCTGTCCCCTGTCTCTTGTTATATACAATTGCCACGCTCAGTAGCTCTCTTGTTGACATAAATATATATTCATGATGTGGTGGGTGTGGGAGTTTGAGCTAGCTGGGAATGTGTGTTAATCAATTTCTGACTGGTAGCAGTTGTTTGGAGGCTGGAGGCACCTCCCCCCAGAGCTCACTCCTCCTCCTTCACCTTTTTAACTTGGGAGGTCTTTTCATTTGCTGCAGGAACAGGACCTATGATGGTTCTTCCCCTCTTACAGAGGTAAAAGGAAGTGTTCCCAGTGTAGTGTAGGACCTGCATTAATTTGGTTATACCTTGGCGTTGGTATGCAGGCTTATGACGCTTTGGCCAAATGGTTAACTAAATAACCAAGTATTTATTATTATTGAAGTATTTTACTTTATACTTTTTACCATATATGTTTTGTCAATGGCATGTAGCATTGGGCACCCATGTCTCTTGTTATATACAATTGCCACGCTCAGTAGCTCTCTTGTTGACATAAATATATATTCATGATGTGGTGGGTGTGGGAGTTTGAGCTAACTGGGAATGTGTGTTAACTGTATATCCTGTGTGCATACTGCTGTGAAAAACACTGTTATGACTGTTATGTTTCAGTTTCCGATGAGGGATGGTATGCTCAATTTTGGTTCCAAGTGGTGACTATTGGATTCCATCAGAGGGAGACTGTAGCTATGCCTTGTGTGGCTACTAGTCTGCCCTTGCTGGCATGCAAGTCCTGGTAAGAACAGGCAGTGCCAGTACAAATTATGGATTTTCCCCACACAGGCAGCTTCCCTTGAGTGACAGGGGAGGAGGTGGGGCTAGGTCTGTGTTCTGCCCAATCATGGGTTCAGACCTAGTACTTTCCCCCTACTGAACTTAAGGGAGTTGCAACCCCAAATTCTTTAGTGTCTCTGGCAGGCTCTGGTCCTCTTCCCTTAGGGGGAGAGTGAGTGATTACCATTTCCCCTGGTCCTGCTAGAGGGCTAGGGAAGAGCTGGGACTGCTGCGGGGGCCCTTGACCCGTAGTGAAGGTCCAGGAACCATCCCATGTTGGAGACAGATCAGTGACTGTATAGGGCAGGACTGACTGGATACTGTTGTGGTTGCAGAAGAATAATGCTGGTGCAAGTTATCTATACCTCTTGCCTGCAGGGTAATCTTTCTGGGGGGAGAGGAAAACGTTCTACTGTGGGAGATTACCTCCATACGTCTGGAGCCTACAGCAGATGGAGGCGCTGTGTACCATGGAGTAAATATCGGATATATACCGCAGAAGCCTGTCCTGCAGTCCCCACAACCATCGGCAGACCACTCGGCATCTTGTAAGCTAACAGGTAGCATGCACCATACACCTGGTAACAGGGGGATCTCCCAGAGGGTGGGGGAAACACTGTTACACATGTATATTTTAGCCCAAGTTGGTAGGAGTGCAGGATCTGTTCTTTTTCTTTTAGGTGAATACATTAAGTCTAAGTCCCTCTTCAATCATTAGTGTATCTGCTAGCTCTCATAATGTCATGTAGATTTGAGAATGTTTCACATATTTATCAACTGGGACGTTTACCATATTCCTACAGATACCAATCATTCATTTGAATACTAGACAGGCAGCATCTTCTAGCCCTAGCCATATGATGCTGATATTTTGGAACCATGTGCTGATGTTCAAATTGGTTGATATCAAAGGAAAGATGGTGGTTAAATAATGTTCTGGATGTTTGTTATTGTGTACCTTTTCATTAGTTGCTTTGAGTCATAGGAAACTTTTATGGCTCATGCTCACTGGAGGCTTCCAATATAGGCCTCCAGCAGCTTTTTGTTTTTTTGAGACTGTCGAACTTAGATGTCGCATTTAGAGAGCAGCAGAGCACAACACACTATGCTCCATATCCAATTAACTGGAGCTGCTTCAGTCGAGGAGGGGGAAAGGTGTTTCCATGGCAACCTTGTAGCAGATGAGCTTAATTTTAAGATATTCTGGTTTATTTATGTAAAAACATCGAGATGTGTGAAACTATCACAAAAATTTGTGTTGCTAAAGATTTTGTGAATTGTGCTCGAATTTCACAAAAATGGTAGTAAATAACTAGGGTTGCCAGTTGGCTTGTCCAAAAATACTGGACACCCAAGGCCCCCCCCCCTCTCCCCGAACACTTATAAAAAAAATACCCCCACGCCCCACAAATGCATATAAAAAATACGCCCACGCCCCCCAAATACATTAAAAAAACACCCCTGGGCCCCACAAATACATTTTAAAAATAACCCCACCTCCCCCCAAATACATTTAAAAAATACCCCCACTTCCCCCAAATACATTTAAAAAAAGTAACCCCCACCTCCCCAATACATATAAATATACCCCCACCTCCCCAATACATTTTAAATATACCCCAACCTCCCAATACATTTAAAATATACCCCAACCTCCACAATACATATAAAATATACCCCCAACTCCCCAATACATTTAAAATATACCCCAACCTCCCAATACATTTAAAATATCCCCCATCATCATGATCTCATCTCCCCAGGCTGGGCCCCGTCACCATCATATCCGCCCCCCATTATCATCTTATCCCCCCCCACACCATCATCTCATCCTGGCCCCCCCATCCTTTCACCATCTGACCCTGGCCCCCCCATCCTGTCACCATCTCACCCTGGCCCCCTCATCCTGTCACCATCTCACCCTGTCCCCCCCATCCTGTCACCATCTCACCCTGCCCCCCATCCTCTCACCATCTCACCCTGGCTCCCCAATCCGTGTCCTTACCTTATTGTCAGGAAGGACAGTCACACAGACTTCTCTGGGCCGCTGGGGTGTGGGCTCCGCCCCTGCTGTCCTCTGATTGGCTCTCCGCTGCTCCAATCAGGGACAGACTGCACACAGACACACGAGTGCTCCTGCCCGCCCCCAGTCTCTGTACTAATCTCTGCACTGCCTGCCCTCGTGCCGTCCACGCGCTTGCGCTGCCCTCCGCCACTGCAAAAATGGTAATACCGGACACATATGTGCCCGGTATTACCTCCGATTTTATACTGGACAGGCAACAGAATTACCGGCCTGTCCTGGTGAAAACTGGACACCTGGCAACCCTATAAATAACAGTATATTAAAGAACAAGTGACCTTTCACATTGACTTGTAATTTTTGTGGAACCCCCCTCAGCTAGCAAATTTCTCTTGAGTTGAGAAAAATTCCCACGTGTTGAAACAGCGACACAGGGGAATACTGAGCTCCTAGTAATATGACATATTCCTGTTGAAGTTACTATTTGCAATTATATTTTGCCATCCCTGCAACCCGCCTTTCTGCCCGAATAACTTTTCATGTGTAATTTTCACTTTAACACATTACATAGTTTATCCACAGAGTTTGGGAGTTTTTTCAGACTCACACCAATTATCCTTTATGAAAGATGTACGTTTCTTATTTACCTTTGGCTATAATGGCCTTCAGGTGCCTTGTAACGAATGTGATTTATCTTGTTGAACTAATACCACATTTTGCAGTATTATTTTAAGTTCTTGGCAATCTTAATGGGAGTTTTTCCTTCCATTAGCGCGATTGCCTCAGACTTTGCTTTAGCATTCTGACATTTTTTCATGTTCTGGCCCTTTTTAAATTCTGGCCTTTTTCAAGTTCTACAGAAGCTAGCAATGACATTTTTGACCATCACAATGAATAAGCTGTTTCATCAGAACTTAGGTAGATTCTTCACATTGGAACAAATGATGCATGTGAAGAATGACCACCTGATACATGCAAATAGACTTTACATGCATCTGAACGCTTTAGGAAAAGCCAATGCTGACTGAACCTGCCCCTGGTAATCAGGCCACTATATGCATGATAAATAATTATTTGTTTGATGCATTAAAGGGTAGAAACACAGAAGTGCATAACATTTTTAGCGTTATGTTACCACTATTGTACGTATCTATATCCGTAACGCGTATCCCCAAAGGCCCATTGCTTTATGACGTATTTGCATTTACCTGAAAAATAGAGAATCGATACATTTTTTTTTGTTTCAATTTTTTATTGTTTTTTCACATATAATATCACAATGTACATTTCGGTCTATTCCAGTAAGAGTGGAAATACAAACACACATGTAGTCACATAAATTCACATAACTAATAACATTTAACTTGTCGTAATTTATACATCCGTTTTCACTGTATGGCTCCCCATACCTTTGCAGGTTGAATGAGGGTGACCTCGGGCATATATATGTCTATGGTTTTGACCACTCTTAGGGTTCGTCAATTTGATGTTGAGGGATAAAATAAGAGAGAAGAATAGAGAAAGAGGAGGGGGAAGGGGGAGGAGGGGGTGGAGGGGAGAAATTGAGCGTGTAGACCACTAGTTTTCCTATTTTCGCTAGTTCCCTTTTTATTTTTATTTTCCTCCTACTCTGGATTTGGTCTAGGTTTTAGGCTAGGATGGAGACCATATGTCCCAAACTTTGTGGAATTTCTCCACTTTTTGAGAGAGTTGGGCCGAGAGAAGTTCCATTACTTTAACTTCCTTCAGCCTTTTGTTTACTGTTTGTTTGGAAGGCGCATTGAGAATCGATACATTTTAATGCACTTTAGGCTTACTCATATGCAAATCATATAGTAATGAGCAGTTTACCTAACAGAACTCCTTAGAGCTCCGTTAATGTTAGTGCATGGGAATAACGCCACAAAATTTAAGACCTTCCAAAAGCTGCCCCTACTCACACCCAGACCGCTATTATCAAGTTATTTTATGGAATAGACTAAAAGCAATGTAATGAGTATAGACTTAACCCTTTCATTCCCAAAAAGTTACCTGTGTCATACAAATATAAATATTAGGGATAATATAAATGTCTGAAACACATCATTATGGATTTTAATGATTGATTAAAGTGATATTTTTGTGTGAAGTAATAGGGTATATCATGTAATAATGACTGTATCATGTATGGGTGTACAATAATGTTTATCCATTCATATCTCTGCAATAATAATGCATACTGCATTTTTATTAATGTACAATTCAAATAAAGGAAGAAAGGACACTAAATAATTAAAAGAGTTAAGAAGTGTAAACATTTAAAATTTGACAATATTATAGTAAAATTTACATCAGCTTTTGGTAAGGCATATGAGCAATACGTCTTTATTGAATGCATTAATAACGTCCGTTAAAGTTTGGCCAATGCGCATGTGCAATGCATTGGACAGCGCCTCTCTGAGAAGTGTAAATCCCTGCTAATAGCGCTGCTACTTTGACGAATGGACGTTATTTTAGAATTTACTTATACTTCCGTTAAATCTTTTGCGTATCACATGCTATTAGTGCAAAACGGACTTCTGTGGATCTACCCGTAGGGGGCTTTTCTAGTAGGTTTGATTACTTTGCTGCTATCCCGTAAGGTTTGGCATGTTCTCGCCGAACGGTTTGTCAGTTGAGTTATCACGTTATTCAGAAATAATCTGAACCCAACTCAAACCATGCGGCAGGAAAATGGCAATACCGTACGGGACAGCAGCGATGAGATCTCAGCCTCACTCCAAGTTCTCCCCTGTACGATCTGGATGCAAAGCTGCACAGAGAGAGACGCCTCTCTTTGCACATATCTCGCAAGCGATCGCAGTGTTTCATTAAAATCTTAATACTAGTGTACGCGAGGAGTGGGTCTTCGGAGCAGAACCGCGTTGATTTCAGGTCCGGGGACCACCTGCTTCCCGAGATAAGGCCCAGATATGGGGTGCCGGTATCTCCTATACATTTAAATGTCCCGATCATGTGACACGGGCTTTATTAAACATTGCATGGGGATACGGCCACCCCATAATGGGGCCCCTACAACACATGTAGTAATAGGCAAAATTACTATTATCCCGATATGGATAATAGCTAATTTGCCCATTAAAAATAAAATGTTAGCCAGCCAGCAGAAATAAAGTAAATAAAATTTGCACTTACCCCTGCCAGGATGAAGGCTGTCCTCATCACCATCCTCCGCATCCATGTCCTCCGTTGGGAGGAACAGAACAATAAAAAATACAATCTAATGGCCTCTAACACCTTAATCACCTTAACAGTTAATAACCCACCGAAAAGGCCTAACCACTCACCCCGCGGCAAATATCGCTACCCTCTACCCATTGATTGGCACAGTGGTACATTATGCCCATATAATATGGGCATGATAAGCCACTATAGCAGTCAATGGGCAACCTAAAAAATAACAATATCACAAAAATACACCAGAATAAAAGAAATACCCAGGCACCTAAACACCAGAAGAATAAACTAACTAAAAAGCCTAAACAACACATCAATAAAATTAATCCAACATCAAAAGAATTAAATTAATGTAACACAAAAACACAATAATAATAAAATTAATCACACCTAACAAACAGAAGAATAAAATAAATTATACTGCTAACCAACAAAACAATAAAATAAATGAAAACCCTAACCAACAGAACAATAAAATAAATTAAACCACTAACAAACAGAACAAATACATAAATTAAACGCCTAAACAATCCTAAAATGTAATAAAAACAAGCACTAAAAAACATAACAATTTAGTCAAAACAAAAAACAGAAATAGAAAACATAACAAATAATTCCAAACAACCATTTGCCAAAAAAATAATTGCCTGTCACTGTATTTATCTATACCTTAAAGGGGCATAGATAAATACATTAGCAGTCAATGAGCAAAGAAAAACATAAAAAATAAAAATGCGATAACAAAACGTGAAAATGTAAAATTACATACAGTACATTCAATATTTTTCTTACCTTTAGAAGACTTCACCCTCCGAATCCTGGCGTATCATGAAACTCTCGATCGGCGACACCATCCTCCGTGATCCTCCAAGGGAGGTACATCACATACTTAAAACCACATGGCTGCCATCACATGGTACTACAGCCAATCGGATTTGGGACAATCCAATTGGTTCCTGTACCATGTGACATGTTCCATATTTTTTAAAGGATGTGACATAATCCCTTAAAGTGATGTCACATCCTTAAAAATAAATTGGACATGGTACTGGAACCAATCGGATTGTCCCAAATCCAATTGGCTGTAGTACCATGTGATGGCAGCCATGTGGTTTAAAGGATGTGACATGCCTCCTTGGAGATGATGTCACATCCTTAAAAATTTAAAAACAAGCCTGTCATGGTGCAGCATCCAATAGGATTGAGCTGGACCATCTGACCCTAAAATGTGATGTCACAGGCCTTATATAAGCCTCTCCCGTCTCATTTTATCTTATAAAGCCGAAGAGTCAACATCCGTTGCTGAAATTACATGTGGTTTACTATGGATTACAATTAAGGAATTTTCAAGATGGAAGAAAAGAAGATACAAAATAGAAGATTTTTTTAAAATCTGATTCGGAGGATGGCGTCGCCGATCGAGAGCTTCCAGATACGCCAGGATTCGGAGGGTGAAGACTTCTAAAGGTAAGATAAATATTGAATGTATGTCATTTTTATTTTTCAGGTTTTTTGTTTGTATTTTTATTTTTGTATGTTTTTGCTTGCCCATTGACTGCTAATGTATTTATCTATGCCCAGATAAATACAGTGACAGGCAATACATTTGTTTAAAAATGGTTGTTTAGAATTATTTGTTATGTTTTCTATTTCTATTTATTGTTTTGACTAAATTATTATGTTTTGTAGGGCTTGTTTTTAATTACAATTTAGGATTGTTTAGGCCTTAATCTATGTATTTGTTCTGCTGGTTAGCGGTTTAATTTCTTTTATTCTTCTTGTTGGTTAGGTGTTTGATTAATTTTATTATTATTGTGTTTTAGTGTTAGAATAATTTTATTCTTTTGGTGTTGGATTAATTTTATTGATGTGTTATTTAGGCCATTTAGTTTGTTTATTCTTCTGGTGTTTAGAAGCTTGTGTATTTCTTTTATTGTTGTGTATTTGTGGCTCTGTTTTTTTTTAGGTTGCCCATTGACTGGCTTATCATGCCCCTATTATATAAGCATTATGTACCACTGTGCCAATCAATGGGTAGAGGGTGGGGATCTTGTTTTATTTTGAATGGGCAAAAGCACTATTATCCAGATCTGGAAAATAGTAATGTAATAGTTGTTGGGGGTAGGGGTGCCCATTCCTTGCCATTGGTGCTATCTTTTCTCCAATTGAGGGCATAGGTAACAACAATGGCAATTAATGGGTGTATTGTGTTTGTATCTTGTTTTTATGTTTATTGTGGGTAGCAGGGATGGGCGAAGGTGGCATTTGGCCCGCGGTGGGTGTTTATACCTACCGGGTGGGTAGTGGGAAGGTTAACCCCATCATTACCTTAGCGGTATTAACCGCTATGGTAATGAAGGAGTTAACTCCTCCCGCAAACACCCCCCCCCCCTAATCACCCACCAAGGGTCAAATACCACCTTCATCCACCCCCGCTACCCACAATAAACATAAAAACAAGATACAACAAACCGGGCACTGGTATTTAACCCCTTCATTGCCTCAGTGGTTAGCTGCTAAGGTAATGAAGGTGCCTGTAAATGCATTTTTTCTGCATCGGATTGATGTCGGGGTCTCCGTTGCTGATATTAATGTGTATCAGCTCCGGAGACCCCCGGGCATCAATCCGATGCAGACTTTTTTTTTCTAAGTCTCTCTCTCACATCCCTTCTTTTGCTGGCGAGAAGAATATTCGATTAAAATTGCAATTCCAGAGCCACGATGAGATTATCAAGGCTACTAGAATTGCACGATTTGATCAAAATTGTGAATTTGGGCTTCTCTGCAGCTCCTGTTTGAGGCATTTGTCCAGGAGCCAGAAATCGCGAGAAAATGCTTTCCCCGCATGATTTAACCCAGTGGAGCGCAATCTTTTTCCCTGCGCCCCCCTGCCGGCTGACCTACTGTCCTCGCGCCCCCCCACCCCCTGCTTAACTTGGCTCTGATGTCCTGGCGTAGTGACATTATGTTGCCATAGCAACGCAACATGACCCCACGGAGTAATTTGACGCCACGTTGCCATGGCTATGCGTTACCAGGGGCCATCTGAACCACGGTAAGGAGACGTTTACTGAGGCTTTGCAGCTCCCCCGGCATTAATTTAAATGCCTTTGGGAACTGCAAGATGCCTCTTTAAATCTCACGCCCCCAACTTTGCGCTCCACTGATTTAACCAACTTATCGAGGTTTTCTGAATAACAACTTAGCAAAATTTGGCGATCAGGGCCGCCGAGAGGTCGGGACAGCTGGGCCCGTTGGCTATGGGGGGCCCAGCCAGCCCTGCAAATTTCCCCCGACCTCTGCCCCGGCCTTGCTGCCTGCAGGACCTTTCCTCTCTCTGTCCCAGGCCGCCATCTTCCTCTGCCGGCGCGCGACGGGGCACTGACGTCAGCGTGCCGGAAGGAAGTAATCTGTCTGTGGCCCTGTTGGCAAGAGCTGCTCAAAATCCTCGATAAGTTGGTTATCAATGCTACTACAATAGGCCCCTCAGTGTTTGAATTATGCTGATGCCAGGGGTTACAATTTTTTTTACTAATCAAGAGCACAACTCAATTTTTTAAAATCAGCCTTCTATTTTGAAGAAATAAACATATATATATTCTAAGAACACTGTCTCATCCTTTTTACAAAGCATAAACATTGTATAAACCTTATAAACTATGACTAGGTCAAAATAAGTGACCGCAAAATGTCATTGATTTAGAAGGTTTTTTTTTAACTTTTAGGCACTACACCATGTCTTTGTAATATTAATTTGATCCCCTAACGTGGGGGGGGGGTGGGATTTTCTTGGGGGTGAAGGGAGGCGCAGCGGTTACAGAGGTCTCACTCTCTCCCCCAAGGCATTTAAATTAAATACTCCTACCTTGTCTTCGGCGACGCGTTGCCATGGTAACCCGGCGTCAAATGACGCAGTGAGGTCACGTGGCGTCATGTTGGCATGTCAACGTGATGTCACATGGCCCCGCGGCATAATTTAACGGTGGAGCCGAGCAGAGGGGTAGGGGGGAGGGAGGCTTATTTATTCAGCCTTAAAACGTACAGCACACAAAACAAAATAGCTTTTCTTCAGCAGAAAAAACAAAATAGCTTATCTTCAGCATGGCAAAAAAAGCAGGTTTTCTTCAGCATGCAGGACACAACAGTTCATCAAAAAAATGTACTTTGCAAAAAGACCTTATATCAGTAATCTCTTCAGTAACTCACTCCTGTTTCCTGACCAGCTAGCTGCATGTGTGCACATCCTGGGGTTTTTAACACACCTTGATTAGGCAGCTGGGATTCAACTAATTGCCATGAGCTTCCCAGCTGAAGTTAACCTCATCACTGCTTCACTGCAGACTAAACATATGTCTGCCAGGCATATAGCTGGTGGCTTTTATTTACCCTGTCACAGGGATATATATATTTAAGAACAGTAAACACACACATATATATCAAAGCAAAAAGAAAAAGCTGCGCCTCTGAACCAATTGGGTATAATCAAAACTATTAATCTAAAATTTGTATAAAAAATGGGGGGGTGTAATATAGAATGAAGTGAAAATAGGATTATAAATTAAGAATGAACTCCTATTAATAGTACATAATTAGCTAGCAAATACTCATAAAACACCTGGAATGTAAACAAGACTAAACACTTAACTTAAACAACTGTGTACATATAAAATATATATAAAAATGCTTATTATAATTAAAAAAAGAAAAAACAAATAACTAAAGAAAAAGGATAAACCAGTCCTCAATTGTAAGTCCAAAATGAAATGGATACTTGTGCAGGGGAACTTCGGCTGCTCTCAAAGATGGACAAACCACGTCCACAGGAAATCTAAAAGAAAAAAAGAGGAGAGAGCGCACGCCCCATAGCGTAAAAAGGTAATTTAATGAGGGAAGGGGGGGTAAGGGGGGTGGTTAAAATGCACTCACAAGGGTACAAGTAATAAAGGCATTGTGTGATTATAATCACCACCATCCGGTTCTTGCTTTGTGTCTTTAATGCAGTCCGGTCTCGGAACAGGATGGGTCCGCGTCCCAGCTAGTAGAGAAGGCCAACGGGTATCATACGTCCTTAGAGAGTTCAGGAAAGTGTGGCTCTGTATTCCTCAAGCCTCCGTAGCATCGGCGCAGATCTCGGTCTGTTCTCTGCGCTGTATGATGACGTAATGTCGTAGCGTCTGACGTAATGACGCTCCCTTACGCGTTTCGTCACTCGGCGGGTGAGTTTCTCAAAGGGCGGTACTGAGAGAGGGTCTGTCCGCTATTTAAATACACGAACCAATGCCGCTTAATCAACAGAACGCCCCTCATCAGCTGTTGATGCTTGCAACTCAATACAATTGTCCACAATACTAATACACTCTAAAAGTGCCTAATAAAAACTATTTGCCTCATTGAAGGAGATTGGTTATACATATGTGTGACTAAATACTAGACATTGCCGGACCCAAGGGACTCATATATCCTATAACATATCAGATATAAACTCATGCAGGGACATACCTAAATAATATACCAAACCAAGAAATAAATATATATAAAGAATGATATCCTAGCATGACTAAAGATATATAGACCCTAATAGACCCTTAATGAATTATTTATGTAACAATACTATTCCCATATAAGGGACAATACAAAACAGGCAAAAACAAATTTGCATCAGAATTCAAGGAGTATGCTAATGAATAATTAAAAACCACAAATTATTTAACTTCAAACATATATTATTATAAAAAATCAGAATGTTAATGGACAGGTAATCCCACAAGGAAATATAATCCCACTGGATAAATCAAACCATTGGATTAGTTTAATATATTGAAAACGTGAAAACAGATTCCTTATGCCACGTCAAAAGGTGGTACCTGGAGGGGGGGAGAGATAGACAGCTCAAAATCATTATCTAAATACCTATTAATGAATTCATAAATGAATATTATCAAACTGTATTTATAAAAATTATTGTAGTTAAAACTACAAATGATAAAGATGTGTTAAGATAACTATATTATATATAATGTAATCTATCACAGATCTATGTGAATGACTACACATTCTTTGTGTTTAAAAGTGTATCCCAAGTGGACATATTATACATAATTATTAACAACTATTCTATAATTTTTTATATTTTTATATATTAGTGAACGTGAACGTGATATCTCTGTGAAGGTGTATGTGAAACTATATATATTAATAATTGAATATATATTGAAAATTATATATAAAAAAATATATATATAAAAGAGTGCTAGAATGTGATTGTGTAAATATAGTGACGAAACTACTTAGATAGAAGTATATATATGATAAATTGATTAAACCAAAGAACCACCTCAATGTGAAAACAAACAAAAAAGTGCCCGACACGAGGAGAGGCCAACGAAAGGAAAGACCCAGACAAAAGATGGCAGAGGAATGCGGAAGAACTCCTGGAGAGGAAGGGCCGTCCAAGGACTAAATTTAAACTAATGTACTGACGTCCAGGCATTCATTTAATCCACCTGGACTAAGAGTCCCCAACTGGTGGATCCAAAAGGTTTCCCGCTTGCAGAGGGTCTTGAAGCGGTCGCCTCCTAGAGTACAAGGAGAAATGGTCTCAATTCCCATTACTGTCATTGTTTTTGGATCTTGTTGATGATATAGTTTAAAGTGTCGAGAGACACTGTGGGAGTTGAGACCTTTAATCACATTTCTCCTGTGTTCCAGGAAGCGAGTGCCAAGAGTTCTGGTGGTGCGTCCAACATATTTTTGGCTGCATCCACACTGTATAAGATATACCACATATGTGCTAAGACAGTCAATATAACTAGTGATGGGATATGTGGTACCTCTGCTTGGAGAATCAATCAGCTTTTCTTTCTGGAGATGCCTGCAGGTAATACACCGATTACGTCCACACTGATGATTACCTAATGGACCCTTAAGAGTGATAGTATTAGACAAGGATGACCTAAGTTTCGTGGGGGCTAGCAGACTCTTCATGCTTCTTGCCTTTCTGTACACTATTTTAGCTCTTGCTGGCAGACAAGATCCTAGATGGGGATCACACTTGAGGATAGACCAGTGATTGTTCAAAATTTTGTTAATAGATCTATAAGACTGGTTATAAGTTGTTATAAACCTCAAAGTGGACACCTCTGTATTCATGGGTTCCACTGGAGTGTCATAACTCAAGCGAACCCCCTTGTCTCCTTTCTTCTTAGATTTATCCAATAGAACAGATCTGTCAATGGAGCTAACCTTACTAAGAGCCTCCGAGATCAAATCAGGATCATATCCTTTAGATATAAATTTATCACTGAGTGTTTCAGATTGGCTTTTAAATTCCATGTCCCTTGAGCAGTTCCTCCGTATTCTATGAAACTGTCCCAAGGGAACATTGTCGAGCCACTGCTTGTGATGATTGCTGGACGCATGGACATAGCTGTTTACAGACACAGACTTGAAATGTGTGGAGGTGATAATATTCAAGTCTGCGTCTGTACTAAGGGCCAGATCCAAAAACACAGTGGACACTGCATCAATTTCAAAAGTGAATTTTAATCCAAATAGATTGTTGTTGAAGGAACTCAAGATGCCAGATAGATTAGACTCTTCACCATCCCAAATAATAATAATATCATCTTTGAAGCGACCATAGTACACGAGACCCGCCCCAAGTGTGTCATTTAGCCACACATGGGACTCCTCCCAGTACCCCATGAAGAGGTTAGCGTAGCTAGGAGCGAATCTCGTGCCCATGGCCGTTCCACAGATTTGTAAGTGATAATTATCTTCAAATAAAAAATAATTGTGAGTGAGAATAAAATGAATACTTTGCAAAATAAAGTGCTTGTGCTTATCTGGAAATGATAAGTCCGTGTCCAGCCAGTATTTAATTGCTTCTAACCCCCTGGCATGTTGAATACAGGTATATAGTGATGTGACATCACATGTGGCCCATAGATAAGTGGATTTCCACTTAATATCAGAGATGGAGTCGATGACATGGAGTGTATCCCTAACATGGGACCTAAGCTTAACTACATAGGGATGGAGAAAATAATCAACATATTGGGATAGACTCGATGTCATCGACTCCACCCCCGAAACTATGGGTCTGCCAGGGGGATTGGACAAGGACTTATGCACCTTAGGTAAGTGATAAAAAATGGGAGTGCGTGGATGTGAGGTAAACAAAAATTTAAATTCCGATTTAGAAATAATCCCATCTCCCTGTGCAGTGGTGAGGAGTTCCTTCAACAACAACTGGTAAGTGTCCACTGGGTCTGACTCCAACAAGGTGTAGGAAGCAGAGTCACCCAGGAGTCTACGTGCCTCCAAGAGATACGCAGATAAGTCCTGGATGACTATGCCTCCCCCTTATCAGCCTGCCGGATAACAATATCATGGTTGGCTCTTAGTTTGCCCAATGCGTCCAGCTCACCTCTAGACAAATTATGATTGAATTTAGTTGGTTTAGCACACAGTGACTCGAAATCTCGTAGAACCAAGTTATAAAACGTGTCCACAAATCCTCCCTTAGATTGGTAAGGGAAGAAGACTGACCTGGGTTTAAAAGGTGAAAATAGTATATTTAGATCATCATGTAAGTCAACTTCCACAGACCCGGTTGGATGGATGGACAGTTCAAGGTTGTCTATTGAGGCTTGTGATCCCGATATTGAGCCCGACTCTCTCAGCAGTGACGTGAGTGTCTCAACACAAGCTGTTTCCTGTGTATTGAAAATAGTGACAGGATTAAAGGATTTGATATTGTTCTCTTGTATTTTAAAATGTCGATTTAGAGTCATTTTTCGAATGAAACTGTTTAGATCAATAAACAATTGAAATAAATTCGGACCCGTATTGGGGGCAAAAGATAAACCCCTCTCCAATAAAGATTTTTCACAAGCACAAGCACTTTATTTTGCAAAGTATTCATTTTATTCTCACTCACAATTATTTTTTATTTGAAGATAATTATCACTTACAAATCTGTGGAACGGCCATGGGCACGAGATTCGCTCCTAGCTACGCTAACCTCTTCATGGGGTACTGGGAGGAGTCCCATGTGTGGCTAAATGACACACTTGGGGCGGGTCTCGTGTACTATGGTCGCTTCATAGATGATATTATTATTATTTGGGATGGTGAAGAGTCTAATCTATCTGGCATCTTGAGTTCCTTCAACAACAATCTATTTGGATTAAAATTCACTTTTGAAATTGATGCAGTGTCCACTGTGTTTGTGGATCTGGCCCTTAGTACAGATGCAGACTTGAATATTATCACCTCCACACATTTCAAGTCTGTGTCTGTAAACAGCTATGTCCATGCGTCCAGCAATCATCACAAGCAGTGGCTCGACAATGTTCCCTTGGGACAGTTTCATAGAATACGGAGGAACTGCTCAAGGGACATGGAATTTAAAAGCCAATCTGAAACACTCAGTGATAAATTTATATCTAAAGGATATGATCCTGATTTGATCTCGGAGGCTCTTAGTAAGGTTAGCTCCATTGACAGATCTGTTCTATTGGATAAATCTAAGAAGAAAGGAGACAAGGAGGTTCGCTTGAGTTATGACACTCCAGTGAAACCCATGAATACAGAGGTGTCCACTTTGAGGTTTATAACAACTTATAACCAGTCTTATAGATCTATTAACAAAATTTTGAACAATCACTGGTCTATCCTCAAGTGTGATCCCCATCTAGGATCTTGTCTGCCAGCAAGAGCTAAAATAGTGTACAGAAAGGCAAGAAGCATGAAGAGTCTGCTAGCCCCCACGAAACTTAGGTCATCCTTGTCTAATACTATCACTCTTAAGGGTCCATTAGGTAATCATCAGTGTGGACGTAATCGGTGTATTACCTGCAGGCATCTCCAGAAAGAAACGCTGATTGATTCTCCAAGCAGAGGTACCACATATCTCATCACTAGTTATATTGACTGTCTTAGCACATATGTGGTATATCTTATACAGTGTGGATGCAGCCAAAAATATGTTGGACGCACCACCAAAACTCTTGGCACTCGCTTCCTGGAACACAGGAGAAATGTGATTAAAGGTCTCAACTCCCACAGTGTCTCTCGACACTTTAAACTATATCATCAACAAGATCCAAAAACAATGACAGTAATGGGAATTGAGACCATTTCTCCTTGTACTCGAGGAGGCGACCGCTTCAAGACCCTCTGCAAGCGGGAAACCTTTTGGATCCACCAGTTGGGGACTCTTAGTCCAGGTGGATTAAATGAATGCCTGGACGTCAGTACATTAGTTTAAATTTAGTCCTTGGACGGCCCTTCCTCTCCAGGAGTTCTTCTGCATTCCTCTGCCATCTTTTGTCTGGGTCTTTCCTTTCGTTGGCCTCTCCTCGTGTCGGGCACTTTTTTGTTTGTTTTCACATTGAGGTGGTTCTTTGGTTTAATCAATTTATCATATATATACTTCTATCTAAGTAGTTTCGTCACTATATTTACACAATCACATTCTAGCACTCTTTTATATATATATTTTTTATATATATTTTTTTTTATATATAATTTTCAATATATATTCAATTATTAATATATATAGTTTCACATACACCTTCACAGAGATATCACGTTCACGTTCACGTTCACTAATATATAAAAATATAAAAAATTATAGAATAGTTGTTAATAATTATGTATAATATGTCCACTTGGGATACACTTTTAAACACAAAGATTGTGTAGTCATTCACATAGATCTGTGATAGATTACATTATATATAATATAGTTATCTTAACACATCTTTATCATTTGTAGTTTTTTTATTTTTCCAAAATTTTTTATTAGGCAGTTAAACAATTACATGGTATGTACGGTATAAACAATATGTCAGCCTAATGTACATTTTTTTCTTTTTCTTGAGAGAAAAGAGAAAAGAAAAGGCTCAACACCTCCCTGATCTCACGAAGTCCATCAGGGAGGCGCGAGTATGGAAACAGAGAGGGAGTAGAGAAGGGGGGGCAGGGTGTAGGGGGGGGGGGAGGGTGGAGAGGGTACAAAGGGTATAGCGGGGGGTGGTCATGATCCCCAGAACCTTGGTGATTCTGGTTTGGGCTTTAATGTGAATTGGGCTTCTAGTTTGTTAGGGGGCGTTTCGTCTTATATGCGCCAAATAGGTGTACCATGGGTCCCAAATTGCTGTAAATGAGGTAGAAGACCTCTTAAGGAAAGCAGACAATCTCTCCATGTCCATTACTTCTTGCACCCTTCTTATTATTGTTTGTTTCGAGGGGGGAGACACTTTCTTCCAGGCGACTGCCACCGCACACCTAGCCGCCGTGAGGATGAAGGAGACTAATTTTCCTGTTGGTCGGTCCAGATAGTCTAGGGGCCTGCCCAACAGGTAGGTCAGCGGTTCAACAGGTATTTTGAGGTCTGTGACCTCCTCTATTAATTTTTGTGTTGTTTCCCAGTATTTCTGAATTTCCGGACATGTCCACCAAATTTGGGCCATGTCCCCCTTTTGACCGCAGCCTCTCCAACATAGATCGGATGCCAGTGGGTAGATTTGATTTATTCTGACTGGAGTAAGATACCAGCGGAACAGTATTTTGTAAATGTTTTCTTTGATTGTGGTACATATGGAAGTTCCTGAGGCATTTTCCCAAATACTTTCCCAGTCCTCTCGGTCTATAACTATATCCAATTCTGCTGCCCAATGCAGCATGTAGTCATGCGTGGGGACTTCTGTAGTCCCTCCTAGCTCTGTGCAAATTTGTGTTATTAGACCTTTCTGGTGATCTGTTTCGCTGCAAAGTCGCTCGAAACCTGTGAGAGGGGGAAATTCCAATGTTGGGGATAATGTTTGGAGAAAGTGCCGAATTTGTAGGTACTTGAACACGTTCAGTCCTAGTATATCATACTTGGTTTGTAGATTTTGGTAGCTCAGGAACTTCCCGAGGCTCAGGAGATCGGCAATCGTTTTAATGTTTTTGGTTTGAAATTGGTCAAATTGTCTGGGCTCACAGCCAGGTGGAAATTTCGGATTTCTGTGGATTGGTATGAGTTGGGATTGTGGCGATGTGAGCTTGTACTTGAGTTTGCTTTTCGTCCAGGTCTCCCAGGTGTGTCTCATTGGGCCTAATTTGAATTTGTTATTTTGCATGTCCTCCCTGCTCAGGGACCAAAGGCAAGCCGGCAGTGAAGGCGTTCCGGCATATTGTGTTTCTATATCCAGCCAGCAATATTGATTTGGGCTTGCGTTCCAGACTACCACCTGTCTCAATTGTGCGGCCAGATAGTATTTTGTAATGTCTGGAACTCCCAGTCCTCCTCTCCCCCATGAAGCCAAGAGAACTGACCTGGGGACTCTAGGTTTTTTACCTTGCCAAATAAAATGGAAGATTGATTTTTGAATATTTTTCAATTCTGAGCCAGGGATGTGGACCGGGAGAGTCTGGAAGTAATATAATAATCTAGGGAGTATATTCATTTTGACCGAGATCATTCTCCCGATCCATGATATTTGATATCCTCCCCATTTTTCCAAATCTTGTTTGATTTTATGGAACAAGGTCGGATAGTTATGTTTATATAGTGATTGGTAGGTCCTCGATATCTTAACTCCCAAGTATTTGATACAAGAGGAACTCCAACGGTAATTAAAGTTTAGTTTGAGGAGTTTCACCTCTGGCTCTGGCAGACTTAAGTTCAGGGCTTCTGATTTGTCATTATTTATCTTATATCCTGAGATTTTTCCAAAGTCTCGGAGTTCTTTTTGAAGGTTGGGTAATGAGGTTTGGGGTTTGGAGAGGGTTAAGATGACATCATCTGCGAATTGAGAAATTTTATGCTGCCTATTTCCAATATCTATTCCCTGGATGTCTTTATTGAGTCGTATTGCTGAAGCCAGTGGTTCTATCGTTAGCGCAAAGAGGAGAGGAGATAGGGGGCACCCCTGTCGAGTCCCATTAGTTATCTCGAATCTTTGGTTAGTCCCCCCTGGTAGTTTTACCGTTGCTGATGGATTTTGGTATAGTCTACGGACCCCCTCTAGGTATGTGTCTTTAAAGCCAAATTTACACATAGTCTGGTCCAGAAATTGCCAGTATATTCTATCGAACGCCTTCTCTGCGTCTAAGCTTAACAGTAGTGCTTTGGTGCCTGTGAGGTGGACATGATCGATAATATCGATTATTTTTCGGGTGTTGTCAGAGGCTTGTCTCCCCGCAACAAATCCTACCTGATCAATATTGATTAACCTCGGTAATATTGGGTTTAATCTGTTTGCTAAAATTTTGCTATATAGCTTGAGATCACTGTTGAGGAGGGAGATTGGACGGTAGCTTCCACATTGCATCGGGTCTCTGCCTTCCTTATGTATTATTGCCAAATTGGCTAGAGACATTGTTGGAGGGATTTGGTTCCCTTCCATAAAATGGTTGAATGTTTTTAGCAGATGCGTGGATAGGGTTGGCAAGAATCTTTTATAGTAGACATTTGTGAAACCGTCAGGGCCAGGAGACTTAGTGAGCTTTAATGATTTGACCGCCTCTTCCAGTTCCTCTTTTGAAATCTCAGCATTGAGGACTGTGTTTTCCTCCTCCGTCAGTGAGGGGAGTTGACATTTATTTAAATATTGAGTTATAGTTTCTGACGCTATCGGTTCGGGTCGGCCGTTTTTAGTTCTTAGGTTGTATAGTTCTGTGTAATATTTAGTAAATTCTGCTGCTATTTTGCTTTCACTATATTGAATTTCTCCAGACCTACTCTTGATCGCCGTTATCTGGGATCTTTTTTGTATCCCTCTTAATTTACTGGCTAACAGTCTGTCAGCTTTGTTCCCTTTGTCATAATATTGTTGATTGGTCCATTTGAGGGCCTTTTCAACGTCTTCCAGCTGGGTTTGTCTAAGTTTTGCTCTAGCTTCTATTAATGTTTTGTATACTTTTTTTGATGGATTTGCTTTATGAGCTTGCTCTATTACTTTTATATTATCTGTGAGTTCTTTAATTAGCGTTTGGCGGGCTTTTTTCCTGTGGGATGCGATGGAAATAAATTTCCCTCTGATAGTTGCCTTATGGGCTTCCCATAGGATTGCTGGAGAGGAGACTGTTCCCACGTTGAGGGAGAAATAGTCCTTAAGTGAGGATCTTATCTCTCTCTCAATCTCTGGGTGATTAAGTAGTGAATCATTCAGTCTCCATGCATAGGTTCTTGTTTTTTCAAAGGGGATTGACAGTGTCAGGGTGATCGGGGAATGGTCTGACCATGTGATTGAGCCAATGTCTGATTCTATGGCTGCCGCCAACACATTTTTGGTGGTCAAAAAGTGGTCTATTCGAGAGTAAGTCTGGTGAGGCGCTGAGTAAAAAGTATAGTCCCTCTGGCCCTGATGTTGGGTTCTCCAAATGTCCACTAACGAGAATTCGCTCATGATGTCCCTAAACCTTCTCCCTTTGATCTGGGAGTGGGTTGTACGGGAGGGGCCCACTGTGGTTTATCTGTCCTCGGAGGGGTTTAAGACCATGTTTAGGTCTCCTCCCACTATTATCGATGACAGATATCCCGGGTCAACGCCCTCGAGAACAGTTTGTAGGAATTCTGTTTGGTTCTCGTTTGGGGCGTACACATTGATTAGAACGATTGCTGAGCCCGCAAGGGAGCCATATACCATTAGAAATCTACCCTCTGGGTCCGCCGTTGTTTTGACATGATTAAATGGGGTGCCTTGTCTGATCAGGATAGCCACACCCCTTTTCTTGCTACTAAATGATGCAAAAAAGCACATTGGGAAGAATTTTTTGAATAAATTTGGGGGGTCTTGTGATGTGAAGTGGGTCTCCTGCAAGAATATAATGTCTCCCCCTGATTTTTTCATGTCCATGAAAGCTAGCCTTCTTTTTCGGTTATTCTGTAGTCCTTTAACGTTCAAGGAACGGATTTTTATTGGGGCCTTAGTGGCCATTGTTGGCTTCTAGTTGTTCGGGGTCTTGGGGTCCCTCCTTTCCCACTAGGGGAGACCTTGTTTTTATATTCTAAAGACCCTGTATGATTGAGGTCGCCTATTGGGCTGGGCCTCCTTCTAGGGGGGGTGTGCTGGGTTTGCCTTTGGGGAGGGGGAGAGGGGTGGAGAGGAGGGGGAGGGGGGGTAAAGATCTGCTGGGACAGGACCATCAGGTTGAGAAAAGATAGAAGTAGGGCCAGTTTTGGTCCTGAAATGGTTTCGCCTGGTCTTTGGACGGCCGGCGTTTGGGCTTGGGCGCCCTTCTGGGGTGTGTCTGGATCCGACGGTTGGGTCGCAACAGAGGGGGGCCAGACCCTGAGCTACTGTTGTGTGGCTCCTTTCCCATTCGTCACCTTTATTCAATTTTAGAACCCCGCCAATTATTATATTTGCTGGTAACTAGATGGGGGAGGGGGGGTAGGGGACACAGGGGGGGGGGCCGGGGGAAGCATTATATGGCTGTCTAGGGGGGGGGGGGCTGGTGGGGGGAAGGATGTAAGCACGGAAGAGAAGGGAGGGGTAGGGAGGGGGGGTGAGGGGGAGGGAGGGGAAGGGAGGGTGTGAGGGGGAGGGAGGGGGAGGGAGGGGGGAGGGGGTGAGGGGGAGGGAGGGGAGGGGGTGGGAGGGAGGGAAAAGGGAGGGGGGGTGGGAGGGAGTGAAAAGGGAGGGGGGGGGAGTCTATGGTGTTAGTTTTATTAAGTACCTGTTACATGAGCAGTCATATATCATATATCCAGGGTATCATCACATTTTTGTCTAGGAGAGAGATTCCCCTAGTGGATCTCACATTTTTGGCATAATATAACATAATTTAACTTATCATAACATAACTCAACAACATTTCGCATAACATTGCATCATCTAGTGCTAGATAACATTCTAGACCAGTTTGAAGCAGACTTTAACATTGTCCTGATGTTTTGTTTTGCCTCACCGCCTTGTGTAAACAGAGTGTATTTTATGTGTTAGCTCTTTTTCTAGGTTGTGTACTATGTGCTCTTTGGGTGGGGGGTTGTAGTTGTGTCTAAGTGTGTGGTGGGGGGAAGTTCTCTTAGTCTGTCCTAGGGGTGGCTGGGCGCTTCTTAGAGGTAGGGAGAGGGGGGGTCGAGGGGATGGCCGGTAGTGTGCCGGGGTGGTGTGAGGGAAGGGGGTCTCCATGTGGGGGCGGAGGGAGGGGGGAAGGGGGGGGGAAAGGCAGGACTTTAGGGGGGGAAAGGGGGGAGAGGGGGGAGGGTAGGGGGGGAGAGGGGGGGGAGAGGAGGGGAGGAGAGGGGGGGGAGGGGAGGGGGGGGAAAGCATTATATGGCTGTCTAGGGGGGGGGTTGGTGGGGTGAAGGATGTAAGCACGGAAGGGAAGGGAGGGGAAGGGAGGGGGGGGTGAGGGGAAGGGAAGGGAGGGGGAGGGGGGGAGGGGGAGGGAGGGAGGGGGGTTGGGAGGGAGGGAAAAGGGAGGGGGGCTGGGAGGGAGGGAAAAGGGAGGGGGGGTGGGAGGGAGGGAAAAGGGAGGGGGGAGGAGTCTATGGTGTTAGTTTTGTTAAGTACCTGTTACATGAGCAGTCATATATCGTATATCCAGGGTATCATCACTTTTTTGTCTAGGAGAGACACTCCCCTAGTGGATCTCACATTTTTGGCATAATATAACATAATTTAACTTATCATAACATAACTCAACAACATTTCACACAACAAAGCATCATCTAGTGCTAGATAACATTCTAGACCAGTTTGAAGCAGGTTTTAACATTGTCCTGATGTTTTGTTTTGCCTCACCGCCTTGTGTAAACAGAGTGTATTTTATATGTTAGCTCTTTTTCTAGGTTGTGTACTATGTGCTCTTTGGGTGGGGTTTTGTAGTTGTGTCTAAGTGTGTGGTGGGGGGAAGTTCTCTTAGTCTGTCCTAGGGGTGGCTGGGTGTTTCTTAGAGGTAGGGAGAGGGGGGTCGATGGGATGGCCGGTAGTGTGCCGGGGTGGTGTGAGGGAAGGGGGTCTCCGTGTGGGGGCGGAGGGAGGGGGGGGAGTGGGGGGGGGAGAGGGGGGGAGGGGGGAGGGGGAGAGGGGGGGAGGGGGGAGGGGGAGAGGGGGGGAGGGGGGAGGGGGAGAGGGGGGGAGGGAGAGGGAGAGAGGGAGAGAGGGGGAGAGGGGGAGAGGGGGGGAGGGGGGAGGGGGAGGGGGGGGAGGGGGAGAGGGGAGAGGGGGGGGGGGGACAGTCTAGCTATGTTGTGTTGGTGATGTTTGTTTTCTATTTGTGTATCTGACTCTGTCGCGTGATCGCTGTATATGGTGTTTGTTCCTGCTAAACGCAGCCTTTGTGTGTATGCTTCGGTGGGTGGCTTAGCAGTTCCTTTAGCCCGAGGCCATTGATGCTTATTTTTGCCTCTGCTTGTCAGCCTTTCCCTCAGCCCACATATCATGCGTTAGTCTTAGGTCACCGTTCCTTATGGCTAAGCGAGTGGGCGGGGTGGCAATTTCAAACTTAATTGTCCCGGCTCGGTGTCTCTTCTCTGTCAGGCCTCCCCCGGCTGTGGGGCACCAGGCTGTGAGTGTGGGTATCGCCCGAGGGGAAAGCGTGGGGGCACCCGGGGAGGGGAGAGGGGGGGGGGTCCGCTCTTCTTAGCAGAACCAGTCCACGGAGATCCCCGTCCCCATCTCCCAGCCGCAAGGCCAGACCAAGGGTCTTCCAGGTCGCGGGGCTGGGCCACCCGCTAACATCCAGCCAGTGAGGCGTAGCCTCCGTGCGTCGCCCCCCTCCAACTCGCTGCGTGACCCCCCCCCCCAACCCGTCCGGCACCGTCAATCTCTCCAGGGATTTTTTAGGGATTACTCACGGTTGCTGGAGCAGTTCGACCTGGGCTCGGGAGATCATAAGGCCGGTAAGATCCGACTCTCCACCTCCAGGGACCCCACACGGGGAGGGTCGGGGGCCAAAAGAAGCCGAAAGGCCGTAGGTAGCCAACAAGAGGACGGGGACACGGCGAGAAAGAGGGAGAAAGAGAAAAAAAAAAAAGGAAGGGGGGGGGGGCGGCGCCCCCCCCTCCCCTCCACCAGAATGCTGGTCCCTCCATCTCCCGTCGATCGGAGCCTCGTCTCACTTTTCAGGTAAGTGAAGTGGGTGTTGCAAGCGGTTGTGAAGATTTGAGAGCGGTGCTGTTCCCTCGTCAGCTGTCTCTCCTCTCCCGGTGGGTCGGTGTAGTCATCTCCGGCAGTGCTCGTCCTCTCCCTGCAGTGCTGGTAAGGTGGGGTCTTTGTGTCATTCTTGGGGATGGTGCCTTTGTATGTGCTGAGAGTGTGGGGTTGAGTTCTTCTACTTAATCCTCTGACCCCTCTGTCCCGCCAGCCTCTCCGAGGCCCTGGTTGGGGGCTCTTCTTGTCTGGGTCCTTCGTTTCTCCAGCTGGCAGGAGGGGTGAGGTTTAGTGCTTTAGCAAAGTGCTCCATATCTTCTTGATGTTTAATTGAGAGCATCTTTCCATTGCGCTGCACCATTAGTCTAAATGGGAAGCCCCATTTATACTTTACTCCGCTGTCCCGCAGTAGTATGGTTAGGGGTCTTAGTTCCTTGCGGCGATCTACAGTTCTTTTGGATAGATCGTTGTAAAGTTGCAGTTGGCTGTCCTCAAATGTGATGAGATCTTTGGTTCGGGCAACCTCCATTATTTTTTCTTTTGCCGAAAATTTATGAAGTCTGGCTATGACGTCTCTCATCCTTTTTGGATCCTCTGATCTAGGGCCAAGGGAGCGGTGAGCCCTGTCCAGTTCAAGGTCCGTCTGATTCAAGTCTCCACATAGGGATGTGAAGAGCTCCAGGAGGTAAGTATTTAACTGCCCTGGAAATACCGACTCGGGGATGCCTCTGATTCTTATGTTTTGTCTCCTGTCGCGATTCTCCTGATCTTCTAGGGAGTCGCGGAGACTTTCTACCTCAGCCCCGAGCCGGAATATCTCGTTTGCAGCTAATTCTTGGGCCTGTGTGGAGGTCTCCATTTTGCCTTCCAGTTCATCCGTGCGCTCCCTTAGGCCTGTCAGTTCTTGCTTTAGCTCAGTGACTGCTGATCTGAGATCGGCCTTTAGCGATTTGTGCAGGTCATGCAGCATTTCTGAAATAAGCTCTTTCATGTCCTCTCGGGTGAGTGTTGCCGCCGGCTGCGCTGGCATTTCTTGCCGGTCTTGCGTTTGGGCAGTTTGTTTGGGGCCTCGTGCGCCTGATGGGCCTGCGCCATCTTGGTTTCTTGCCGCCGCCTCTGAGTTTCGCGGGGAGAATAGCTTGTTAACAGCCTGGGCTGTTTGGGATTTTTGTTTGTTAGCCATTTCCTCTTGGGTTGTGGGTCTAGGGTAGTGCTTTAGGAGGGGGAATTTTCGGGGGAAAAGAGCCTCTATTTATTTATTTGTTAGGGGGTCTGGCGAGCTCCTCTGCTACACGTCCATCTCCGTCGGCGTCCTGGCCACACCCCTACATAGTTTTGTTTATGTGTTCATAGGTTGTAGCGGGGGGGGGCAGGGGGAATTGGGAAGCGTGGCTGTGTAGCTTTTCTGGCTCTCAATGTTGGACACTCATATATTTGTGGCAGCCATTTTAGAGTGTTGTTGTTTTGGGCGATTTTGCAGGTTGTGCTGCCAGGAAGTTTTGTGCCAGGATGGGGTTGGGCCGTTGGTTAAGCCCGTGGGTCTCGGACGGCAGACTCTGGCAGCTGTTAGAGATTGGCAACCTCAGGTTTTTTTTTGGGGGGGGGGGGGCGGGGGGGGCCTGTAATTATGGCTTTGGGTGTAAGGGGGAGGGTGAAGGTTCACTTTGCAATTGTATTTCTGACCAGGGGGGGAGAGGGGGCACCCACTCCTTCTGCACTGTTTTTGTTGAACCCTGATGTGCTCTAATGGCAGGGTGTCTCTGGGCGCTTCTGTGCAGCAGGGCTCCGTTGTCCCCCAACTGTCTATCCCTCCTTACCCTTCCCCAGCTCCGGCTGAGCCTGATTGTCTCTCCGTCTGTCCTGCACGCCTCCCCTCCGCCTCCGGTTCTGCAGCGTGCCGCGGATCAGCCTAGGCTTCCGATTCGGCGGCCATCTTGGTTCCTCTGCCTCGTGGGGACTCGTGGGGAGCGCTGTCGGCTGGCTGCTCTATTTCCAGCGGTGGGAGCTCCCGGCGCCGCCCGCAGAGCCGAGGTCCGTGCGGGAAGCTCGCCGTTCAGGCTGAGTGCCACCGCTGCAGGGCTCCTTCAGTTCCGTCCGGCGGCCATCTTGGAAATCTCGGCTGCAGGGGCTCCGGGACTCCGGCTCTCCCGAGTGCTTGTTGCTCGCTCGGTCTGCCGCCACGGGGCCTCACGGGGTGCGGGTGAGTCTCCCCCGCTCTTGTGGCACTTTTTCGCCGCTTTTTGGTTAGTTTTATGGTTTTTTTTGCTGTATTTAAACTGGGGCCGCACGGAGCTCTCTTGCTGTGCTGCTTCCCAGTTCGGCTGCTGGCCACGCCCCCCATCATTTGTAGTTTTAACTACAATAATTTTTATAAATACAGTTTGATAATATTCATTCATGAATTCATTAATAGGTATTTAGATAATGATATTGAGCTGTCTATCTCTCCCCCCCTCCAGGTACTACCTTTTGACGTGGCATAAGGAATCTGTTTTCACGTTTTCAATATATTAAACTAATCCAATGGTTTGATTTATCCAGTGGGATTATATTTCCTTGTGGGATTACCTGTCCATTAACATTCTGATTTTTTATAATAATATATGTTTGAAGTTAAATAATTTGTGGTTTTTAATTATTCATTAGCATACTCCTTGAATTCTGATGCAAATTTGTTTTTGCCTGTTTTGTATTGTCCCTTATATGGGAATAGTATTGTTACATAAATAATTCATTAAGGGTCTATTAGGGTCTATATATCTTTAGTCATGCTAGGATATCATTCTTTATATATATTTATTTCTTGGTTTGGTATATTATTTAGGTATGTCCCTGCATGAGTTTATATCTGATATGTTATAGGATATATGAGTCCCTTGGGTCCGGCAATGTCTAGTATTTAGTCACACATATGTATAACCAATCTCCTTCAATGAGGCAAATAGTTTTTATTAGGCACTTTTAGAGTGTATTAGTATTGTGGACAATTGTATTGAGTTGCAAGCATCAACAGCTGATGAGGGGCGTTCTGTTGATTAAGCGGCATTGGTTCGTGTATTTAAATAGCGGACAGACCCTCTCTCAGTACCGCCCTTTGAGAAACTCACCCGCCGAGTGACGAAACGCGTAAGGGAGCGTCATTACGTCAGACGCTACGACATTACGTCATCATACAGCGCAGAGAACAGACCGAGATCTGCGCCGATGCTACGGAGGCTTGAGGAATACAGAGCCACACTTTCCTGAACTCTCTAAGGACGTATGATACCCGTTGGCCTTCTCTACTAGCTGGGACGCGGACCCATCCTGTTCCGAGACCGGACTGCATTAAAGACACAAAGCAAGAACCGGATGGTGGTGATTATAATCACACAATGCCTTTATTACTTGTACCCTTGTGAGTGCATTTTAACCACCCCCCTTCCCTCATTAAATTACCTTTTTACGCTATGGGGCGTGCGCTCTCTCCTCTTTTTTTCTTTTACACATATATATATATATATATATATATATATATATGAAACCAGGTGTCCACCAAGGAGACAAAAAACAGCACTCAAGGTATATTGCAAAAGTGTATTTGAAAAAAAGCAGGCACATATAAATCCAATGTTTCGGTCCTGTATAGGACCTTACTCAGGGGCGTGCTGGAGAACACTGCCCAAGGAAAACATATATACCAATCACCCACCTGTGTGCATAATCAAGAACCAGCTGATTGTAATTAAAAACGGGAGTACTGTAAGCGCATGGGAGCCCTGTCATCACTGTGCAGCAGCTCAGCCTCACCACTCCTCTGTTTACACTTAGCTATCAATACCAGACACACCGCACATGTGCGCCTGCGGGTGGAGCCAGTGAGCACACCAGTCATTCTAAGGCATCCCCCGTTGCCATGGCGATGCAACTAAAGCGTCTGTAACCATGGGAGTGTAGGCAGAAGCAGACTGCATTAGGGAGCAGGGGCACTGAGCCGTTTGAACATGATGACGTCACATCACCAGCAGCAACAGGTCCTGTAACCAAAACGAAAGTGCAGTATTAAAAACACATGAAGAGGTGAAAATATATACTCCAGATGCACAGTATTACGAAAAATCACTGTCAAGAGTGCAACAATAATAAATATACTATTATCACTCTAACATGCTACCAAGAGAAATGAATAGTGAATGCAGATTTGCTTGTAAGAGTTTGAAAAAGCAGACATAAAGGAAAGGAAGGAACAGGAAGGGGGAGTGGAGGAAAAGGGGAGAGGGAAAGGGGGATGGGAGGGAAAGGGGGAGGGGAAAGGGGAAGATGGAGGGAGGGAAAGGGGGGTAGGAGGGGAGAGGGGGGAGGAGGGGAAGGGGTGCTAAGGAGCAAAAATTGGGTCGCATATTAAGGCAAAAATAAGTCCAAAGATGAATACAGAAACGGATAATTCTAACTACACAGAGGTGACAGATGGCAGTAAGATCCCCAACTTTAACTCATAAATGTATCTCCCCACAATGATACTACTGTTGCTACAAAAAGCAACCCAGTTTAAAATCCTCATTCAGTCCTCTGGGTGCCATAGTATCAAGTTCATAGATGAGCCTTGTTTCCAATTGCAGTAATAATTTTCCTCTGTCACCACCACGAATGGACGTGTGCGCTTGCATAATAGGCATGCACCTCAGCGTTGCAAGGCTATGCTTAAAGTTTTTAAAGTACCTCGCAACTGGTTGCAATTTATGATCCTCC
This sequence comes from Ascaphus truei, assembly GCF_040206685.1. Taxonomy (NCBI): domain Eukaryota; kingdom Metazoa; phylum Chordata; class Amphibia; order Anura; family Ascaphidae; genus Ascaphus; species Ascaphus truei. The sequence continues at coordinate 79,523,127 of NC_134486.1, read as the reverse complement.
AATCCAGTGTTGTCGGCCAATGCCTTCCTAATAGATGATCTATGCAGACTAATCCGCTCCTTTAGCATGCGCGTCGTTTTACCGACATAATGTAGTCCGCAAGGGCACCGGATAAAGTAGACAACATATCTACTTTCACAGTTCATATAGTCCTGAATAAGGCGTGGTTTGCCACTATGGGGATGTGAATACTGCGTGCCAAGAATAAGGTGTTGGCAGTTGGTGCATCCATGACATTTAAAGACACCTTTTTTCTTACTCAGCCAAGTTGTAGGTTTACCATATTTTGCCACCGGGTCTGCCCTAGTTAATGTATAGCCGATATTTCGTCCTCTTCTGTAGCAAAATAGTGGGGGACGCTCAAAATTCTTGCCAATGGTGGCATCATTCGCCAATATATTCCAGTGTTGTTGGATCAACGTCTTAATCATTCTTGATGCAGTACTAAATGTACTAGTGACATGGAACCTATCTTGCTTCTGTGCATTCGAAGAGGGCAGCAGGAGCTGTTCTCTGGGGACATCCTCATGGCTCTCTTAAGTGCTGCATCAAGGTCCTTACATTCATATCCCCTCTCCTCAAAGCGTTTATACATTTTCACAAGGGCTTGATCACGCTCACCACTATCACTAGTAATCCGACACACTCTAAGAAACTGGGAGTAAGGTAACCCTTTCTTAAGAGGTATTGGATGATGGCTGGTTGCCAGGATGAGTGAATTCTTATCAGTATCTTTCTGATGTATCCTCGTCCGAAGTACTCCTTCAGTTAGATATACTTCTGTGTCAAGAAAAACAACCTTACTTGGACTATAGGTCAATGTGAACCGTATGGTGGATGCAATTTGGTTCAAATAATCCACAAATGCAATTAATTCTCCTTCTGTACCGTCCCATAGAAGGAAGACATCATCAATGTAGCGCATATATTCAACAATGTGTTGTGACAGAGGTGCGTCATGGAGGATATGCGTCTGTTCGTATTGATGCATAAAAAGGTTAGCGTATTATGGGGCCATATTAGACCCCATCGCCGTACCCATTAGTTGGAGGTAGAACTTATCCTCAAACTTAAAGTAATTTTTGAACAATACAATGTTCATCAAAAGTAGTAGGAACTCAGTCGGTGGTCCTGTCCGATCTTGTTGACCCCGTAACTGTGTGGCCACCGCCTCCAAGCCTTCCGTATGCTCGATGTTCGTATAGAGGCTTGTGACATCCATAGTTACCAGCAGCAATGCACCATGTGTCACTTGTATTTTAGCCAATCTGTTGATAAAGTCTGTGGTGTCCCGTATATAACTGGGCATTTTGGTAACAAGAGGTTGCAGGAAAAAGTCAAGGAATTGTGATATGGGTTGGCATATGGATCCCCTCGCTGAGATGATTGGTCTCCCTGGAGGCAACGTCTGCGACTTGTGGATCTTCGGTAGAATGTACATAACTGGGATAATTGGGTACGGTTGTACTAAAAATTTCCCAATCTCCTCTGTGATCCACAAATTGTTAACACCCATTTGAATCACCGCATCAACCTCTCGCTTGAACGGGTTGTAGGGTCTCCATTCAAAGATTTGTAATGTTGGGTGATGTTCAATTGTTGCAGGACCTCTGTACGGTATTGGCTGTAATCCATTACTACAATACTGCCTCCCTTATCGGCGGCACGTATAATTATTTCTTTATTATCACGGAGGGCCTTGAGTGCCATTTGCTCCTCCCCCGTAAAATTGGAATAACTCCTCTTGAAGTTTCTCACACGCTTCCTAGTGTCAGTTTCTACCAGACTGATAAAGGCTGAAATGTTGAAATTGTGTACCTGTGGATCAAAGGTACTGGGTTGATGGAATTGGTGCATTGTCAGTTCCTGATAGTCATCAGCCTGCAAAATATTGGTCTTGTTCCCAAAAAATTCTTTTAGGCGTAGCTTTCTATTCAGTTTGTATAAGTTAACCTCCCAATCAAACGGTTTAAGGGTATGAGTAGGAATAAAAGACAAACCTTTTCTTAACACACTCCTCTCTGCTTTAGACAAAAGGTGTGTGGAGATGTTGAAAATCATCGCCTCTGCGATCGCCCCCTCTGTGCTCCCCTTGTTTTGGAGTCCCTTGGAAGAAATCTTGTTCCCCCAACCGCCTCTCCGGATCGGTTGCCACCGACGTGATCGTGTGAGGGTGGCTTCACGTGTAGTGGCGCAGCCTGTTCTAAAAAAGGCGCCGCCAGCGTTGCATCTGGACCATCCGAATGATCTGTGTCACTGGTATTGTATGTACAAGCAAATCTGCATTCACTATTCATTTCTCTTGGTAGCATGTTAGAGTGATATTAGTATATTTATTATTGTTGCACTCTTGACAGTGATTTTTAGTAATACTGTGCATCTGGAGTATATATTTTCACCTCTTCATGTGTTTTTAATACTGCACTTTCATTTTGGTTACAGGACCTGTTGCTGCTGGTGATGTGACGTCATCATGTTCAAACGGCTCAGTGCCCCTGCTCCCTATTGCAGTCTGCTTCTGCCTACACTCCCATGGTTACAGACGCTTTAGTTGCATCGCCATGGCAACGGGGGATGCCTTAGAATGACTGGTGTGCTCACTGGCTCCACCCGCAGGCGCACATGTGCGGTGTGTCTGGCATTGATAGCTAAGTGTAAACAGAGGAGTGGTGAGGCTGAGCTGCTGCACAGTGATGACAGGGCTCCCATGCGCCTACAGTACTCCCGTTTTTAATTACAATCAGCTGGTTCTTGATTATGCACACAGGTGGGTGATGGGTATATGTTTTCCTTGGGCAGTGTTCTCCAGCACGCCCCTGAGGAAGGGCCTGCTTTTTTTCAAATACACTTTTGCAATATACCTTGAGTGCTGTTTTTTGTCTCCTTGGTGGGACACCTGGTTTCCTGTTATTTTTGTTGAACAAGCACCTATTTCTTTGGAGCCTTTGAAGTGCCTGCTATTATCTTTTTATATATATATATATATATATATATATATATATATATATATATATATACACAAATGTAAATACAACTGTATGCTCATCTGCATGTCTTAGGCAGGTCTGCAACCCCGCCTTTCACCATTATCACCCAGCACACAGCACTTCCACTGCAGCAAGGGATTCTGGGAAATGACATGCAAATGAGCACACAGTGCCACTTTTTGCTTCAAAAACCATTTTTAACATGGTTCCCTATAGGCTTAAGCTTGCTCAAGAAAGGTCCCGCATGTAGGACCGAAACGTTGGATTTGATGTCTCATTAATACAATATCTTTATGCAAGCAGAAGAATTCTTCTTCTTGCAGATATTGGCTGGGATCACTTCATCTATTGGGGGAGGAGGGGGACATTTACAGTAACAAAAAGAACAATACAAATGAGATCCATCCCATTATGTTTTTCATAGATTTTTCTTATAAAGTTAAAAAAATAAAATAAAAAAAATATATATATACAGTATCTTTATAGGTCATTAATTGCCATTTTTAAACTCCATAACCATTGATTTCCTGTATTCCAATGTTTTTTTTTTTTTTAACATAATGGCACAATCCTGGCTTTCCTTTTGCAGAGCTGAAGCTCGCATGTTGACATATTCGTAACCAATGAAAAGCAAGTAACATTGTACATGGCTACTGTATAAAATATTCTCAAAATTGTGCACTCTGCATTCAGTGGGAAGTAGAATATAATTCTTACAACATTCTCACATTTGTGCACATAACGTGATGCACTAAAAATGTCTACGCTGCCATAATATTAAGTGCTACTGTATAATTAAATTGGAATACTGTTTTCTTTTAATGATAACATGGTATAATGAATGGCATTTTGGTCACACAGTCTATATGCACAGAGTTCCCAAATGTATTTTAATTTGTATATTATGTGATGTTGATAAGTAAGTTGCTGATACTCACAACCTTGCCCCCTCCCAGTTTAACATCAAATCCCACATTGTATTCTAACACAGTTCTAGAATCTTGTTAGAAGATATCCATGTGATTCCTTATGGTCTCCATTTGTTGCCAGAAAGGATTGATCATCAATACATTGCAGGCTCCTCTGGCAGTAAGGGTGCCAAGCCTATTCATTTAACATGATATTATATTTTGTGAAATATTTATGATAGGACTTTTAATGTCAGGGGCAGACCCCAAATTATAGTTGTATGGGAAACAAGGTTATCTTGGGCTGTACTTACTGTTCCACTTTCCTTGCCGACAGTGCGCATATTATATTATATTTTTATATACACAATCATTTTTTTCACCTTTCCATTATGCACTAACTCTGCTGTAAGATCCTATCCATTGATCCCCAGGATATGGACTTGTGAACATACCATGCAGTCTGTGTGTTACTGGTCACAGTGGGGTTAATAGCCAATCGCTGAGAAAGAGCTAATGGCCAGCTGTCCCTGAGTGACCAAGAAATAGCAGTGGCCAGTGTCTGGGGCAACAGCTGGGCTGCAAGAATAGCCGAGTCGAGAATAACCCTTAACAAGTATGGGCAAACAATTGACCCACTGACCAGCAAGCCATCTAAGGAAGAGAAAGGTGGGCGGGAACTTGCATGTGTGCGTGTGAGATGTGTGTCTGTTTTACTTTACTGTGTGTGCTTATTTGCATATCATGTCACAGAATCCCTGGCTGCAGTTGAAGCATTGTATGCTAAGAGAAAATGGTGAAAAGCCAGGTTACAGACCTGTCTGAGAGATGTGTTTTTTTTTAATTTGCTGTTTTACTTTAAATACAGCAGGAGACTGACGGTTTGTGAGATTCTCCATTTATGCAGCACCTGTGCACACTAGTAACTGTAAATACTCCTGCCGATACCATGTAACTAGAAGCTTTTAATACATTTCTGGAGTCGTTCTTTCATCTGCTATGGGTTATAAAGCTTCTATTTGTGCCTTTCAATTCTAGTTTTCAGCAAATAAAAAATACCACTTATGATTAGATTGACGTCTCATACAGGTCCCCAAACCTGTCCTTCCCATTACCTCTTGGCATACATTGCTTCCTCTCAGCCAGGGATTCTGGGTAATGGCATGCAGATGAGCACTCATAGGGTGGGTTTACAAAGAGACATGTCAACCCACTGAGTCTTTACATTTCGATGATTTGAAGTCAGTCTCACTGATTTTTTAGCATTAGTAGTCTAATAGACTTCAATTGAGTCTCACTGGTAGTAGTCAGTACTTTTCAAATAAAAAGTCTATTTTTTTGGTCCAGGGCTCCAAAATCGCAATGATTTGGGTCCTGGAGGTTCATATCTCTATCCCAAAGCTGAGATTGCTATAATCAGTACTTTATCCTTTTTCCTGAATCCATGCCCGATTAATTTCTAAGGCTGCGCTTACAGTGCCGATGACAGCGACGTGATGTTGCGTCAAAAAAAAGTACTGATGCCGTCACGTGCACTTTTAGTAGGCACGGCGCGACGGCTTGGTCGCGATCGCTGGAAGTCACTTCAATTTGATTTTCCAGCGACCGCACCGTGACGTCAGCGTCGCCGTCACTATAAGCGCAGCCTAAGTATGGTGAGCAGAAGACACTACGGTGTAGAAGTAATTTATTTGTTTGTCATTTTTAAGCTCAGGAGAGCTTAAAATCTAATTGGTTGGTAGGAAGAACGTACAGAGACAGTAGGAGGGTGTTCTGGTAAGTGCGTCTGCAGGGGGCCAAGGTGTAACGCCTGTATGCCCGTAGACCTGGCCAGTCCCCAGTACTGAGGTGGGTAAGGGTATAACATGCACCCACAGCAGTAAGGGCGTGCCCGGAGTGTGGTAAGATGTGTTGCCGGGCCTGGTGAGAAAGGGTTAACGATATACTTGCTGAGTCCGGGGTGCCAGAAGTCGGAGGGTTAATGTCCAAGAGCCGTGGGTCAGGGGCAGGAGAAAGCAGCGTAGTGAGGTCCAAAGCAGAGTCCAGGGGTAGCGAGGTACACGTAGTCAAACAAAGCCGAGATCAATTCAAAGGTATCCAAACAGGGGCAGTTACAGGAACAAGAGCTGTAACAGAGAACAGAGCTTGGCATAGACACTGCACACGAGCCACAGAGAAGCTATGCAGAGCGAGGAAGGAGAGGGCAGACTGGGTGTTTATAAAGGAAGGAGGGCCAATGGTAGCAAGGGGTGGAGCGGAGGCCTGTCTGGGTGATTGCAGGGATAGGTCCAGGTGAGCAAGGAGGGAGATAGGGGTGTGTTTCATGGCAGCCGATGGGGGGCAGAGCCAGCGGCGCGGGAGGGCTGGTAAGAAGATCGGGTGTGCGCTCACTCTGTAAGGCTGCCGTGCGCGCTCCCCAGTTGTGTGCGTGAGGATGCGGCGTGCGCCATGGAGGAACGGCTCGGCATGGGAGCGGGACAGGTAAGAGGCCGAGGGAGTGGGGAACCGAGGCAGAGAGTCGCCAAGGGGCCTGAGGTGACGGGGACCCGCTGAGAGGCGTGTGTCCCCCGATCCGTTACAGTACCCCCCCTTGAGGATCGGACTCCGGACGATCCTCCCAAGCTTTGTGAGTAAATTTCCGACGAAATTGTTTGAGAACAGCTGGAGCATGAATATGATGACAAAATACCCAGGAGCGTTCCTCCGGGCCATATCCCTTCCAAAGAACGAGGAACTGAAGTCTGCCCCTGGACCAACGTGAATCAAGAATGGAATGGACTTCGAATTCCTGTTGTCCATGTATTATAACGGGATTGGGTCTCCGAGGACAGTCCGGAAAATGTACATTTTGGACAAAGGGTTTCAGAAGGGACACGTGAAACACAGAGGGTATCTTCATTGTGGGAGGAAGCGAAAGTCGATACGCTACCGGGTTGATCCGTTCGAGGACCTTGAAGGGACCCAAGAATCTAGGAGCCAGCTTCTGGGAAGGAGTTTTGAGCTTGATATTTTTTGAAGATAGCCAAACTCTGTCTCCAGGTTTGTATTCTGGGCCCACCTGACGTCGCCGATCTGCTTGCGTCTTTTGTTTTTGAACGGACCCTTGCAAGGCTCTTTGAATCTTTTTCCAAGAATTTTGTACATTGGAGACGTGAGTATCCGCTGCAGGAACACCAGAGGGGAGGGAGGAGAGGGGAAGGCTGCTGGGATGGAACCCATAGTTAATGAAGAAAGGCGACTCTTGCGTGGATTAATTCTTCAGCGAATTAATAGCGAACTCCGCCCAGGGTAATAGGTCCACCCAATTGTCTTGAGATTCTGACACAAAGCATCTGAGATACTGCTCCAAGGTCTGATTCATTCTCTCCGTCTGGCCGTTGGTCTGCGGGTGGAAACCCGAGGAGAAGAGAAGGGAAATGCCAAGTCTTTGAGAGAACGCTCGCCAAAACTTAGAGATGAATTGAGTACCTCTGTCTGAAACAATGGAAAGTGGCACGCCGTGTAACCTGAACATTTCTTTAGAAAAAATGTCAGCCAAGGTAGCTGAATTGGGGAGACCCTTGAGGGGTATAAAGTGTGTGTGCTTGGAAAACCTGTCCACTACCACAAGGATCGTATTCATCCCCTTAGAATTTGGAACTTCCACAATAAAGTCCATGGAAATATGCTTCCAAGGCCATTCCAGAATAGGAAGTGGCAGGAGGAGACCAGAAGGTTTGTGTCGGGCGGACTTGCTCTGAGCACAGACTGGACAAGCTCTGGTGAAATCAAAAATGTCTTTGTTCATTTTAGGCCACCAAAAGGTCCGTTTAATAAGATCCACTGCCCTCTTGAAGCCTTGATGACCAGCAGATCTAGAAGAATGCCCCCACTCTAGGATCTTGTGGCAAAAACGTGGAGCAGCATACAGACGTCCTTCTGGTACCTTAAATCTCCTAGGGATATGAATAGAAAAAATAGTAGGACGGGCACTGCAATTAGAATAGGCTGGAGGCAAAGTGCTATAGAAAAACTTTATTGCGGCATACAAGCCAAGTTAAAAAACATGAGGAGGATCCTCTGACGCGTTTCGTCCCTGGGGGGACTTTATCAAAGAGTTATTGATCTCATCCAGGATATCAAAATTATTGGCAGAAATAATATACTTTGCGGGGAGAATCGTGTCTGAAGATTGGTTAGATCCTTCCTCTGTAGAGAATTGGCGAGAAAGAGCATCGGCCTTGATATTCTTGGTACCTGGAATATATGAAATCGTGTAATTGAAATGAGAAAAAAACAGTGCCCAACGTGCTTGACGGGATCCCAGACGACGAGCCCCCTCAATGTATAATAAGTTTTTGTGATCGGTGAGAATATCTACTGGCTCTTTGGTACCCTCGAGGAGATGTCTCCATTCTTGCAGGGCTAATTTGATAGCCAAAAGTTCACGGTTCCCGACATCATAATTTCTCTCGGCCGAAGAGAATTTCCTGGAAAAGAATCCACACGGATAGAGTCTTTCTTGTGGAGAAGATCGTTGTGAGAGTACTGCCCCAGCTCCCACATCAGAAGCGTTTACCTCCAGGGTGAAAGGAAGGGATGTATCCGGATGCCGAAGGATGGGGGCGGAGACGAAAGCTCTTTTGAGGAACTCAATAGCTTTGATGGCTTCAGAGGACCATGCTGTCGGATCAGCACCTTTTTTGGTCAGAGCAGTAATGGGTAAAGCGATAGTGAAGAAATTACGGATGAATTTTCGATAGTAGTTAGAAAAGCCAAGGAATCGCTGAACGGCTTTTAGGGAATTTTGCAATGGCCAATCCAGAACAGACTTCAATTTCTCAGGATCCATGGTGAAACTTTTATCGGAGATTATATAGCCAAGGAAGGCTGTAGAAGATTGGTGGAAGAGACATTTCTCCATCTTCACGTAGAGACTATTAGCACGAAGCCGAGAGAGAACCACCTTGGTGTGCCGAATGTGTTCTTCGAGGTTCTTGGAGAAAATGAGGATATCGTCTAAGTATACGATGACGAAAATTCCCAGAATGTACCGGAAGATATCATTCATAAATTCTTGGAAGACGGCAGGGGCATTGCATCACTAGGTATTCATAATGACCCGAACGCGTGTTAAATGCAGTTTTCCATTCGTCACCGTCTCGTGGGGGGGAGGTGGAATTCCGAATAAACCCTTTCTTAAGATTCTCCTGGATGTAGGTCGCCATAGCCTCGGTCTCGGGCACAGATAAGGGATACGACTTAGACTTGGGGAGTGTGGTTCCAGGAATGAATTCGATGGGGCAGTCGTACGAACAATGAGGTGGTAGAACTTCAACCTGAGTCTTGTTAAAGGCATCCAAAAAGTCTTGGTATACCTCCGGCAGTGTAGGGAGAGAAGGAGAAGTGTTGTCGAGACCAGCGAGCACGGTAAAGGGAGGAGTGACCGTCTTCTCCAAGGTAGGAGCCCACTGGATCGGTAGTTCATTGGTCCAATCAACACGTGGGTTGTGAAGCTGGAGCCACGGCAATCCCAAAATGACCTGGACAGTATGAGAGTGGAAAACATCGAAGATGATGACTTCAGTATGACCATCCGCGGTGGTCAGGGTGAGGGGAATATATTCCCAAATAATGAAGGCTGGTTGGAGCGGTCGACCATCGATAGCCTCCAGGCCGATGGGTGACTTCTTCTTGACTAACGGGATTTGGTTGTTGCAGGCATAGTCGTGATCCAAAAAGTTGCCACCAGACCCAAAGTCGATGAAGGCTTCAACCTCTACCTTAACATTAGGACCCTCAAGAGTTATGGGGAGAAGGATTCTCTTCGGTAGCTCTTTGGGGGAAGAGGGGCAAGGAGAAATGGTACCCAGTAGAAGCCCCTCTACCTTTACTGGGCGTTCTCCTTTCCCGGTTTCAAGCGACAGTGACATAGTTGGTGTTCCGGGGAGCCGCAGTAGTAGCAGAGACCCTCATCTCGGCGGCGTGTTCTCTCAGCAGTCCGAAGCTGTTGGCTATCGATTTGCATCGGTTCGTGGGTGTCCAATGCAGGAAGAGCCAAGGGAGGAGACCTAGGAGAAACAGGCAAGGGCGACAGTAAACGGGGGCGCTGACGCTCGTGGCGTCGCTCTTGAATGCGCTGGTCCATCCGGATGCTGAGGGCAATGAGATCCTCTAGAGATGAGGGCCGAACATGAGCTGTGAGGTCATCCTTGAGAGATTCGGACAAACCCTGCCAGTACGCCGTGGCGAGAGCCTCATCGTTCCACTTGGTTTCTGCAGTGATGGTGCGGAACTACACCGCGTATCTTGCAGCCGGCCTGCGACCCTGGGAGAGATGAAACAAGGAAGAAGCAGCAGTCTCCCTATGCGCTGATGTGTCAAAGACCTGCTGAAACTCTCACCGGAATTTGGGGTAGTCTTGGGTTATAAGTGGGTATTCTGCTGGAGGCAGTGTGTCAGAGCACAGCCATAATGATCAGGAAAGCAGCTTGTGTTTAAAAGATATTCTTTATTCGGACATCATGGTGCAGTCAGGAAAATGGAGGGAGCTCTTACGCGTTTCACGCCTCGTTGGCGCTTCGTCAGAGAGTGAAAAAGTAATGCTGGGACCCCCTTGATATAGTGCCTCTCATTGCGTTTCAAATTGCTCACAGCCGCGGCTCGATTGGCCGGAAGTGACGACACCGGAAGTCAGGAACCGGATGTGACGCGACGGGCTCCATGCATGGATGGTTTGTTTACAAGCTATGCTTGTAGTCATGGAGATCGCAGCGTCATCACTCCGTAGCAATGGGGAAATCTTAATTACAAACGGGACCCAGCATTATCACCCCACCATGCAAAAAACATACATAATCAAAGGTGGTGGTTAAAAACAACATCTAAAGCATATAAACTATGCATAAACTGAAGGACTCTTTGTAAACAATTTGATATTATCCATAATGTATGGTTGCAATCATATTTGTAAACGTTTTTGAGTGTCTGGTGACATATGTAAATAGTTTATAATGATAAACTTTAAATCATTGATCCGGGTTGTATAGTCTATATTGCGATCATACATGATGGATTAATATATCAGTAAAAATCTATTGTGCCAATTCTTTGCATGAAAGTATACATTTGGAACAGTTGCACAGATTTACTCGAGGTGATTTATGAAAGACTGATGACTATATCTAAGCAATGGGTGAAGCATATGTTATACATCTCGTTACAATTACATTATATTATTTTTAAGGAGATAAAGGCAATATGAGAAGAGCAATGTATATACATCATGATATTTTAAATAGTCTTGTGATGTGTTGTAGATATATACATTGTTTTTGATGTGCATAACATTAAGTACAACAGGTTAGTTCTTCTTTCAACATAGAATTATTGATGTATGGAGAAATAATGAACATACATTTCACAAGTGTTGTAGATATATACATTGTTTTTGATGTGCATAACATTAAGTATAACAGGTTAGTTCTTCTTTCAACATAGAATTATTGATGTATGGAGAAATAATGAACATACATTTCACAAGAAGTGCTTGAGTTCCCAATCCGTATTTATACCCCCGGGTGCCAAAGACCCGAGGGTATAAATCCAGAACATTTCTCTCTGGTTCAGTACATTTTCCCTATTACCTCCTCTTGTGTGTCTAGGAATGTGTTCTAATGCACTGAATGAGAAAGTTTCACTGGATCCTTTTGGACAATATGAGAAATGTTTAGACACTGGTAGGTTAGGATCTTCCTTTTTTATTGATCTTAGGTGTTCTGAGATTCTCACTTTTAGAGGTCTGATTGTCCTCCCAATATAGGTCATACCACAGGCACAATTAAGTTTGTATATAACATAATTGGTAGAACATGTCATAAATTGTTTTAATTTGTATTTCTGACACGTATATTTATTAGTAACTGAACTTAGTGGTGTAGCATATCTACAGTATGTACATTTGCCACATTTGTGGAAGCCTTTTGGGAGTCTATCTCGGGATGTCTTGTGTCCTGCAGTGAATAAGCTAGGAGATAGATGATATCCTATGGTCTTTGCCTTTTTATATACAAATTTTGGTAGATTATTTGTGACCGATTTCAGCCCTCTATCTAGCTCTAATACCCTCCAGTGTTTTTCTATGATGCTTCTTATCTTACTAGCCTGATTGCTAAAGGTGGTGATAAAGAGCGGGGTCTCAGATTCAGGTTCTGTGATCTTTGTTTTTATTGTTTTTTTCCTCTGTTTTGTATTTTTCAACAGTTCTGAACGATTTAATTGCAGTGCATGCATAAATGCAGAATGTATATCTGTTTCTTGATATCCTCTGTTCCTGAACCTTTCGTTCAGTATCTCCGACTGTTGTATGAAGGCTTCTTCAGTAGAACAAAGCCTTCTCAGTCGGAGATATTGACCTTTGGGTATGCCTCGTAATAGAGGTCTCGGATGGCTGCTGTTTGCCCTTAGCAGAGAGTTGCGGGCATTTGTTTTACGAAATAAATTCGTTTGAATTGTACAATTCACATCTATGGATAATCTTATATCCAAAAAGTCTATATGATTAATGTTTACTAATGATGTGAATTTTAAATTAAAAGTATTGTCATTCAGATAGTTGATGAAAGCTCCCAGTATGTCGTGGTCCCCCTCCCATATCAGGATAAGGTCGTCTATATAACGACTGGAGGGTATTAGAGCTAGATAGAGGGCTGAAATCGGTCACAAATAATCTACCAAAATTTGTATATAAAAAGGCAAAGACCATAGGATATCATCTATCTCCTAGCTTATTCACTGCAGGACACAAGACATCCCGAGATAGACTCCCAAAAGGCTTCCACAAATGTGGCAAATGTACATACTGTAGATATGCTACACCACTAAGTTCAGTTACTAATAAATATACGTGTCAGAAATACAAATTAAAACAATTTATGACATGTTCTACCAATTATGTTATATACAAACTTAATTGTGCCTGTGGTATGACCTATATTGGGAGGACAATCAGACCTCTAAAAGTGAGAATCTCAGAACACCTAAGATCAATAAAAAAGGAAGATCCTAACCTACCAGTGTCTAAACATTTCTCATATTGTCCAAAAGGATCCAGTGAAACTTTCTCATTCAGTGCATTAGAACACATTAATAGACACACAAGAGGAGGTAATAGGGAAAATGTACTGAACCAGAGAGAAATGTTCTGGATTTATACCCTCGGGTCTTTGGCACCCGGGGGTATAAATACGGATTGGGAACTCAAGCACTTCTTGTGAAATGTATGTTCATTATTTCTCCATACATCAATAATTCTATGTTGAAAGAAGAACTAACCTGTTATACTTAATGTTATGCACATCAAAAACAATGTATATATCTACAACACTTGTGAAATGTATGTTCATTATTTCTCCATACATCAATAATTCTATGTTGAAAGAAGAACTAACCTGTTGTACTTAATGTTATGCACATCAAAAACAATGTATATATCTACAACACATCACAAGACTATTTAAAATATCATGATGTATATACATTGCTCTTCTCATATTGCCTTTATCTCCTTAAAAATAATATAATGTAATTGTAACGAGATGTATAACATATGCTTCACCCATTGCTTAGATATAGTCATCAGTCTTTCATAAATCACCTCGAGTAAATCTGTGCAACTGTTCCAAATGTATACTTTCATGCAAAGAATTGGCACAATAGATTTTTACTGATATATTAATCCATCATGTATGATCGCAATATAGACTATACAACCCGGATCAATGATTTAAAGTTTATCATTATAAACTATTTACATATGTCACCAGACACTCAAAAACGTTTACAAATATGATTGCAACCATACATTATGGATAATATCAAATTGTTTACAAAGAGTCCTTCAGTTTATGCATAGTTTATATGCTTTAGATGTTGTTTTTAACCACCACCTTTGATTATGTATGTTTTTTGCATGGTGGGGTGATAATGCTGGGTCCCGTTTGTAATTAAGATTTCCCCATTGCTACGGAGTGATGACGCTGCGATCTCCATGACTACAAGCATAGCTTGTAAACAAACCATCCATGCATGGAGCCCGTCGCGTCACATCCGGTTCCTGACTTCCGGTGTCGTCACTTCCGGCCAATCGAGCCGCGGCTGTGAGCAATTTGAAACGCAATGAGAGGCACTATATCAAGGGGGTCCCAGCATTACTTTTTCACTCTCTGACGAAGCGCCAACGAGGCGTGAAACGCGTAAGAGCTCCCTCCATTTTCCTGACTGCACCATGATGTCCGAATAAAGAATATCTTTTAAACACAAGCTGCTTTCCTGATCATTATGGCTGTGCTCTGACACACTGCCTCCAGCAGAATACCCACTTATCTACCACTTTTCCGGATGCACGCCACCAACAAGAAGAAACCAGGCTTTTTTCATGCGAGTTTATCCTTTATTCTATTTTGGAGGTATACACTAGGGTGGTTCAAGCGTGTGTGACATTGTCCTCATTAGGAGTGATGTGATGGAGCTTAACACTCTTCATTCACAACACCTCTAGGACTTCAATATATATGTCCTCTACACAGCGCTCACCTACATACCCAATACTCACCTGTATATCAATAGCCTGCATCAAGACATCTTCTATCAAGAATATCTGTATTGACATTGTTATTTTCATTATCCATAGTCATTTAGAGCACTATTGATGAACTTTGTTCTTCTACTGCTGTAGTCTTGGGTTATGTCTGATCTGTGTTTCCAGAGGGGAGAAGCCCAAGTGAGAGCAAAGCCTGTGAGCAGGGCATAGACATAGGCCACTTTAGAACGACCAGAGGGAAACCGAGATGGGGACATCTCGAACTGGACGTCACATTGGCCCAAGAATCCCCGGCAAGTAAGGGGGTCTCCGGCATACCGGTTGGGAGGTGGAATGCGTGGTTCCAAGTTGCCCATAGGTACTGGGGCAGGAGGGGACGGTGCAGCTGGCGATTCCCGCAGGGAGAGTTTAGAAAGTTCTTGCGCCAAAGCGGTAACTTGGTCGCTTAAAAATTGCCAGTGATCCACAGTGACACCTTGGCCCACCTCAGGGGGGTCTGCATTTGTTGGGCTCTGCATAATGTAACACCTGTATGCCCGCAGACTTGGCCAGTCCCCAGTACTAAGGTGGGTAAGGGTATAACACGCACCCACAGCAGTGAGGGCATGCCCGGAGTGTGGTAAGATGCGTTGCCGGGCCTGGTGAGAAAGGGCTAACGATATACTGCTGCGACACACTTTATTCGAGCAAATACCCAGTATGTACCTGGCAGATACCTGGAATGCGCCGCTCCTCACCTCTGACAAGCCCCGTTGCATTTGCCTTCCCAGCCTGGGTTCATGCCTGGCTGATGGGCGGCTGATCTGTTAAATGATAATGATTAGGATTTAATAGGCTGCAATGCTTCGCGTGTCTACCAGATGGCATAAATTCATGAATTTATATATATATATATACTGTGCAGTATTGCAGCCAGCGGGAATAAAATGCTTCAATCCCTGCCTGGAAAATAACTCAATGCACTCGGGCAGAAAACAGTCACAAACCTCAATACACCCGGGTATACCCGAATTCGTGGGACTAGCCGAGCTCGAATAAAGTGTGTCGCCAGTGTACTTGCTGAGTCCGGGGTGCCAGAAGTCGGAGGGTTAATGTCCAAGAGCCGTGGGGCAGGAGAAAGCAGCGTAGTGAGGTCCAAAGCAGAGTCCAGGGGTAGCGAGGTACAGTAGCGACATACTTTATCGCACTAAATGCCGGCGGCATGCCGGGATCTACCCCAGCTGCCGCCAGTAATATCCGCGCGCCGCCGCGTTTCTCACACGCACCCCCCCTCCACCTCGCGCGCAATTTACTATCCTTCCGGACCCCGAGCCCGGCTTCTGCTCTGCCCCTCTGCTTCCCCGCACCCCCGCTTACCTTAATTTGATGTCCAGGGGTGTCGGGGAAGCCTGGGGAAGCCGAGGAAGACGGGGAAGCCGGGCGCGCCTGTGACTGTGACGTCACAGTGCGCCGCCACGCGCCGCGGCTACCCGCTTCCCAGCCTCATACAGCCAGCGGCATTTGCTCGAATAAGAGCTGCCGCTGCTGTACACGTAGTCAAACAAAGCCGAGATCAATCCAAAGGTATCCAAACAGGGACAGGAACAAGAGCTGTAACAGAGAACAGAGCTTGGCATAGACACTGCACAAGGAGCCACAGAGAAGCTATGCAGAGCGAGGAAGGAGAGGGTAGACTGGGGTTATAAAGGAAGGAGGGCCAATGGTAGCAAGGGGTGGAGCGGAGGCCTCTCTGGGTGATCGCAGGGATACGTCCAGGTGAGCAGGGAGGGAGACAGGGGTGTGATACATGGCAATTGCCTGCAGCCGATGGGGGACGGAGACACCGGCGCGGGAGGGCTGGTAAGAAGATCGGGTGCGCGCGCACTCTGTAAGGCTGCATTGCGCGTGCCCCGGTCGCGTGCGTGAGGATGCGGCGTGCGCCGCGGAGGAATGGCTCGGCGTGGGAGCGGGACAGGTAAGAGGACGAGGGAGCGGGGAACCGGAGCAGCTAGCCGCAGTGGGGCCTGAGGTGACGGGAACCCGCTGAGAGGCGCGTGTCCCCTGATCCGTTACAGAAGGTTAATGTGTGAGGTGTTAATTATCAGCCATGGAGCTACTCATATGCTTCCTTAAGCAAGTGTGTTTTAAGGTGGGTCTTAAAGGTGGATATTGAGGGTGCTAGTCGGGTACTGAGGGGAAGGGCATTCCAGAGTTGTGGGGCAGTCAGTGAGAAGGGTTTAAGGCAGGAGAGGGCTTTAGATACAAAAGGGGTAGAGAGAAGACATCCTTGAGCCAAACGCAAGAGCCGGGATGGTGTATAGCGAGAAATTAGGTTAACCTTATTAAGGTTAGAACGCCTAAATGGACTTAAAAAAAAAAAGTTGCATGTAAAAAAAACAAATCCCAAACAGTAAAACAAAAACCTATTTTTTAACAACATTTGTAAGCACATCATTTTTTTTAAACAAACAGGGAGCCAGACCCACAACTCTATATTTTGTAACCTTTAAACATTGAGTCCACCCTGTAACATTCCTATGATATATTTGTTTTGTTTACACAAATTTTGACATTGTTCTAAAGTACCACTGTATACAAGTCCCTATTACCAGTAAAACACTGTCAAAGCTATACTGTAAATAGTAGTACTGGCGGTGCTCAAGGGTGAGGTGTGAATGAAAAAATGAAATAAACCTGAAGAGAACACTCTGGAATACTTGGTGGAGTTTTTAAAATAGAAAACATATATCATTTATTGTTCTACAAGATATGCGATTAAAAAACAAATATAAAGACAGCTAAAAAACAACAATTTCTCTTATGAAACACCCATAAATGTACAATCCCATAAGGCAGCAGTGCGCAAACTAGGGGGCGTGAGAGATTTTTCGGGGGGGGGAGGGGTTTGGGCGGTTGCAGAGGCCCCGTGCTCTTCCCCAGGCATTTAATTTAACGCCGGAGGATCGCGGGAGGCCTCTGCAGACTGTACTTACCTTGCTTCAGCCGGCTGTGTGACGCATCGCCATGGCAACGCGGCATCAAATGACACCGCGGGGTCATGGCGTGATGTCACATAACCCCCGCACGCCGGAAAGGATGGTATGGGGGTCGCGTACACCGGGGGGGAGTAGTCAGGGGGGGCGCAGCGCGAATAGTTTGCGCACCCTTGCCATAAGGTAAGAAAAATTACAATAGAGCCTATCCTAATGGGGGTCTCTATCACTTAACATAGTCCCACAGAGAAATACAATGCAGTGAGAGAAAGGCACAGGACCAAATGACTACACACTTCAAATGCAGAAATTACCATCTGATAGTGACCCTAAATATAGGACAGAATAGATGGTAAATATGTTCTATACACACGGAAAAGTTTTCGACCAGTGTATTCTGCCCGTGTTCAATTATGGATGTGAAACTTGGACCATAAATATGAAAATAATTTTAAAAAAACTTCAGACAACGCAAAGAAGTATGGAGAGATGAATGCTGGGTATTACTGGAAGAGACAGGAAAAATAATAAATGGGTTCAAAAACAAATAAAACTCTGTGACATCATCACAAGGGTGAAAAAATTAAAATGGCAGTGTGACGGACATATCACAAGAAGAAATGATCATCGTTGGACAAAGACTGTACTCCACTGGATTTTAAGAGAGATTAAAAGACCAAGACGATGACAAAGTGAGATAGGAATATGAAATCAGAAACTTTGTTGGAGCAACATGAAGAGGCTTGCAACCACAGTACCTGAAAGATCCTCAGGAGGGCCTTCATTCAACAATGGATCGACAAGGGCTCACACATATACAGTATATGTATATATATATATATATTCATACACACACACACACACAGTTAGGTCCAGAAATAATTGGACACTGACACAAGTTTTGTTATTTCGGCTGTGTACTAAAATAAATTCAAGTTAGTTAAGTAATGAACATAGACTTAAAGTGCAGTCTATCAGCTTTAATTTGAGGGTATTCACTTCCAAATTGGAGGAAGGGTTTAGGAATTACATCTCTTTAATATGTAGCCCCCTCTTTTTCAAGGGACCAAAAGTAATTGGACAATTGACTCAAAAGCTGTTTCATGGACAGGTGTGGGCTATTCCTTCGTTATGTCATCAACAATTAAGCAGGTAAAAGGCCTGGAGTTGATTCCAGGTGTGACATGGACATCACCAAATGCTGGGTTTCCTCCTTTGTGATGCTTTGCCAGGCCTTTAATGCAGCTGTCTTCAGTTGTTGTTTGTTCGTGGGTCTTTCTGCCTTAAATTTTGTCTTCAGCAAGTGAAATGCATGCTCGATCGTGTTGAGATCAGGTAATTGACTCGGCCATTGCAGAATATTCCACTGCTTTGCCTTAAACTCCTGGGTTGCTTTCACAGTATGTAATGGGTCATTGTCCATCTGTAATGTGAAGCGGCGTCTAATCAACTGCGCTGAATTTGGCTGGATCTGAGCAGGCAATATATCCCTATACACTTCAGATTTCATCCGGCTGCTTCTGTCTTCTGTCACATCATCAATATACACTTGTGACCCAGTGCCATTGTAAGCCATGCATGTCTATGCCATCACACTGCCTCCACCGTGTTTTACAGATGATGTGGTATGCTTCGGATCATGAGCCGTTCCAAGCCTTCTCCATACTTTTTTCTTCCCATCATTTTGGTATAGGTTGATCTTAGTTTCATCTGTCCAAGCAATGCTATTCCAGAAGTGGGCTGGCTTTTTTAGATATTGTTTGGCAAGTCTAATCTGGCCTTTCTATTCTTGAGGCTTATGAATAGTTTGCACCTTGTGGTGAACCCTCTGTATTTGCTCTCGTGAAGTCTTCTCTATATGGTAGACTTGGATAATGATAAGCCTACCTCCAATTGGATCGAACACTCTGGTGGTGAGTGACTGGCGTCTCTTCCGTGGCCTTGTAAAGGAAATAGGCAAATCTGCAAGTCAAAGTCATACACAGTTTATTGGTAACATAACGAAAATAGAAGACTCACACTCTAAAATGCACTAGTCCGCTCCAGATACCACCTCGAGTACTCCGTTCGCGGTGTATTCCTGCAGCCGCGTCCGACATCAGGACCGCTTGCAGAGGGCTCGTCTATAGTACGGAAGCTGGCAGTGGCCAAACTCCAAGCACGCACAGGCAGGGAATTATGAGTTTCGCGAAATCACTCGCTTCCTCAGGTTCTACTGTGTAAGGATTCCGCTCCTGGGTTTGACTGGAACTCATCTTTACAGAGCTATTCAGTTTCCAGTCAAGCCCTCCCTAAACCTGCAATCAGGTATCACCTGCTTCTTGCTGCCTCCTGTGCAGCTCTGACCTGATTGGCTTCCTGTGCAATTTAGCTGCTGCCTTGCCTGCAGGAAGTTGCTGAACATAGACTTTGCAACACTCTTGCAAGTAACTGTGCTCACCACAAGCTCCTCTGTTGGGCCTGACTTGGCCTCTGTCACGGTAGCTTATGACAAGATATAATGAACACCAAATATCTGGGTTGAACTGAACGAGGCTTAGATATAATAAAATATATTTATTCCTTAAAAAAGGTGAACACAGCAATATAGTACAATTAACAGACAAGAAGGTAACACTTACTTAAGGTTGGGGGATGGAGAAGTATCAGCTAGCAATTCTCCAGCAGTCCGGTGACATTCCAGGTGGAATCAGAAGCACAACTAAAAACTGTAGGGTTGACACAATTTATATACCTGTGTAACCCTATTCTTAACATTGAATACAGACTATTGGTGAACAATTATCTGTATCCAATCCCTAACGTGGAGACACAGATTAACCTATGCCCCCCAGCTAATTAGCCCATGTGTACTGGGACTCTATGGGTAGCCCCATAATTAAATCAGGGGCGACGACCAATCTACCAAATAAAGTATCTGCATTGTTTGTAGGTGTAGACATAATACTTACAAACCACTCCAGTTTGATGATTCTCTGCCCTCAGGTAACAATTAGAGTGGCAGAGTCTTGTTGATTAGTACTTGATCTGTTGATTAGTACTTAGGCTCAATCATCCGGCTGCCCTTCCTGACCTATTTAGCATAGCAGATGGAGTCTGCATTTTCCAGAGCAGATCCAAAATACCATACATATATACTTTAATATCTACACATATTAATAAATTCCATTCTGGTGGGCTCAGTGGGTCGACATTTGCCAGTTTTTAATGCCTACAGTGACTCTACATATTGGCCAAATATCAACTCTCTGTGACCTCCAGAACTGGAGATACAGAAATGCACTTTAAAACATTAAAATACAGGATTATAATGAAACATGGGAACAGGGGAACATACAGTTTCCTGACATGACAAGGTGTAAGCCACATTCCTGGACCGCAGTCCAGTTAACCCCTTGCCTCCCTGATGAGGTCAGGGGGTGGCCATATGGGGTGCAACCCCTTTAATACCGGGCCAACCCCCCTCTCCTTCTACAGCCTCCTTTGCCTTAGTTTCCTGCTCCTAACCTCCTGCTTGCCAAGGCCCTCTTGCACAGTAGCCCCGGCGCTACTCACCTTGTTCCTGGCAGACTTCGCCTTCGCCGCGCTGAAGCGGCTATGTTGATTTCCCCTGTGTTTCCTGTGGCATGTCTGCACCCCTGGTTCCCGTGGCCTTCGCGCTTCTTTGTTCCTGTTCCTCCCCTTCCAGAAGCCCTGCTACGCTGAAGCTGATTCACTGAAGTTTTCCTGCTTTCTACGCTGAAGCGGCTCGCTGAAGATTTCCTGATGACAACCTCAGCCCGTGACCTCTACTACGCTCCTATACCGCTCACCTTGACCTCAGCTCGTGACCATCGCTCCTATGCCGCCTACCCTTACCCCGGCTTGTCTATGGATTACCCTGCTTTCTCCTGTCCTGACCCGGCTATGTTTGACCATGGAATTTGCAACCCGGATCCGGCTTAGTGGTCTAAGGTCGGTGTCTTCACATCCCCACCTCAGCCCCGCGGTCCGGTCCAGGTTTGTGGTGAGCATAACCGTTACACTCTGAGGAATCTGAGGAAGCGAGTGATTTCACAAAACGCGTAGTTCCCTGCTGGTGCGTGCTTGGAGTTAGGCCACTGTCAGCTTCCGTACTATAGACGAGCCCTCTGCAAGCGGTCCTGATGTTGGACGCGGCTGCAGGAATACACCACGAACGGAGTACTCGAGGCGTTATCCGGAGCTGACAAGTGCATTTTAGAGTGTGAGTTTTCTATATTCGTTATGTTATCAATACGTTGTGTATGACTTTGACTTGCGGATTTGCCTATTTCCTTTACTGGGACCACGGGAGAGACGCCAGCCACTCACCACCAGAGTGTTCGATCCAATTGGTGGATTGAATAGGAGGAGGGTATACATCTCTGACCCTAAAGACCCTTCCGATGTGAATTAACTCACACACGACTGTGTGAGTATTCTATATTAATTTATTTATCTACTGCCACTTCTCCATCATTGTGTGTCCATTGTTACTCTATCTTAAAGAGTAAGAGTCTTATTTACGCTGCTTTTGATACATTTTTCTATCCGAATTTCATCTTGGATTACGTGCACTGACCATAAACAACACACCTCTATTGCTTCACGAGAATCAAGGGAGGATCCTCTTCTGGTCGAGTTGCAGTACCGCTAAAGGGGCCAGTATATATGATTTAAAAACTTTTTTTTCTATTATTGTTAATTTTGGTCCAACTGTATTGTGTTGCCTTATTCTGGTTAAGTTTCTGCTATTGCAACACTTACTTACCACCTACAGTATAGGGTGCGCCCCAGTTACTTTGTTCTAATTATTGCCTGTTGTCGGTATCACACGCCTCTTTAACTCTTTGCAACATAAGTAAAACAGCTGAAGAGTTCATTCAATCTGTGTGCATATGGAAAAAAACTATTTAGGATGAAGACATTTACCCAAAGAAAAAACTTGTGCATATTACTTAACAAACACACAAACATATAAACAAGAACAAAAGACTGCATAAACTAATAGGTACACTTTGAATCATTATTTTAAGAGACTAAACATAAAATTAGAGATTAGAAATAAGAAATCTACCGTACGAATGTACATTCTAAAAGCCAGCAGTGTGACAAGGGCTTTCACAAGGAATACACAATGCTATCATCCAGAATAAGAGGTAACATACAGTATTAATAGAATAGATGGTTAAATGTTACAATGTATCACAACATTAGTCAAAACTAACAATGTAATGAAACTAGTAACAAAGTGAAGTGAATGGCAAAAAGTTATAGTACATCACAGACTTCGTTGATATCAGCTTTGACATTCTTAAGTGGTCTCCCCTTTCGCTATACAGTATGTATGTCAGTTATAGGATATGAATGATTCAAAATATATATTATGTTTCAAAATATTACAAACCACAAACACCCGCACCTTAGTTAATGTTATATAGAATAATCCTTAAGATCATAAAGTTTAAATACGTTGATCCCCAAAGGGTAATATATTGAAAAAAAAACTTTAATAATATCAAAAGACTTTATTAGTATGTGTCTTGCTTAGTGTGTGGGCACGAGTGGGTTCATGAATAGGTCAACACCTGGGACCACGATCCGGATCGGCACCCAGATGCCAGCCTTTCGTGTCTGCTCTTCGTGCCTATAGATAGAAAACAGGTAACTTATCACAAGATCTGTTACTTATTAACTTTCATCATTGTCATCCATGTATTAGCGATACGATTACAAAAAATCACAGGATAGTTAGTATTGATACTGGCAATATTTAAAGGCCATTCATTTCATCAGGTACCTTAAGTCACATGTAGAATATGAACTCTACCCGCTTTGTATCTAAAGCCCTATCCCGCCTTAAACCTTTGTCACTGACTGCCCCACACCTCTGGAATGCCCTTCCCCTCAATACCCAACTAGCACCCTCTCTATCCACCTTTAAGACCCACCTTAAGACACTTTCTTGAAGAAGCATATGAGTAGCACCGTGGCTAATACTATATACATGATACATAAAGCTTGGCCCCCTGCAGATGCACTTACCAGAACGACCTCCTACTGTCTCTGTACGTTCTTCCTACCTACTAATTGATTCTAAGCTCTTCGGTGCAGGGACTCTTCTTCCTAAATGTTACTTTTATGTCTGAAGCACTTATTCCCATGATCTGTTATTTGTATTATTTGTTATTTATATGATTGCAACATGTATTACTGCTGTGAAGCGCTATGAACATTAATGGCGCTATATAAATAAAGACATACATACTAAAGCATGGACAGCATTGTAATTACCTTCATTGGTGAAAGAAGCAGACACTTTGAGCAAGACACCAATCAAAACACTTGAAATTTTGAATAATGACTAAAAGATGCATATTGTAACTTCATGATAAGGATTAATAGCACTTTGAGTCACGTATATATGCTCCTGCTAAATAACACGGACAGTTCAATGAAGAAAAATGTGGGTGAAGGTACATTCAGTCACATGAGAGGACTGCTGCCAAATTTCATGGACAGCTCCTTATGGGAAGTTGTTGGTATAGATATTGAGAAACACATATAAAAAATCATCTAACCACCCTAGTTACAACATGGGCAATATCAATGGACTTATACATTTATAGGAGACAATCTAAAAATGTGCCACAAATTTGTTGACTGTTATATGGCAAATTTGTTCAAACTAGATGACCTCCGTGTTGTCAAGGGATACTTTCATATTGATAACATAAAATCAGCATAGCTTACAACCTTAGACATTATAAAGGAAAAAAGATCAAAAATCATAATAATTCACGTTACACATATTGTCGTAATATTAAAGAAAACAAGACAATCAAAGTTCTTCATTAAGACCACGTAGATGTACAGTATCCAACTTGAAAATCCAGTTGGTTTCCTGTTGAAGCAACCGTTTCTAAACATCACCTCCTCTTGGTGAAATGTCCACATGGTCAATTATCACATAAAGAAGGGTAGCTAGTTGATGCTTCTTATCAGTACAATTATGTCCTTATCTGTACCCCATGTTTGTTCATTTAGTATAATAAAAATCTTTTCTAAGAGATCGTGACTAGCCGTTGCAATTTTTCTTGCTGTGACTGGTTTGTTCTGCATCGAATTTCCCTCTGGTCAAATCCAGGGTCTGTTGCAGATGATTCGTGAGTATCTACATAAAAGTCTTGTAAGTGATTGGAAATAGACTGATTGGTCTGTACTTCTAGAGGTCTTCTTTGTCTCTTTTCTTGTAGATGAGGATTACTATGTCATTACTCCACTGTTCTGGCATTTTACTGGGATTTTTTTTCTTTTTTTAATCAGTTTTCTTCTTTCTAACCGCATTCAGATGTAATTTGCAGCAAACCAACTGGTGATCACTCCTTGTGTCAAAACATTTAAGGACTGTGTATTCTTTAATCACGTGTTTCTTAGGACAGGGGTGCACAAACTGGGGAACGTGCAAGATTTTTCAGGGGGGGGGGGTGCAGTGGTTGCAGAGGCCCTGTGCTATGTAGAGGGAGAAAGGGGGTGGCCCGGGATTAAAGGGGTTGCACACCATTTGGCCATCCCCTGACCTCACCAGGGAGACAAGGGGTTAACTGGGCTGAGGTCCAGCAATGTGATTTAACCCTTGTTATGACATGAAAATGTGTATTCCCCTGTTCCCATGTTTCATTGTAATATCTGGTTTAATCAGTGTCTGCATCACACACACACTAGTATCCATCCGGGAGTACAAGGGTTAATAGTTCTTTAATGATTATAGCCCTTTGTGTAATTTTCTCGCCTTTTCAGGCACCATTTTGCAGGGTCCCATAGGCCGCCATTGGGGCTCCATGTGTTTCAATGGCGAATCTTGCTGTTTGGGTCCTGTTTCCTGTGAAGACCAGCAGATGGCGTCCGAGAGGAGGAGCGGCGGTTTCCCATTGTAAGTCAATGGGCCCATTGACCTTAATGGAGAATCCTAGACGGAGCTTTCCAGGAACGAGTTGGCTGCCGTCCAAACCGCAAAACCGCAAAGCGGATACATTTTCAATAAGAGAGCTTTGATCACTTAGCAGTCAAGTTCAACGACAAGTGGCGTGGGAATAAACAGTTCTAGAGCACCTAGAAATAAAATTCTTTTTGCTCCTAGTTCCTAGACCTCCCCCCACTCGACCACAACCGGGTCCCCGAATCCTGGACCCCCGATAAGGGTCGAACCGAGAAGAGCGGGTCGCGCCATAGGTTCCAATGGCGGCGGCAGAAACAGCTCAAGAAAACGGCTAAGTGTGAAGAGCTGAAATTTAGGAATCCATAGCTCCGGTTCCGGAGGGTCCAGAGGATCAGGGTTTGGGGTACCTGTAGTGACTGCTCCGGCATCGCTGCAGAACCATCCTTGACCCTCTTGGACCAACCCGACGGAGTATGGACCCCCTTGAAAGTTCGGGACTCTTCCCATAGACTCCAATGGCGGCCAATCTCCATTGACCGGCTGTGGCGGAAAACCCCCATTGACTTCAACGGCGGCGTCGCCCCGTTGAAAGTCTATAGCGGCGGATTCTCATAGCTGCCAACGGTGGCAGTTTGCCATTGAAAGTCTATGGCGGTGGAGCCCGTTGTTTTCAAAGGGGATTTAGTGAAAAAACGTGATTTCATTTACAGTGGAGTTTTTTTGTATTAAAATAGGAAACGGTTTAAGGTGTATTTGTGTAACTCCGGTTCCGAAGGTCATAGCAAGTCTCAAATTGGACCATAAGGTGTCCCAGTTCCGGCATTGAGAACTGGGAAGTTTGTACCTGCTGGACCCAACGGAACCGGATATTTTACCATGTTCGTGTTTTATCTTTCATACTGTGTCCCAAAGCAGGGATAAAACTCAGAGGAAATTCCTTTGCATACCAGGGTAGCATATGGCCAGAGAGGCGACCCAATGTCTAGGACTTAAGTATTGTTCAAAGGATTTTGTCACCCTCACTGTTTACCTGAGGGCGGAGACGGCTCAAACCAGAGCAGTCTTTAAGTGTCCCATTTTACACCTCACAACAAAGAATATCCTGCCAGGAATTCCGTTTGGTAGACTAGCTGGCATTCCTGATGCAGATGAGGGGCTACAGAAATGAGACCCCAGAGTTCTACTGCGCATGTACCAACTAGCAGGGGGGCATGTATCAAAATGTGTTCCCACGTTAAAGAGTGGCTAGAGGTAATTGAAGACCAATCACCGGTACTCAATATTAAGGATAGGGTACAAAAGGTTTATAAACTGTTGTCCACCCTTTATCCTTTGTCTTCTGATATCATCTGAATTGTTACCTGATTGCGAGAGAATTGCTATGCAACATACTTCTCATCGCCCATCCCCAAAGTAAGTGTACTTCTTGTCTTGTTACTGTACTATATCGTGTGTTCACCTATCCAAAGGAATAAATATATTTTATTATATCTAAGCCTCGTTCAGTTCAAACCCAGTATTTGGTGTAAATTACAACCTGTCATAAGCTATCGTCACAGGCTTGTATATTAACTGGTGGCAGCGGCGGGATTGAACTGGACCTGGACTACAGTATTCTGCGGGGTACTGTGATCCAGTGGGAACTTGATGGTAATTGCAAGTTCCTGGGACTAAAGATATCGAACACACGGTAGTGCAACAAGTAACGCAAGTTGTCACGCCACCTCACTGCGGCGACCCAGAACCATGAGTGAAGCGGAAAATGTCTACTACCTGAGGACAAGAACTCAGCTAAAAGACAAGTGCCGTGAATATGGACTGGAATATGAGGACCAGGAGGTCGCAGACATGATTGCCGCAATCACGGAATATGAAGCCGAGTGGGCAGAGTCTCAGGATACGGCTCAGCTTGCCCTTGTACAGCCGCCCGGAGATCAGGGACTGAACCCAGTGCCGGGATGGCAGAATCCCGGGGAGGAACGAGTGCACCAACCGGGACAAGTGCGACAGGAGGGGCACTGATGGCTGCGGCCACCAGTCCGTTTACCCCCGAAATGTTGGCACTGATTACAACGTGGGGAGACCGAGGGACAGCGGAGGAGCGGCTAAAGTTTATCTCTTTGGCAGTGAACAGACCCGCTTATTGCCCCCCGGTCCAACCCCGCAAAGATGAACTCCAACTGGACAGGCACAGTCTCACCAAGTACTGTACGTGGAAGGCACTGATCGGATCGACATGTTTTTAGAGAACTTTGAAACGCAGTGCCGGCGGTACAAAGTGCTTCCCGAGCATAGGGTTGCACGCTTGGACCCGCTACTCTCCAGCTTGGCTAAGCAGACATTGATGGCGCTTCCAGAGGAGTTTGCTGATGATTATGCCCACCTGAAAGAACTATTGCTATTTCAGCACGGTTTTACTCCCAAAGTTTACCGGGGTAAATTCCGGCTGGAGGAGAGGCAGCCTCAGGAGACCTACGTCCCCTATGTGACCCGCATGGCTTTATACGGGCTACACTGGGTGGAGGGCTGTGAGGCAAAGACTTACCAACGCCTGCTGGACCTCATCTTTCAGGAGCAGCTCATGCAGCAGTGCCCGCCGGCGGTGAGGGCTTGGGTGTACGACAAAAAGCCCAAGACTTACACAGAGGCGGCGAGGCTTGCAGATGATTATGTGGTCAGCCGGTCCCAGATGACCGCCAAGGCACCAGCCAAAGTGGCGGCAGCGCCGGCGCCGGCCAAGAAGTCTGTTACTACCCCCCAGTGGACCCAAAAGCCGCCTGCGGGCAGCAGTTCACAGAAGGCGGAAGAGCTCCGGCATGAGCGCCGGTGCTACAACTGTAACAGCACTGGTCACCTCAGACCAGATTGCCCGGAACCCCTGCGTTCCAACGGACCCCATCGGGGGCAACACACCCCAGCTGCGAAGCCGGTACCACGCGTGCGGGTGGCTTCCACCAAAGAACCAGGACCGGTCATGGAAACAACTCCCAGCGAGACGTCCCATGTCACCCCTATCCCGGATTCATCGGTGCCTACAGCCAGGAGCGGAGGACATCTCAGCGCAGACCTGCAGCAGACGGACGGCCGGAGCAAACATCTCACCCCGGTCACAGTCGGTGACCGGAAAGCAGTCGGCTTGCTGGATTCAGGAGCTGCAGTGACCCTGGTCCGACCTGATATGGTCCGGTCAGAGGATTTGTTCCCAGGCCCTGGGATGCAGATCACTGTGGCCGATGGAGAGCCACGTTTCTTGCAGGTGGCCCGAATCTTTTTGGATTGGGGGGTGGGCAAGGGTGTGCGGGAGGTGGGGGTTTTACCCGGTTTAGATGCTGAAATTCTTTTGGGCAACGACCTGGGACCGATGACCTGCACCTACGATCGTGTGCCCCAGCCTGCTGCAATGGCGGCGGTTACCCGGAGCCAGACAGCGGCAATGCCGGCGGCGGCCGCTCCAGTGCCCCAACCTTTGGGACCAACGTTAGCGGAGAGCGCAGAGGAGCCCGGGGAGGTAAGCCAGGATCAGTTGCAAACACAGGCTGACTTACTGTTCCCTCTCACCCTGTCCCCTTCCCCTGACAATGACATGACTGGGGGGTGGCCAGACTTAGGAGCCCAGTTTAGGGAGGCAGTGAAGACAGACCCTACCCTGGCCGGCGTGAGACTTCGGGCCTATGGCATAAGGGACTCCTATACAGAGAAGAAGGGAACCCGGGGATAGAGGAGGGGGTGACCGGTAAGCGACAGCTAGTAGTGCCCCAGGGGTACCAACAGCAATTGTTACGGGTAGCTCACTCTATTCCGTTAGCGGGACATCAGGGGGTCACCAGGACGCGATCCCGGTTATTGCAGCGTTACTACTGGCCGGGGGCATCCCGGGATGCATCTGCCGCTCCTGTGATGCCTGCCAGCGAGTGGGTAAGGCGGGCGACCGTGTGAAGGCACCCCTGAGACCCCTACCGATAATAGGGGGACCCTTCCAGAAGGTAGCGATGGACCTTATAGGACCCCTCATGATTTCTAGCAGGTCAGGGAAGCGCTACATCCTCACGGTGGTGGATTTTGCCACCTGGTACCCTGAGGCGATAGCGCTTGGCACCATAAGTGCCAAGACAGTGGCAGCAGCTTTGCTGAACATTTTCTCTAGGGTAGGTTTCCCTAGTGAGATCCTAACCGATCAGGGGTCGCAGTTCATGAGTGAACTGTTACATTGTCTCTGGGATGCCTGGGGTGTACAGCACCGGCACACTACCCCTTACCATCCCCAGACAAACGGATTATGTGAGAGGTTTAACAGTACCCTGAAGCAGATGCTTCGGACCTTTATAGAGGCGGAGGGGAAAGACTGGGAGATTCACCTGCAGCACTTGCTGTTTGCATACCGAGAGGTACCGCAAGAATCTACAGGCTTCTCCCCCTTCGAGCTACTATATGGCTGCAGGGTACGTGGACCTCTGGACCTATTCCATGAGGGATGGGAAGGGGAGACTACTGCTACTGATGCTTCAGTGATCCAGTATGTAGTAGATCTCAGAGACCGGTTAGAGATGTTCATGGGAGTGGCCCAGGTCCACCTCAGGGCTGCTCAGACCAAGCAAAAGCAATGGTATGACCAGCATGCCCGTAGCAGAGAATTCATCCCAGGACAGCAGGTGCTTGTTCTCAAACCCACTCGGGAGAACAAGCTGATGGCTGCCTGGTCAGGACTGTACTCGGTTATCCGAAAGGTGAATGAGTGCAACTATGTTGTACAGGTAGCGCCTGAGAGGCACAAGACATACCACATTAACATGTTGAAGGAATACAGAGCACCGAGTATGGGAGTAGTGCTGGCCATTTGTAGCCCACTGCTGGAGGATCCGGCGAGCAATGCTCTGCCTGATCTCCTAGGGGAGGCTAGGCAGGGAAACACTGTGGAACAGGTGGAGATAGGGGCACAGTTGAGTGCTAGGCAGAAGAGAGAAGCCAGGGGCATGCTAGCTCAGTTTAGCGCCCTCTTCACTGACATGCCAGGGACCACACATCTCACAAAACACCCAGTGCACACAGGGGACCTGCAGCCTCTGCATAAGCACGCTTATAGAGTGTCAGCAGAGGTCAAGACAAGTATGGAGAGAGAGATAGAGGAGATGCAGAGCCCTTGGGCAAGTCCAGTAGTCCTAGTTCCTAAGAAGGAGAAGACCACCCGGTTTTGTGTGGACTACCAGTTGCTCAACGCTGGGACGGTGTCAGATGCTTACCCCATGCCCCGCATGTATGAGTTACAATATGAACTCGCGGGGGCAAAGTATCTGACCACCATGGATTTGAGCAAAGGCTATTGGCAAATCTCACTGACCCTGGAGGCTAGGGAGAAGTCAGCATTCATCACTCCAAGTGGCCTCTATGAGTTTTTGGTGATGCCATTTGGGATGAAGAATGCCCAGGCTACCTTTCAACGCTTGGTCAATAGGTTACTGGAAGGGATGCAGAGCTATGCCAGGGCTTACGTTGATGACATTGCTATCTTTAGTAGTTCCTGGGAATCCCACATAGGACATGTAGATGCGGTGCTGGAAAGGATCAGGGAGGCTGGGCTTACCTTAAAACCCACTAAGTGTATGGTAGGGATGGCAGAAGTCCTGTACTTAGGGCACAGGGTGGGTGGAGGGCATCTCAAACCAGAGCCAGCCAAGGTAGAAGCCATAGTTCAGTGGCCTGTTCCAAAAACCAAGAAACAGGTCATGGCATTTTTGGGCACCACAGGGTACTATAGGAAATTTGTTCCACAGTACAGTGCCGTGGCCAAACCCCTGACTGATCTGACTAAGAAGCAACTGCCTGTGCTTATTACCTGGACTCCTGCCTGTGAAACTGCTTTCCAGGCACTGAAAACTGCACTTTCTGGAGCCCCTATACTGGCTGCCCCAGACTATACCAAGCATTTTCTTATTCAGACTGATGCCTCAGACTTTGGTGTTGGGGCTGTATTGAGCCAGGTGGGGGATGATGGCAAAGAGCACCCTGTGGTGTATCTCAGTCGCAAACTGCTCCCCAGGGAGGTGGCATATGCCACAATTGAGAAGGAGTGCTTGGCCATTGTGTGGGCACTCAAAAAGCTCCAGCCCTATGTATATGGGAGGGCTTTCACAGTCATCACAGACCACAATCCCCTGAGTTGGCTACAGAGGGTATCAGGGGAGAATGCCAAGTTGCTGAGATGGAGCTTGGCTTTGCAAGAATTTGAATTTACCATTCAACACAAAAAGGGCAGTGAAAACAGCAATGCTGATGGACTTTCACGCCAGGACTATCCCTCTGAGACTGAATTCATTAATGGTGCCAGCAGTGCCCCACTCCCCGTTAGGGCCAGTGGGCCACAGGTCACCCATTAAGAAGGGGAGGTGTAGAGGGAGAAAGGGGGTGGCCCGGGATTAAAGGGGTTGCACCCCATTTGGCCATCCCCTGACCTCACCAGGGAGACAAGGGGTTAACTGGGCTGAGGTCCAGCAATGTGATTTAACCCTTGTTATGACATGAAAATGTGTATTCCCCTGTTCCCATGTTTCATTGTTATATCTGGTTTAATCAGTGTCTGCATCACACACACACTAGAATCCATCCGGGAGTACAAGGGTTAATAGTTCTTTAATGATTATAGCCCTTTGTGTAATTTTCCCGCCTTTTCAGGCACCATTTTGCAGGGTCCCATAGGCCGCCATTGGGGCTCCATGTGTTTCAATGGCGAATCATGCTGTTTGGGTCCTGTTTCCTGTGAAGACCAGCAGATGGCGTCCGAGAGGAGGAGCGGCGGTCTCCCATTGCAAGTCAATGGGCCCATTGACTTCAATGGAGAATCCTCGAAGGAGCTTTCCAGGAACGAGTTGGCTGCCATCTAAATCGCAAAACCGCAAAGCGGATACATTTTCAATAAGAGAGCTTTGATCACTTAGCAGTCAAGTTCAACGACAAGTGGCGTGGGAATAAACAGTTCTAGAGCACCTAGAAATAAAATTCTTTTTGCCCCTAGTTCCTAGACCTCCCCCCACTCGACCACAACCGGGTCCCCGAATCCTGAACCCCCGATAAGGGTCGAACCGAGAAGAGCGGGTCGCGCCATAGGTTCCAATGGCGGCGGCAGAAACAGCTCAAGAAAACGGCTAAGTGTGAAGAGCTGAAATTTAGGAATCCATAGCTCCGGTTCCGGAGGGTCCAGAGGATCAGGGTTTGGGGTACCTGTAGTCACTGCTCCGGCATCGCTGCAGAACCATCCTTGATCCTCTTGGACCAACCCGACGGAGTATGGACCCCCTTGAAAGTTCGGGACTTTTCCCATTGACTCCAATGGCAGCCAATCTCCATTGACCGGCTGTGGCGGAAAACCCCCATTGACTTCAACGGCGGCGTCGCCCCGTTGAAAGTCTATGGCGGCGGATTCCCATAGCCGCCAATGGCGGCGGTTTGCCATTGAAAGTCTATGGCGGCGGAGCCCGTTGTTTTCAATAGGGATTTAGTGAAAAACCGTGATTTCATTTACAGCGGAGTTTTTTGTATTAAAATAGGAAACAGTTTAAGGTGTATTTGTGTAACTCTGGTTCTGAAGGACGTAGCAAGTCGCAAATTGGACCATAGGGTGTCCCAGTTCCGGCATTGAGAACTGGGAAGTTTGG
This sequence comes from Ascaphus truei, assembly GCF_040206685.1. NCBI lineage: Eukaryota > Metazoa > Chordata > Amphibia > Anura > Ascaphidae > Ascaphus > Ascaphus truei. The sequence goes on along the minus strand of NC_134486.1, from coordinate 79,490,096 downwards.
ACCTGCTGGACCCAACGGAACCGGATATTTTAACATGTTCGTGTTTTATCTTTCATACTGTGTCCCAAAGCAGGGATAAAACCCAGAGGAAATTCCTTTGCATACCAGGGTAGCATATGGCCAGAGAGGCGACCCAATGTCTAGGACTTAAGTATTGTTCAAAGGATTTTGTCACCCTCACTGTTTACCTGAGGGCGGAGACGGCTCAAACCAGAGCAGTCTTTAAGTGTCCCATTTTACACCTCACAACAAAGAATATCCTGCCAGGAATTCCGTTTGGTAGACTAGCTGGCATTCCTGATGCAGATGAGGGGCTACAGAAATGAGACCCCAGAGTTCTACTGCGCATGTACCAACTAGCAGGGGGGCATGTATCAAAATGTGTTCCCACGTTAAAGAGTGGCTAGAGGTAATTGAAGACCAATCACCGGTACTCAATGTTAAGGATAGGGTACAAAAGGTTTATAAACTGTTGTCCACCCTTTATCCTTTGTCTTCTGATATCATCTGAATTGTTACCTGATTGCGAGAGAATTGCTATGCAACATACTTCTCATCGCCCATCCCCAAAGTAAGTGTACTTCTTGTCTTGTTACTGTACTATATCGTGTGTTCACCTATCCAAAGGAATAAATATATTTTATTATATCTAAGCCTCGTTCAGTTCAAACCCAGTATTTGGTGTAAATTACAACCTGTCATAAGCTATCATCACACGCTATTCCCCAGAAGAGGAATTTCATTTAAATGAAATGCCGGGGGTCGCGTGAGGCCTCTGCAACTATCCTTACCTTGTCTTTGGCGACGCATCACCATGGCAACGCGGCATCATTTCACGTGAGCCTGCAGCGTCATTTGATGCCAGAAACAAGGTAAGGGAGGGAGGGCGAGCAGGGAGGGAAGCAGGCACAGGGGCGCAGCGGGGAAAGATTCCGCACCCCGGAGTTAGGATATAGTCAATTTAATTCTTGATGCCATGTTCATTTTCTATTTGGCTTCTTCCTGAAGAATAAAGTCACGATATAGAAATTTTCACATTCTGCAAATATGTATGTATGTATGTGTATATTTATATATGCAAATGTAAATACAACTGTATGCTCATCTGCATGTCTTAGGCAGGTCTGCAACCCCGCCTTTCACCATTATCACCCAGCACACAGCACTTCCACTGCAGCAAGGGATTCTGGGAAATTACATGCAAATGAACACACAGTGCCACTTTTTGCTTCAAAAACCATTTTTAACATGGTTCCCAATAGGCTTATGCTTGCTGCATGGTCACAGCTTTGAGCACAGCCAGGGTTAAGGTGTATACCCAGAAAACCCACCCACAGACAGCTGTTTCAACCTTAATGGCTTTCATCAGTGTGGGGTTGGTTAACTGGGTATGCAAAGAAGCTAAAGGATGGGGTTTACCATACTGAGTTAAGTTATGGTGAGTAAAAAAAGTGACAAAAACCCTCCACAGCAAAGCAAATATGCAAATGTAAATACAACTGTATGTTACATATACACATACATATATATATGCAAAAAGTGTATGTGTATGTGTGTATATATATCATACATACAAACATACATATACAAACATACATACATACACACAGTACCAATTTATAATCAACAGCACATGCAGTAAAGAATGGCCAATTACTGTATATTTGCCATTTTAATTAATTAATGAATGAATCAGTTACATCAATCAATGTCACAACTACACCGATTTTAATATAGGATGTTTGGCAATAGTGAAATGATTCTTTATACATAATAGATAATAATACATAATTTCTGTATTATATTAGGTGAAACAAAGCACTTTTGTGTTATCCTTCCGTAAGCAAATCATTTTTTTGGCAACAATAGATCCCCTTCAAGCTACATTGTTACTTTTATTGAAACATTTGCTTATGTGTGGTGAAACAAAATGCTGAATTTCTCAGGTACTTATATTCACCTGTAGTTCCCAAGGTGTGGCATAATATGTATTATTAACAGTCAACACATATTTCAAAGTGCAAATTTAAAGAAAAAGATACCAGAGCAAAAAAACATGCTCCAAAATAGAACCCTCAATTCCGTTCTTCAATATATCAATTCGAATGACTGTAATTTAGTCTTTACCTCTATTAACCATATTCATTTGGAGGCCTTGAGTGATGGGTCTGTAATTTCTAGCACACATTTCAAGGAGGTACTGTAGATTCCAACATTTTCCTATTAGCTACAAGCAATCACAACAAACAATGGATTAGGAACATACCTCTAGGACAGTTCATTAGATTGAGGCGAAATTGTAGTAGAGACATAGACTATCAGAAACAGGCTAGTGATTTACGCCTGAAATTCTTAGAGAGAGGTTATGATTCAGATTTAATTCTCAAGGCATGGGAACGGGAAGGGTCTGTGAATAGGGAACAATTACTGATACCCAAGATAAAGCCTCAACCAAAATGTTGTCTTTTGGAAACAGGTTTAATATCTGTTCCTTTTGTTACAACGTTTAATTGTCAGAGTGTAGACATTAAAAAATTATACATAAAAACTGGAAGATTTTGGAGAATTATCCTATTTTGGGTTGTACTGTAGATTGCCAGCAAAACCTCGTGTGATCTTAAGGAAAAGCCAAAATCTTAAACATTCACTTGCACCAAGTGATATCAGTGTGAAAATCACCAATGTTAATACTAACATGTGGTTACCTTCTAAACCTACAGGTAATTTTATATGTGGGAAATGTTTAGCTTGCAAGCATATTACTAACAATCGCAAGAGTTTTTCTGGTATAAATTCAGATAAAATCTATAACATCAAAGATAGCATATCATGCACAACTTCATATGTGGTGTACCTCCTTGAGTATCCCTGCGGTCTTCTATATGTGGGTAGGACCAGCAGGCACTTGAGGAGGCGCATCTAGGAACATATTCACAATATTAAAATTGGATTTCTACAACATAGTGTCTCTAGACATTTTAAGACCCATCACTCTCAGGACCCTACATATCTTAAATATAAAGGTATTCAGGCTATACCCACTGACAGGAGGGGTGGAGACAGGATAAAGGTACTCTCTAGACAAAAAATCTATTGGATATTCCAATTGAACAACATGGTTCCTATGGGGTTAAATTAAGAGATTGATATTATATCACTCCTATAATTTATTTCACGTGTATTTATAACAGCCTATCTATAAGAAGAATCTATCTTTTGTTTTTATATATTCGTTTATACCTGCCGTTGATATTTTGGACCATAATCATTTTTATAAATGATTTATAAGTCCAAATAATAACATCAATATTGGTTCTCTAGTTCTATGTAATCCATTTGACTCTAATGTTGAATTTTTGTCATTCCAGACTCCCAAGGTTACAATATCTATTTACTATGGAATCTTTCAAGTTATGTACAGTTAGAATTTTCAGCCAAATGTATAATTTCTGTGATTAGTTCTTTATAAGTGATTTTTGTAGAATGTGATCTTGCATGTTCACTCTGAAGTAATTACAGCTGTTTGTTTAATTGCTTAATAGATCCACCAATGGGCTATGTGGTTGCGTAATTGTCTTGTAACTCTACGCCCATTTTCAAGTTGCATTTGGGTTTAAATAGCACACATTTCCAGTATCAATCAACCCTGATGAAGTATCTTTTATGATACGAAACGCGTTGGATAGAAAATAGATTGTGTATTTTTTATTCCCTTTTTACATATATATCTTGCTATTTAGCACTTTTAAATTCCCCTTTTTGGTGCTTTTTTGCATGTATTCATGCAGTGTTCTATGTCTGCAGCTTTATTGAGAGTCTGTGAATCTTTCATTGTGAAGCCACGTGACCACTGGAAACATCATACTGGGAGCGGGTGCCTTCCCTGACCGATACAAGCTGAGGGCAGTTAGCCGGGAGTGGGTGCATTTCATATCCGGTGGTGAGTGGAGCCAGACGGGAGGTGGATCAGCTGGTCTACACTGCAAACTACTGAGACGTGAACTGCCTGCACTGATGAGCTGAGAGCGGGTGCTTTCCCTATCAGCATTGCCTGAACCGCAGTACTGCTACTTTTGTAGCCCTTGGATTCATTTAAATTCACCTCCCTTATTTAGTGCACTTTATTTATTTTACAGTGCACAATGATATGGTTTATTTTGTATTTTAGTTTCTCCGGTTTTCTTTTTACTCATTGGATAACCAACGAGTAGTTTTGTTCCTCTGATTGGTCGGCTTTGCCGACCAATCAGTTAAAACCGGTAGAAAATAGGCTAACAGTTACATTTACAACCGCACAAGGAACTTCTGGTAACTTTACTGCCTGCACTGAGGAGCTGACTGGGTGTTTTCCCCATCAGCATTGCCTGAACCACAGGACTGTTACTTTTGTTGCCTTTGCTAACAGCTGCATTCACAAGGAGCCTCTAGTAACGTTGTATCGTTTTAATTTTATGTTTGCTTAACCAATCTGGTGTTCTTTTATAGCACATATTTGTGTTTCTTTTAATTCCATATAAAATATTTTTCTATTTTGGAACATGTTTTTTGCGCTGGTATCTTTTTCTTTAAATTTGCACTATTAGATGTTTTGAGCCATCTTAATATACCTGCTGCATTTTAATGATCCTAGTTACTCATTTATATTTTTATTTTTCTATCACTTTGAACATCTGGCTGTGGTAGTTTAACATAGTTGATTTAGAGTACAATACACTACACTATATATTGTAAAGTAACAATAGTGAATGCAAGTGGTTCTTGTCAATATGCTAAAGTTGTATACTGATAACTTGGTTCCTCCACTCATAAAGCCATATTTTGAGATGTCCACAACTTTTTAGTTCTATGGACCTACATAAGCAAGCAAAACATTGACCTCTTAATGGATACATTCAGATTTGGAATAGGGAATCTTTACTGAAATCTATTTGGTCTCCAATGCTAAAAATGTGTGGGAGAATTGTAATAAGTGATGCTTCCAAAAACTGTGACTTTATATCTCTGGATATCTTGTGGACCTAAAGTGATAAGACTTTGACATCATGCCACATATGATTCAGGTAAATTAATTATCTTTTATGTCAGATAATTGTCTCCTAATAAGTCATAATAGGTTTTATATACCTAGAAAATGTAGAGCAATACACATTCAGACTCTCCAACATTTGTCACATACAAATAGGTAGTTTATGTGCTATAGTACGTGGATGGGATGGAGCAGCCTCCATGCACGTGACCTCACTGAAGAAATCACAATAACACGTACAATTGACTGCGCAAAGATTATATTATCAATACAATCTATGGATTTATTTTATATAGTTTTATACATACAATAGGGGTGGCATTAAATCCCCCTAACCATCTTATTATAAATCATCAATCTCCCAGCTGCTTTCATTGTCTGAAGCTTAAGCAGCCACTGGCAGAAATAGGTACAATTGGTACAGCTGAATTGAATAGGTACCGGCCATACATAAAGGTACAACTACCTGCTACAGAGGTACATCTGGAGGATGTGCAAGATCTGGCTTCCTGCAGCCACACACTTTGCACATGCACCGCGCTCTCCAGTGACATTAATTGGAAAGCAATCTCATTCATTCTGACATTCACGTGCACTTCCCTTCTCTTCATGATCACAATTGTACCACATGCCCCACATCTCAATCGTTTTTGGCAACCAATGACACCCCTGTCACTGTAACAGCATGAAGGCGTTGCAGCAGCTGTCACGTGAACCATCACTTTCATTAGCGGACCGGTGACTTCCAAAATACCCCCCCCCCCCAAAAAAAAAAACACCCAACAGCTACAATGAAAAACTCACGAGGGGGTTAGTTAGCAGATTGCACGGTGTCTGTGTGTCTTCCTTCCTCGCCTCCCCCAGCAGATTTGCATGTATCACTCAGATCACCGTGCCCTGTGTTTGCTGGGAGGAGATACAGGAGAGCTCTCCCTCCCCCCAATCCCCCCGGAGACTGGATTATAATAACGCTGCAATCGGCACCGGATTAAAGTGCAGAGGAAATCACCGGATTGCCTGCCAGCCTGGGGCCGCGTTCCACGGCGGAGCCCTCTCTGGTGTCCTGCAGCTCCTTCTATGCCCTAGTGGTGGGTCTCCAGGAAGGTGCAGCGGCTCCTTGTGCAGAGCCCACCGCCCCTCCCAGAACCTCTCCGAGCCGCTATCTGCTCCTGGCTGGAAGACATGGGGGAGATTCCCAGTCTGGTGAAAATCGCAGTCTCCCTTAAAATCCAACCCAATGACGGTCCCGTGTATTTCAAGGTGGACGGGCAGAGGTTTGGCCAGAACCGGACAATCAAATTATTAACAGGAGCTAAATATAAAATCGAGCTCGTCCTCAAACCCGGAGCAGTCAGAGCCACGTAAGTGCAGCAGTGATTCTGTGTCTGTGTCTTCCTGTCACTGCCATTGTGCAGCTGTGACATCTGGTTTTATTTTACCTGATTCTGTTTAATCTGCTCTGCTCTACCAGCCTTTTGAATTGAGCAGTATTGTTTATGCTAGTAAGAAATGTGTTGTATTTATGTTTTTTGCTGTTGAGGGTCAATGGTTTTCTGAAGTCATTTCCCTCCCCTTGGATTAAGCTGCCATCTGCAAAAAAAAAAAAAAGAGAGAAGAGAAATAGAAAAAGATCACATGTCTCTGAGCCCTGCAGGCTGCAGGAATATGAAGTCCCTGTAATATAGACTTAATATGTTTGGGTGATTTAAATATGGTAAATGAGATCAGAGGCTAGATGCCTCCATCCTTTTCACCCCCAACCCCACCATCACTACCACACCACATACATTATCCAGTAAGGTGCAGAAGGCCCATGGGAAGTAGGGTGATGTATGTGATTTTGGCAGCATAAAGCTATTGGACAGAAGGTACTGCAGGGATGATGAAGCTGCAATATGTGCTATAAATTAAATCCAACCTTCATATATTTTGAAGTCAATAAGACATCCCAGTGCTTAGTTGCCTGTGGGTGGCTGCACAGTAAGGAATAATGCATTCAGATGTCATAAATGTGTTGACATTTTTTTCATTTCTCTACATCCAAAATGTATTTCCTGCAGTGCACTATGATTATATATGATTTGGGGGTAACTTGGTAACAGTACATTCAAGCACACTTAATTATTCATTAACATTCAGAGTCTACCAAGTGCATTATATGAAGGTAGTACAGTATGTATTTTAGTAGATTCTTAAATGCATTTCATGCAAATGGGTCTATAAATGATCAGGTACATAGAAGTACCATTCCATGGTTACTGCCTTAAAACGATAAGTATGTTTTTGTTGAATCTGATACAGCATATAATGTTTGTATATTAACTACTATATATTTATTTAATGCATTTGTTCATTTCTTTTATTCTCTAAAAGTAATAGTTGCTAGTTATGGCACTAGCTTACCATATATATTATCTATATACACACACATGAATGTATATTATATATAACACCCACACCATTACCTATATCATGAATATTTAAACATTTTGATGAAAATAAGTAATGGCCTTGTTTCCTGCTATTTCGTGTTTAAAAGCCGGAAAAAGGGGCCCTGTCCAAGAGATTCTCCACGACGTGGAGATATAGGCAGTAAAGACCCTATTGCGTGCACTCAGTTACCCATAGATATTGTCAAAATTTACAAAACAATAATTCTATGGAGATCAGGATGTCCAAGATTTACCTTTTCAAAAAGCTACATGCGAAACGTACATCAGGGTAAGCGGACGCCATTGACGTCACGCATTAGCGTCGTGCACCCCGATAGTTCTATTTGCACGACCAGCAAAGCTGCGCGGAGGCTGAACGGAGGTCTCACCGCAGACCCACAGCTTCTGCTACAGTTTTTAGAAGTAAGCAGCTTCTTATTCGCTCAGTGTCACGACCTACTGAGGGACAGCTCAGCCATAGTGCTTAGGAATACCCTGCCCGTTCCCTACCTGTCCCTTGTATTGTAGGGTTATGTATGTAGTGCTAGATTATAGTTATAACTACTCGAGGTCAATTTGTGACATCTGACCAGCAATAGCTCTCCTTACTGTCACTCCCTTTTTTTTAATGGTGATTAAGCTCTCAGAGGGTTATCTGAGTGGTTTCCACGGTTTGGCAGGCATCCTCTCAGTATTTTCTCCTTGTAGGACATTGCACACACCCGTGAACATCCCACTCAGCGATGACACGCTAGTGCTGTGCAATATTTTGGCTAGTGCATCACTGCAAATGTTACCTTGACACAACTGTCCATTTGTTTGCGCCTCAACCCAACTAAGCCACTACAACACACGCATCTCCAGACTTATAGCTACTTTGCTAATAGCATTTGTAACCAAGGTCCTAGACTAGGCAAGCAGCCTAGTGACAATTTTGGAGGCCGTATCCCTTTTTCGTTGCCGTTACATTTTATATTGATACCAACAGGTCACTGATCAGTCACTGCTACAGTGCATTGCGGACATACTCTGCATGGAAGCAGTTATACACTGACCTATCCCCAGTGACCCTGTCCATGACGGAGTGAGTGCACACTCACTCATATGCAACATAGTTAATAGCTATCTGATTACAAATTGTTTATTGACCCTGCTGTATTTTAAATCAAGTTGCTATTAAAATAAATGTTAATACATATGATATTACTCATTTACCACTCATTATGACTGTTATCCATACAATTAATAGTGCTCAAGGTGTATTCAGATTGAATGCACGTGTGCTGTGCAGCCTGATCTCTACAGAATTATAACTGGACATTTTGACTATATCTATGGGTAACTGAGTGCACACAATAGGGGCTTTCCTGCCTATTTCTCCACGTCATAGAGAATCTCTTGGGACAGGGCCCTTTTTCCTGACTCTATATTCTCTTCCCCATAGTGCATCTACCTCATTTCCACATACCTTTTTAGAGGTAGAGCGGAGATCACGTATCTAGTTCTTGTTTCATGTTTAAGCATTGCACCACTGTTTTTGTATTATCTTTTTACAATGCACTTTGTCCAATGTGTAATAAAGTAATATTCCCTTTGTCAAGAATAGGAAGTAATGGAGGTATGATAAGGTCAGAGTGAAAAGACAACTGGTCGAAGATATGCAATCAATTAAGTGTAGATATGTCAGGGATTTAATATTCCATCTCTGGAAGGCATAGACATCTTGGGCTAAATATTTAGCTTTTTATTATATTCCTACTTTGACTCAGTCTTTATTAAAACATGCAATACTGCATTAATATAAGATAAAATGTCTGAGACTTTGCTGTGTTCATTAAATGTTAATACATCGTTTTAAGTATTATTTTCCCTGAGGAGGTATGCGGATTGGTGAACTGTTCAAGGCCGTCTGTTTCAGGACCATGAATTTAGGAGGAGTGATTATTCCACTGGAAGAGAAATCCAGAGATCCACAAGTGGTGTGCTACACAGCGGTCTACGATACAGAGGGAGTGACCCACACCAAAAGTGGGGAGAGGCAACCGCTTCAAGTCATTATTCAGGTACTGAAACCTTCTTATTAGTTGATATTCTAGATTTAGAATATCCTCTCATTCCAGTTGTATCATTTTAGAATTATGAGGAAAATATTTAGCTGATTGACACAACAGGGGAAATATTGGACCTCAGGTTACAATATGGTCAGTAGAGAATCAAATGTTGATGTTTCATTAATTGTGTGTAAACATTTTCCCCCCATAATGTAACAAACTAATATTGAAAAGTATTATTATTATTTATTTGTAAAGCACCAACATATTCTGCAGCGTGGTACAATGGGGGTACAGAGTTATGTATATTACTTAAATAGAATGACAAACCAAATAAGGACAAACAAGTGCAAACAGATATGTAGAGGTAATGAGGACCCTGCTCGTGAGACGGGATAAGGGGCAATGTTGAAACAAAAGGTTAAGTGGCTGCTCATTGTGGAACGAACTATGGAGTATGGTCCAGCCATACAGCTGATTCCATCAGGGTTTGGTGATGTGGCTGTTGGGAGGTGTTGGCGTGGAGTTTGGTCCAAGCCACACAATTGGTCCCATTAGGGTTGGAGAGCATGGGAGATGTTAGGAATATGCCAGATAGGATTTCTTGAAAATGTGAGTTTTGAGGGAGTTTTTAAATGTCTGAATGCGGGGGGAGATTCTGATGTTGCGTGGTTGAAAATTCCAGAGAGAGGCTATAGCACAGGAGGTGTCTTGTAGGAGGGAATGAGAGGACGTAATAAGGCAGGAGGAAAGGCGGATGTCATTCGTGGAAAATAGGGGGCGAATATATATATATATATATATATATATATATATATATATATATATATATATATATATATATATATATATATATATATATATATATATATATATATACCATACGATACCGGTTGCAACACGACATCAAGGGACAGCTTGCAGGTAAGTAAATCATGAATTTTCTATATTTGATAGAAGACACAAAAACCGACGTTTCGGTCCCCCAGTGGGACCTTTCTCAAGCTGGTGCGCCTTGGTTTCACCTTGAGAAAGGTCCCACTGGGGGACCGAAACGTCGTTTTTTGTGTCTTCTATCAAATATAGAAAATTCATGATTTACTTACCTGCGTGGTGTCCCTTGATGTCGTGTGGCAACCGGTATCGTATGGTCTGTTATTGCTTTATGGGATAAGCACCAAAACTTATTTACTTGCATATGGTGTGCCGGCTGTGCATTGGATTATATATATATATTTATATATATATATATATATATATATATATATATATATATATTTTGGTGATGAGGGCTGAGATGTAAGTGGGGGGGGGGGGGGGGCAGTGTCGTTGAGAGCTTTTTAAGTCCGAGCAAGGGTTTTAAATTTGATTCTAGAGGATAGTGAGGATTGAATGTGACGAATGAAGGAGGGTAGAGTCAAAGATGACCCCTAGTCGGCGGACTTGGGGTGTTGATCAGTTTGTGTAATTGACTATTTGCTATATACGGTGTGTAATAGAAGTACAGCAGGGCCCCGCTTCTCTGCGCTTCGCTTTTCGGCGATCCGCCGATACGACGGCACCGAGAAGGGGGCCGCCATCTTTGATTCCCAGTCGCGCAAGCGCAGAACGGGTGGTCGCGCCCGGCGCGTATGCGCAGACCAGTGTCTGCGCGCGCATACCGTAGTTTGCACGCACAGACCATAGGCCGCGCATGCGCAAAATGGCGAAAACGCTGTTCTGTGCATGCACAGAACTAAAAATCGCCGGATCCGCTTTCCGGCGATTTTCACTATACAGCGGGCCCCTGGAACGGAACCCGCCGTATACCCGGGGCCCTGCTGTACTCTTAGCGTACAGTCCAGAATATACCAATCAACTACTTTCCACTTATTTTACTAGAGATATATATATATATATATATAGTGCAGAATAAATGAGTTCTTCAGTATTCGGTGATACCTTTTTTATTGGACTAACAATTTATGTCATAGGACAAGCTTTCGAGAGTTATCCTCTCTTCATCAGGTCAAGCAATACTGATATACAAAGGAATCTATGGCTAAAACAGTGTCTGAAAACCCAAAAAAAAAACAACAGATATTTACTGTAGATAAGGTAGGGTGTTAAGTGTTTGAAGCCAGGGGACAGTGTCAAAGAAAGGTGGGGAGGGATAATGGGGGGGAGAGAAAGTGTGGATAATAATAGGTCTGCCTGCATTTCCTTACAACATCTCCCCTGGATCAGAAATACAGCGCTGATGTAATTACCAAACTGATAGAATACATCCTCACACACAACTACTTCAGCTTCAACAAGGAAATGTACCTACAACTAATGGGAACTGCAATGGGTACCAAGATGGCATCGCAATATGCCAATCTTTTCATGGCAAATCTTGAACAAAGATTCCTAACTACATGCCTCCACAAACCCTACAAATACTACAGATACATTGATGAACTGTTTATAATATGGACAGAGGGTGAAGAAAACCTAAAACAATTCCACGAGTCCCTGAACTCATTCCATCCATCAATTAAACTCAAAATGGATTATTTGGCAAACCTAGTAAACTTTCTAGATACTACAGTAACACTGAAAGATGGCAAACTACACACATCTGTATACAAGAAACCTACTGACAAATGCAGTTACCTCCACAACCCCAGCTTCCATCCCACTCATACAAAACAAGGTATCATACACAGCCAGGCTATAAGATACCAACGCATATGCTCTGACACTGAAGACAGAAACAGGCATCTCACAACCCTGACCGAATCGTTCAGACAGAAGGGATACAAACCAAAGACCATTGCCAAAACTATTACATCTGCAATAAAAGCCCCACGAGAACACCTGCTACAAACAGACAGAAAGAACCTACCACACGCATACCACTAGTGACCACATACAACCCTACCCTAGAGGGTATACGAAAAATAATCAAAGATCTACATCCCATGCTGACAGAGGATGCGACATTAAAAGAAATCTTTCCCAAACCTCCAATTCTTGCATTCCGGCAACCACCAAACCTCAAACAGAAATTAGTCAGCAGAAAACTTCACAACGATTTAAAAGACATGGATAATGGCACAAAACCGTGCAGCAACAAACGCTGCAAACTCTGCAAACATATTTGCCAGGATCCCACAGCCAGTCACAACCATAGAACATTCAATGTTAAAGGATCATACAGCTGCACATCCAGGAATTTAGTGTATATGATTCAGTGCAACAAATGTGACCAAGGTTGCTACATTGGGGAAACCAGCCTAAAACTACAAGGCAGAATGAATATGCACAGACACTCTATACTCCATCACGAAGAAGGAAGATACTGCTCACCTGTGGGACATCACTTCTCACAACCAGATCATTCCATAAATGATCTAAAAATCAAAATCCTCAATGGAATGTTTAAAAGCACCCAAGAACGGAAACCATTTGAACCCAGAATGATAAGACTCTTTGACACCAAAACCAAAGCACTTAATGCAGACGTGTTTTCTCACACCCTATCAAAACTGCTTGTAATTATCCTGCTTGCCTCTATTCTTATCCACACTTTCTCTCCCCCCCCCAGTATCCCTCCCCACCTTTCTTTGACACTGTCCCCTGGCTTCAAACACTTAACACCCTACCTTATCTACAGTAAATATCTGTTGTTATTTATTTTTTTCCCCCTCTCTCCACACTGTTTTAGCCATAGTTTCCTTTGTATATCAGTATTGCTTGACCTGAAGAAGAGAGGATAACTCTCGAAAGCTTGTCCTATGACATAAATTGTTAGTCCAATAAAAAAGGTATCACCGAATACTGAAGAACTCATTTATTCTGCACTATCGCAACTGGACTAACACGGCTATTTTATATATATATATATATATATATATATATATATTTTAGTGGGGTTTTTAAAATCTGTTTTACAGATCTTTTTTTATTTCCTAAAAACGGCTTTTTATGATATTTTCCTCAGTAAGTTAGGTGCAGAGGGGGGACTGTCACAACTCCTCCTCCTCCTCCTCCCATCGGCAGCAGTGTGTGTGTGTCATACTCACTATTTCTATAGTGGCACAGTGGTGACTGACCTGTCAGTCACCGCCGCTACTGGCAACAGCGCAACCTGTCCTGCTTAAGGTGAGACATAGTGGTGATTAACGGGTTAGTCAGAACTACAACTCCTGAGCCAGGAGCACATTTTTAGGTCCCTGGACTACCAGGCGCCCGGGATTTCTCCACCCCTGCAGTAACAAGTATAGCATAAGAGATGGGCAGGGGTATGTCAAGAAATCAAAGCTGAGATATGGGGACGGGTGAAGATAAGGAGGGGTGTAGGAGCCTTAAGGGTGAGGAAAAATACATTGTAGCGGATACAGGCTTTGTTGGGAAGGAGAGAGAGGAGCCAAATGTAATACCTATGCAATGCCCTTTAGTGACTGGATAAATGGTGGTGCCATTCACTGCGAAGAAGAAAAGGGACATTGGACTAGGTCTAGGATGAAATTTGAGGGGCTCAGTTTTTGCCATTTTAGTCAGAATTCCATGAACCAATATGGGTTATGACCCCTTGATGCTGCGTCAACTGCCATTGATTTGAATGGTATCATGATGCGGTAACACGTATTGGACCATAGGAAATCTCTCCCAAAATGGGAAATGACAATTCTTTTTGATATAGTCACCAAGTGGTTGTCTGTACAGAGAGAAAAGGAGAAGTCCAAGAACAGTGCCCTGATAAGGGATGAACACATTTTGGCAAAAGGTATGAAAAATGAGCAATGAGAGAAGTATGAAGGAAACCAGGATATGGTTTATAGGATGGATGTTTTATTTCTGTTGAAGTGAAACTTCTTTGCTGGGTCCAAATCCATTTTCCAGGAGATGGAAGTAGGTTATGAAAGTGACGTCAGGGCTGACAGATCAGGCCGTCGGCCCTCACCAACACTTACCTCCATGCCCACAGTCATCCACGGCAATCAGCAGAAGCGCTGAGGTGTCCAGCACTGATGCGTCAGCTCTGCGCATAGATCAGCGGCTCCGTCTGCCATCGCATACACATTATACACATATTGACAACGAGAGCCGTCCGCCTCAATGCATGCGCAAAGGCTCTGACCAGAGCCAGCAAGAGCCGTCCCCCTCCACGCATGCGCAGAGGCTCTGACCATAGCCAGTGCATGCGCAGACACACTAAATATCTCCATGGCTGCGGGCCTCTGCGCATGGCTGCGGGCCTCTGTGCATGGGCACCACAGGCCTTGGGCCTATAAGTACTACAGGATTTGGTTGATCCTTCCGAGAGCTGCCGGAGACCCCTTCACTTGAATTTACAAATCACTATTTGATTGACCTTATTCAAGAACTGGTTTTTATATTTTTTCTTTTCGTATTCATGTTTGTTTGTATATTATTGTTTCATATGTTATAGAATTGGTTCAATGAATATATCCCACAGGATATAATCCCTTCACTTAATATCACTAACTGTATATACAGGAATTCACTGAGCTATAGGACTTTAGTGTTTGGTGCTACTATATCTGTTGTGTGTGCGTGTGTGTGTGTGCATGCAGCGACGAAGTTTAGTCCACAGGACAATAAGAAATTACATATATTTTGTGTAGCTACCTGCTAAACTGAGTATAACTTGACTAGGTTGGCAGGATTGAATCATGTTTTGATCAAAAGATGCAAACAAATGACTCCTTTGTTACACAGACTTGGGTTCTCAATGTAAAGATGTCACAAGTATATTTTAGCCCAAATTGGTAGGAGCGAAGGATCTGTTTTGTTTAAAGGGAGGAGTGCAGGTAATATGTATTATCTTCCATAGTTTAAGCTGTGCAATAGTGGATTTGAAGCAGCGGCTCCCTCCATTGATCTCTTCCCTTTAATCTGGGTCTGAACCTGGTGGTTTCCTCTTGTAGGACTGTGAATGGAGATCATGTTTCCAGACAAAAGTTATTATTTCATAGCAGAGCATTTGCCCTTAATTGAGATGGCCACTATGCAGATTCCAGGCTCTGAGCCAATCAGGAACAATGACCTCCTATACTTCCTTCTCTCAGTCAAATTAATCTACTGAAAGACACTATGACATTTTGGACTTCAATATGTTCCGAACTAGGGGATTTCCAGCGCTAGGATACAAATCGTACCATACAAATTCAAGCAATGTAAAACAAACAACAACGAAACACAGAAAGGGGATATCGTACAACCACCTCCTAACTTCTTTAGAATCCTAATAACATTTTTAGAATTCATAAATTATCGTTATTATTCAATAATAAAAATACACCTTTTACTCAGAATGAAGAAGTCATATTTATGCTTCATAGCAAGCCATCAGCCAAAACCTTCAAACTCAAAACATTGCTATTGTTTAATTTGTTTGGGAAACATGGTCTTTAAAGTGACTTCAAATGTCTTTTTCCGTATTTTATAAATAATATAGTAAAAATAAATCTCTTTGCCAGCCAGTTGCCAAGGCACTGAATATTAAAGCACAAGAAACTTACCCTGTGAATGTGACTATGTTCTTACACATTACCAATTTTCAGTCATTTCCTCATATTGTCCCTCTATGCTGTGAAGACATCTTCCCCCTTTATTTGAATAGAGCTGAATTGAATAGAGCAGGCGTTACAGGATATTGATTAGGGCCTGTCTCTCTTAATCCTTTTCTCGATCTACAGTACTCCATGTTGGAGAAGAGATCAACTTTTCAAAATGAATGGGACTCCAATCTCTGGTTTGGGAAAGCAGATTCACAGCATATTGAATAGAAGTATAGATTTCCATATTCATATCATGAGATTGGAACATTTTCACACCATAAAACTTTCGCAATACATTTTCTCCCCAGCTGTACCTTATTTTTACATCTCATAATTAATGAAGGATTTGTTAGGCTCCATATGCTGTGTGTGAAACTGGAATCACAATAACACTAATATGGTACTAACAAAAAAGCTACACCTTTTTAAAGATATTTTACTTTCATACATTTAATTCAAAGTACTGTAGGTCATTCAGTTCATGCTGAATGTGGGTTTCAGATCCTTCATGATAAATAGTATTTGTCACCAAGCTTATAACTATATGGAAAAATCAGAGCTGAGTATAGCTTGGCAGGTTTAGAAAGAATAGTCTCTAAATTGCACACACAGATTAATATTCTTGTATCAGAATGTTTTGAACAATTAAACCCAATACCATTTGATTGTTTCAACAAAAGGATCCTCATTTAGTGCTTGTGTCATGCAGAAACTGACACCTTTTTTATTGTTTTATATAAATAGATCTATTCTTGATGATCCAACCTAGAAACCTTTGAAAATGTGAGCTTAACTGTGCATGTAGTCCTTCAAAGAGGTGATAAACAGCATTAAATGTAATGTTTTGGCATTGCCTTGTAATTACTTATGTTACTATTGGAGAATCACTAAAATGATGCAAAACGTACAATGAAGAAATGTTTTCGGTTTTAATTGTGATTAATCAGGGCAAATAACTGGGAGAGCGAGAACCTTCCTCAAATAACATATGGAGAACGTCTGTGATCAAAAAGGAGCACACCTTAGATACCTTGGAGATATCCTAATGAAATATAAATGACTCGCACCTCCTAAAAGATTCCCATAAGACCTATACTGAGAAACCTAAGGCACCTTGTGATGAAGGGGGTACTAGTGTCTGTCCCAACAGGATACGAAC
Organism: Ascaphus truei; assembly: GCF_040206685.1. Classification (NCBI taxonomy): domain Eukaryota; kingdom Metazoa; phylum Chordata; class Amphibia; order Anura; family Ascaphidae; genus Ascaphus; species Ascaphus truei. The sequence goes on along the minus strand of NC_134486.1, from coordinate 79,472,877 downwards.
CCACAACCTCTGCTATTCAGGGCAGCAGATCCAGTATTGAACTCTCAGATGCTCTAAAGTATGCTGTGACAGGGGAGCAATCCAGCATCTGAGATAGTTAGATGCTAGATCTCTTGCCCTAAATAGCAAATGTTGTGGGTACTGATCCTGTTGGGACTGGACACTGGTACCTCATTGATTACAAGGGGCTTTAGGCTTGTCAATATGTCTTATGGAAATATTTTAGGAGGTATTGGGTGTGGGTCATTTATATATGCTAATGAAATATGCAAAGTATATCTCCAAGGTTGTGTAAGGCAGGGGAGCGCAAACATTTCCTTCTGCGCCCCCCATGTCTGCGTGCTCCGGAGCTCGCGCCCCCCCTCCTACCTGGCATCTGCGTCAAATGACGCTCCGGGGTCAGGTCACGTGACCCGCGGCGTCATTTGACGCTGCGTTGCCATGGAGACACGTCACAGCGTCTGAATCCCGGTACGTTTTATTGTTCTAGAGGCTTCACGCGATTGCCCAGCATTTAATTTAAATGCCCGAGGGAAGAGCGCGGGACCTCTGCAACCGCCCGCGGCCCCCCAAACAAATCTCCCGCCCCCAGGGGGGCATGCCCCCCAGTTTGCGCACCCGTGGTATGAGGTGTGCTTCTTTTTGAGCACAGATGTTTCTCCACATGTTATTTGGAGCGGGGATATAAATAGCATTTGGGAGTCTACTAAAACTCTCTTCCTGTTTGTGATGATTTGTTTCCAATATTCCTAGCAGTTTGAGCTGTAAACTGTAACAATATATACCTAGTAATATCAGGATACATTGTAACCGAGTTACACTGATTGAAGGATTGATTGAAACTGAAAGGCAGCCATTATGTTAGGCACACAATGAGGATTTTTACAGATTTATAACAGAAGCCCCAAACGGCTGTCAGTTTAGGTAAGTGTAGAATCTATATATTGTCACATGCTTTACATATGGGTGAACGTTATGTTATTTGCTTTCGCACATAGGCGTTATAATTAACCGAATTGTGCAAACAAATCATAACAGAAAGGGTAATAAAGGCACAACTCAAATAGGGCAAAACATAAGTTATATATTTATTGAGAGGCCGGTATTTCGATTTGCAGGGGATCATCGGGGCCTTCGGAAACACTGTTTGTGTTGGGCCTTTATAATTACATTTGTTATTGCATAGGTTACTATAATATGAATTAATCTTGTCTTGTAAAATATTTATGATATGCGTAATTTGATGAGAAAAAAAGGAAAGTCCATAATTATAGGATTCCTACAGGGGTTTATTTATTAAATTACAATAGTCATAGTTACCATCTCCAATACAGTACATTCTAAGCTGACTGTGACTAAAATAATTGTAATTTGTAGAAATGTACTATTATAATTACAATTGGTTCATTGAATTAAAGAACTATCATTTACTTTGTTGCAAACAGAATTTGTATACACTAAGAACTTTTTTTTTTTAATAACCGTTTGTTCCCTGATAACGTGTAAATTTCACAAAGCAAAAATAATATCATGTTTTGTTACTGGTCATATTTCTCTTTTTAAAGGAGTATATGTGTATGCACATATACCGAAGTGTGTGTATGTGTATATCCTATATAGCAGGGTGCCCCGCTGGTGCGGTCGCGGCTGACAGTGGAGGCAGGAACAAGTGCGGGCGGCACAGCGGGGAGTATGAAGCAGCGAGCGGCTCGCCGGAGGCTCCCTCTGCAGGGCGCTGCCATTTTTCAACTGATCGCATGCGCTGTTTCTCGCGCATGTGCAAAGTGTTAGGCGCGTGAGGTGGCCATTAGGGAAGTATGGCTCCACGGGGACTACAAGCCCCATAATGCAATGGGGCTGCAACATCCTGTGTTGTGCGAATCAGCCAATAGGGCTGGAGCATTCCCTGCACCAGAGAGAGGATACATGTGGCGTGCTGCAGACCATTCCAGTCGGAGCTGGGACAAGGTCAGGATTGGAGGTATGTGTAGGTGTCTGTTTCACCTGCACTAGGCTATAGACCCCCTGTTAGGCCTCAGCTTGGTCCCGAATCCCCTAAGCTTGTGGTTGCTGCAGGGACAGGCCCATAGGTAGGGACACAACTCTGTAGAACCATAGCAAAGGGATCAAGATAGGATGCGGCTGAATCCTGTTCTCAGGTGGTCTGGGACCAGACACCAAGGACCACAGAGACTCTTGAGGTGGTAACATACGCGCGGGACATGCCCAACGTAGAGGCGGAGGCTGTGCCGAGGACATCCGTGGATCCTATTTTACACAATGCACCTGGCAGTTACCCAACTCCTCACATGCAACAACAAACACTTTAGTGGGCAGCACTGTACCACACATTGGGTGGGAAATTAACTTGTGGACACCAGGGTACTTTGGGGACTGTGACTCCAGGGAGGGATGGAGTATTGCAGAGTACGGCCATGCGTGGCCTGGTTGGAGGGATCTATCTGTGTGTTCTTTATATTCTATGTAGTAAACTGTTATTGCATGGAGTCCCTGTAACGGGGTCATTCCACAAAGTGGAATCCTGTACAGGTGGAGGCGCTACTGAACCACAACTCGGGTACACCCCAGGTACCCAGCATTGGAGGCTCAGGTTTCCTGGGGGTGGGGGAAAGTGCGCTATATATACAGTTGTGTGAAAAAGAAAGTACACCGTCTTTGATTTCTATGGTTTAACATATCAGGACATAACAATCTGTTCCTTAGCAGGTCTTAAAATTAGGTAAATACAACCTCAGATGAACAACAACACATGACATATCACACCGTGTCATGATTTATTTAACAAAAATAAAGCCAAAATGGAGAAGCCATGTTTGAAAAACTAAGTATACCTTATGATTCAATAGCTTGTAGAACCACCTTTTGCAGCAATAACTTGAAGTAATTGTTTTCTGTATGACTTCATCAGTCTCTCACATCATTGTGGAGGAATTTTGGCTCACTCTTCTTTACAACATTGCTTCAGTTCATTGAGGTTTGTGGACATTTGTTTATGAACAGCTCTCTTAAGGTCCAGCCACAGCATTTCAATCGGGTTGAGGTCTGGACTTTGACTGGGCCATTGCAACACCTTTATTATTTTCTTTTTCAGCCATTCTGTTGTAGATTTGATGGTGTGCTTGGGATCATTGTCCTGTTGCATGACCCAATTTTGGCCAAGCTTTAGCTGTTAGACAGATGGCCTCACATTTGACTCTAGAATACTTTGGTATACAGAGGAGTTCATAGTCGACTCAATGACTGCAAGGTTCCCAGGTCCTGTGGCTGCAAAACAGGCCCAAATCACCACCCCTCCACCACCGTGCTTGACAGTTGGTATGAGGTGTTTGTGCTTATATGCTGTGTTTGGTTTTTGCCAAACGTGGCGCTGTGCATTATGGCCAAACATCTCCACTTTGGTCTCATCAAGGACATTGTTCCAGAAGTCTTGTGGTTTGTTCAGATGCAACTTTGCAAACCTAAGCTGTGCTGCCATGTTCTTTTTAGAGCATTGTTTCCCAACTCCAGTCCTCAGGGAACCCCAACAAGTCAGGTCTTAAGGATATCCCTGCTCCAGCACAGGTGGGGTAGAGAAGAAGAAGCAGGCACACGGTCTTAATCAGCAGTGAAAAGGGTTTAATGTGCCAAGAAATCCAACGTTTCGGCAGTAATACTGCCTTTCTTAAGGTGTAGGCTACCAGATACCAGTGAACAGCATATATTTATACATATACCCCCCTTGGTACTCGCCCCTCCATGCTCAGCCTCAGAGTCACGACATTAACGCCCACGTGATGACGTCAGCGCGCCTGCGTGGCGCTTCGTGATGACGTCAGACATCGTGGTGCTGGTCCCCGGTAGCAGAGCACTGAGCTGCTCTGGGAGGAAATCACTGCCACACCACACACCAGGATGTCGACGCCCCCGTGATGAGATGACGTCAGCCGTCGGGGGAGGGGGGTGGAATAGGAGAGGGAGGGCAGGTCTCTACCAGTGCAGTACTCACATGTGCTGTGCTAGAGACATGGAAACACAGTCTGAGCAGGGAGGACTGAGATCCCAATACATCACCCTGTAAGTGCAAATAAACAAAAACAAATCAAGCATATGTGACATGTATACAAACACCATATACCTGTGTAATAAAAAAACAATAAGCTGCAGATGACTCTACCCTGATGGACTATAAAGCCCTAAGTATATAGTAACAAAAAAAGAGCAGTACATCACAAAACTATTAAAGCATACATCTATAGAGGGGCAGGGAAGAGGAAGGGGGGGAAGGGGAAAACAAGGGCAGGGGGGGATAAACTGCAGCAGGGTGGGGGGGAAGGGAAGGCAAGAAGGGTGGGATGTAGGGCAATCTCCCACACTAGATAGAAGCGTAGTCCATGGAAGGTACCAGATCACGCGTGCCTGTAAAAAGATAGAATTATCTTCTGTTAAGGAAACACCTCAAATTCTGGTGTTCATTAAGTGCTGTTCCATTACTGGTGTTAAGAGCGTGGATCCAGAAGGCTTCCCGTCTCAGTAGAAATGTCTCCCTGTCAGGAGTGCCTTGCCTGGACGTTACTGATTAGATTCCCATAACGCGCAGAGATGCCACATTATGATTGTGTTCCACACAGTGCTGCACTAGCACAGAGAGGGATCCGTACTTTTTCTAATGACACTTTTATGCTATATGAATCTAGTTTTTTAAGCATTCTTATGGGTTTTCCCAAGTAGAGAAAACCACATGGGCACTTTATTATGTACACAATGAAATCTGATCTACATGTCATTTTATCCTTGATTTTAATTTCTTTAACACTGTTCGGGTGGCAGAATATATTGCCAGTAATAAGGCTATTGCATATCGAACAGCTCAAACACCTAAAGTTAACCGGCCTGCCTCCCATCAGAAAATGAGGGGTTTTGTAGTTACTCTCATTGTCTGCATGTATCAGGCTGTCTGCCAAGTTCCTCCCTCTTTTAAAGGCAACCATAGGTGGTGCACAGCAACTTGCAGAAAGGATGTCATCATTTTGTAAGATATGCCAATGTTTTAAAATGGTAGATTTTACAAAACCACCAGCTTGACTATAAGTAGTCGTGAATACAAGTCTGTCTGCACAGGTGGGTCAATCATCAGCCCAGTCATTTTGACTGAGCCACCTGTGATGGAGTAGGGATATCCTTAAGACCTGACCTGTTGGGGTTCCCTGAGGACTGGAGTTGGGAAACAATGTTTTAGAGAGAAGAGGCTTTCTCCTGGCAACCCTTCCAAACAAGCCATACTTGTTCAGTCTTTTTCTAATTGTACTGTCATGAACTTTAACATTTAAAATGCTAACTGGGCCTGTAGAGTCTGAGATGTAACTTTTTTTTGCAATTTCTCTGAGCATTGCACGGTCTGACCTTGGGGTGAATTTGCTGGGACGTCCACTCCTGGGAAGATTGGCAATTGTCTTGAATGTTTTCCACTTTTGAATAATCTTTCTCACTGTAGAATGATGTACTTTAAATTGTTTGGAAATTGCCTTAAAACCCTTCCCAGGTTGATGGGCAGCAACAATTGCTTCTCTAAGATCATTGCTGATGTCTTTCCTCCTTCTCGTTGTGTTGACACACACCTGAATGCTCCATACCAGCAAACTGCTAAAACTTCGGCTTTTATAGAGGTGGTCACACTTGCTGATGATCAATTAGTCAAGGGCATTTGATTAGCAGCACCTGTCTGCTACTTGGCATCTTAATTTCTATGGAAGCAGTAAGGGTGTACTTAGTTTTTCACACAAAGCTTCTCCATTTTGTCTTTATTTTTGTTAAATAAATCATGACACAGTGTAATATGTCATGTGTTGTTGTTCATCTGAGGTTGTATTTACCTTATTTAAGACCTGCTAAGGAACAGATGATTGTTATTATGTCCTGATATGTAAAACCATAGAATTCAAAGAGGGTGTACTTTCTTTTTCACACAACTGTGAAAAAGAATTCAAAGAGGGTGTACTTTCTTTTTCACACAACTTATTTTAAGACCTGCTAAGGAACAGATGATTGTTATTATGTCCTGATATGTAAAAGCATAGAATTCAAAGAGGGTGTACTTTCTTTTTCACACAACTGTGTGTGTGTATGTGTGTATATATAAATATATATATATATATACAGTGCTCGACAAACCCGGTCGCCCACTCGCCAGGTGCGAACGGAAATTGGCCCGTGGCCAGCTACTTTTCCCCCCTGCTCTGCGCAAATTTTAAAAAAATTAAAAAAAAAAAATAACAAAAAAAATATCCTCCTGGCTGATTGGCCAATTGGTCGTGACGCGGAATGGAGCCCTTCTCTGCAGGGGTAATGGCTTCTCCTCGCGCGCGCGGTCCGTCTCCGTCTCCTGCCCGCGCTTCCCTCCTCATCCCCTCCAGTCTCCGCTCCTGTCGGGCAAGAAATGACAGCAGGGGATTTCTCCCCCCATCTCCCCCCCCCCTGCCCCGCTTGCCCTCCGGTTCTGCTCCTGTCCCTGTGGCTGCTCGCGCGGGGCAGGAGATGACAGTGGGCGATGTTCCCCCGTCCCGGTTGCCCTACGGTCCCCGCTTTCCCCCAGTGGCTGCTCCCGATGCCAGCAGGGGTGTTCCCCTCGGTCCCCGTGGCTGTCTCCGCTTCCCCACCCCCCCACAAATTTAAAAAAATAAATAAATAACAAAACAAAATATCTTCCTGGCTGATTGGCCGTGACGCGGTCGTGACGCGGAATGGAGCCCTTCTCTGCAGGGGTAAGTAATGGCTGCTCCTCGCGTGCGCGGTCCCTGTCTCCTGCTCGCGCTTCCCTTCTCATCCCCTCAGTCTCCGCTCCTGTCCCCGTGGCTGCTCGCGCGGGGCAGGAGATGACGGCAGGGGATTTCCCCCCCACCCACTCCCCGGTCCCGCTTGCCCTCCGGTTCCGCTCCTGTCCCCGTGGCTGCTCGCGTGGGGCAGGAGATGACAGCGGGGAATGTTCCCCCCCCCCCCCAAACCTGCTTCCCCTTTGGTCTCCGCTCCTGTCCCCGTGGCTGCTCGCGCGAGGCAGGGGATTTCCCCCCCCTGTCCCGCTTGCCCTCCGGTTCCACAGAGTGTGTATGTATGAGAGAGAGTGGTGTGTGTGTGTGTGTATGTATGAGAGAGAGTGGTGTGTGTGTGTGTGTGTGTGTGTGTGTGTGACACCAAAGGTACCCCCCACCCCACCCAGTCAGTCATCCCCCCACCCCACCCAGTCAGTCATCCCCCCACCCCACCCAGTCATCCCCCCACCCAGTCAGTCATCCCCCCACCCCACCCAGTCAGTCATCCCCCCATCCCACCCAGTCAGTCATCCCCCCATCCCACCCAGTCATCCCCCCATCCCACCCAGTCAGTCATCCCCCCACCCCACCCAGTCATCCCCCCACCCAGTCAGTCATCCCCCCACCCCACCCAGTCAGTCATCCCCCCATCCCACCCAGTCAGTCATCCCCCCATCCCACCCAGTCATCCCCCCATCCCACCCAGTCAGTCATCCCCCCACCCCACCCAGTCAGTCATACTCCCCCCCACCCAGTCAGTCATACTCCCCCCCACCCAGTCAGTCATACCCCCCCAGTCAGTCATACCCCCCCACCCAGTCATACCCCCCACCCAGTAAGTCATACCCCCCCCACCCAGTCAGTCATACCCCCTCAGTCAGTCATACCCCCCACCCAGTCTGTCATACCCCCCCACCCAGTCAGTCATACCCCCCCACCCAGTCAGTCATAACCCCCCCCACCCAGTCAGTCATACCCCCCACCCAGTCAGTCATACCCCGCCCACCCAGTCAATCATACCCCCCCACCAAGTCAAACATACCCCCCCACCCAGTCAGTCATACCCCCCCCCCACCCAGTCAGTCATACCCCCTCAGTCAGTCATACCCCCCACCCAGTCAGTCATACCCCCCACCCAGTCAGTCATACCCCCCCACCCAGTCAGTCATACCCCCCCACCCAGTCAGTCATAACCCCCCCACCCAGTCAGTCATACCCCCCACCCAGTCATACCCCCCCACCCAGTCAATCATACCCCCCCACCAAGTCAAACATACCCCACCCAGTCAGTCATCCCACCCCCCTGCCCAGTCACCCCACCCAGTCAGACAGTCAGTAATCCCCACCCAGTCAGTCAGTAATCCCCACCCAATCACCCACCCAGTCACCCCACCCAATCACCCACCCAGTCACCCCACCCAATCACCCACCCAGTCACCCCATCACCCCACCCAGTCACCCCATCACCCCACCCAGTCACCCCATCACCCCACCCAGTCACCCCATCCCCCCACAGTCACCCTCTCTCCGTCTCTCACCCTCTCTCTCTCCCTCTGTCTCTCCCTCTCTCTCTCCCTCTCTCTCTCCCTCTCTCTCTCCCTCTCACCCTCTCTCTCACCCTCTCTCCATCTCTCTCTCACCCTCTCTCGGTCTCTCTCTCACCCTCTCTCCGTCCTCTCTCACCCTCTCTCCGTCTCTCTCTCACCCTCTCTCCGTCTCTCTCTCACCCTCTCTCCGTCTCTCTCTCACCCTCTCTCCGTCTCTCTCTCACCCTCTCTCCGTCTCTCTCTCACCCTCTCTCCGTCTCTCTCTCCGTCTCTCTCACCCTCTCTCCGTCTCTCTCTCACCCTCTCTCTCTCTCTCTGTCTCACCCTCTCTCTGTCTCACCCTCTCTCTGTCTCACCCTCTCTCTGTCTCAAAATCTGGATCTGGATATTTTATTTACCCTGTATATCTTAACTGCCCTATACTACACCGAAATAACCTATACTGCTTTCTTCCAGATCTGACTCAAGCTTCACACAGAAGACATTGGAATCCCCCGTAACCCAGAAGACAGGTAGGGAACACATCCCCTCCAATGTATAACATTGTGGGAATGAGGTACCTGGACATTGAGGGTCTGCGGATCAGGTAAGATCCCAGGTGGGATTGCTGCTTTAAACATTCTGAAGCGGGGGCATCCAGGCACTAGTTAAGGGGTGCAGGAAACTAGTCATTCACATCTGGCTTTTTTTTCTAGATTCGACATTTATACACACACATACACACACACAAAACAAGGACTAATTGTAGTATAATGTAATACAATAAATAAACTTATGTCAAAAACGAATGTTCTTACTAGAAATTTATTACATTTATTTCATTTATGGTTTTTTTTAAATGCGGGGCTGGGGGCGGGATTAGAGGCGGGGTTGGGGGCGGGACTAGAGGCGGGACTAGGTGGCGAGTAGATTTTTTGGTTCGGCGAGTAGATTTTTGGGTGATTTGTCAAGCACTGTATATATATATATATATATATATATAACAAGAAAAAAAGAAGCAAAGCTGCGCCTCTGCTGATGGTAGGTTAATAAACAATTGAACTAGCTGGATAAGTCAACAATGTATAGGGGGTTATGGTAATTATATAAGATAACTAACATAAAAAATGAAATATAAAAATAAAAATAAAAATGTAAATATTAGTAAAATATAAAAATTATGAATGGAACCCCAAACCTAGCAATAAACCTGTAAACCATACAAATGATAAACATTCAATTCTACATATATATGTGTCCAAAAATGGGAAAAAGAGTGTAAAAACCAGTCCTCAGAATAGTCCAATAGATGGTAAGTTCTGGTGTAGAGGGTCTCCGGCTGCTCTCAAAGTGGACAAACCAAATCCACAGGGAATCTAGAAGAAAAAGGGGAAGAGAGAGCGCACGCCCATAGCGTAAAATAGTACAATTTAATGAGGGGGAGGGGAAAAGGGGGGATAAGAATTGCACTTACAAAGGTACAATATAAACAAGCATATTGTGATATATAATCACCACCATCCGGTCATAACTGCAGTGTCTTTGTCTTGGCAGTCCCAGGATGATGTCCCGATCAGAGTCCAGGGTAAATGATCTCTTCTCTGCCTGTATAGGAGTCCTCTAAAGCAGCTCCGAGTTTGGAAGCCTCTGCAGCATCCGCGCGGGTGAATCAGTCCCAGCGCGTGGTGATGACGTCAATGTCCCTGCGTCTGCCGTGATGACGCTCCCTTATATGGAGCGTCATCACGGCAGACGCAGGGACATTGACGTCATCACCACGCGCTGGGACTGATTCACCCGCGCGGATGCTGCAGAGGCTTCCAAACTCGGAGCTGCTTTAGAGGACTCCTTTACAGGCAGAGAAGAGATCATTTACCCTGGACTCTGATCGGGACATCATCCTGGGACTGCCAATACAAAGACACTGCAGTTATGACCGGATGGTGGTGATTATATATCACAATATGCTTGTTTATATTGTACCTTTGTAAGTGCAATTCTTATCCCCCCTTTTCCCCTCCCCCTCATTAAATTGTACTATTTTACGCTATGGGCGTGCGCTCTCTCTTCCCCTTTTTCTTATATATATATATATATATATATATATATATATATATATATATATATATATATATATATATATATATATATATATACACACACAGTGGTCGACAAATCACCAAAAAATCTACTCGCCGAACAAAAAAATCTACTCGCCACCTAGTACCACACGTGTGCTGCTTGGGCCAATAGGAGCTCGCCACGATGTTAAATCCACTCGCCCGGGGCGAGCAAATGTATAGGTTTGTCGAACACTGTATATATATATATATATATATATATATATATATATATATATATATATTATTCTCGCACTTTCCCCACAAGGGAGTCGGGGCCTACTGAGGGTAATCTGACCTAGTACAGGGGTCACAGACCCCTGCACACATACACGCATGTGTGCGTGGCCGCAGCCTAATACGTTACCACATACTAAACTCCTTGAGGTAGAGAGATTGAAATGCGAGCATTTCCATGTTATTGCTAGAACACCCTCGGATGAATTTAGATTTTTCTACTTAAACTTATTCTTTTTAAGCTCAAAATGTTGCTTCTGTGACAAGATCAGGCAAACCTTTTGTGGGTGTATCTTATCTCCCCCTCATCAATCTTTTGTGACATTTATGGCTGGAAGAGAATGATTTTAAACCCAAATTAATCTGAGAGTATAAAATACCTCATATCTTTCTCCCTGTAACTCCTAGAATAATGCTTCCCTCATAATGGCATTCAGATGGTTTTAATGCACATGTGGATATCTGTCTTGACAGGGTTCATTTTAATTTTGATGGGGAAATAAATATGACATGCAGTACAGATACCCTTTCATATTTACTGTGTTTCTGCTCTATATCTTATTTAATTGTGGTTTGTGTCAGTTAGAATTATTGTCCCCTTTGTAAATCTGTGAGGATATGAAAGTGTCCTTTCTGTCACGTCAGCTGGCCAGAGTGTTCCCAGGAATTGTTATGATATCTCTTTAAAGATACCCGGGATAGATAAAGTCAAATCTCTGGTACATCTGTACCCTATCACTTCACTTATAAACATATTGCTTTTCATTCTTTTATTGGCCCATTAATGCAGACACCATGACGACCAAGGTTTTTCCCTCATAGGAGATATAGAAAAAAGAGGTAACCCCTTGGTTGCTGTATTAACACAACTTAATTGGTTAAAGACTTTATTGTGACAAGGTTATTCATTGAAGTGCAAAAGTGCCAATCACATAGTTTGTAGTACCAAAGGTCATACAGCTCGATTGACTTGCCTTGCAATTTCCATGTACTGTAGTACTGCCCGATCAGCACTTTTGCAGCTTTAAAAATAAATAAATGGTTCTTCCACAAATGTGAAACAATACAAACTGCAAAGTCATTAGTCTCAAATTCTACATATGTTGTTTCTCCCTTCTGTGCCATTGTACCTGTGTTTTAAAGCAGCACTCCAGGGGACACAATACTAACACTGTGTGAGTTAAACTCATATAGGCTTCTTGGGGATTGCTGCTTTAAAGGTTAACACTAATACAAAAATACTTGAGCCGGTAATATAAATTGTCAGGGTTACGGTCTTTATTTAATGCGGTCTTGTCTTTTCTACACAGTTTAATGACATTGGGTGCTTTGAGACTGTGTGGCAAGTCAAGTTTTACAACTACCACAAAAGAGATCACTGTCAGTGGGGAAACAGCTTCAGCAGCATTGAATACGAGTGTAAACCCAATGAAACGCGCAGTCTGATGTGGATCAACAAAGAGATGTTCCACTGAAGGTTCAGGAAGTCAATGATGCTGGACAATCTTCTGAGGAAGCTACTTTAACCAGTGGAAAGCTTATGAAAAAGCAGCCACAGTAAATAACATATCACAAGCTACACCTTTGACTTCAATACCCATGTTGATGTTTATTTAAAATGAAATAATATGGTATATGTTTTTTTTTTTAATTATTATTTGTATATGGTTTATGTTGCTGAATATGTATTTTGTAAATACAGTTGCGTAATCTGTGTAATAGCCAATAAGCAATGTACCTCCTGGTAGAAAGCTACTACTTAGGTAATATTTGGTTTTAAATAAGATAAATTGTGGAATAAAGTGAAAGTAGATTCTGTTTTCAAAATAGTCTGCTTTTATTTTTATTTACTTTTTTTTTTTTTAATGACTAGGTTTGTGTTTTGGTAAAATGTATCATTTCTATATTTTGCAATCTGTGTCGTGTGTATTTCTTCATGGGGGGGGGGGGGGGGGGGGAGTGCCTAATGGTGTGCCTTGCAAATGGTGTCAGTGGCCTAAATTATCATTTTATTCCTTTCTTCTTTTTATACCTCTTTACCCAGTGATTATTATTCTGTTCAGTCATGAAATGAATACTACACTAGAGGAAAGATTATCCTATAGGAACTAGATCAATTACACATCCACTACAGAACAACACAGGGACGCTCTAATGAGGGGTTTCATGCAGTAGTCAAGTCATCACTATGCAGCACAGTGCTGTGTACTTAGTTTTAATTGTAACTTTATTGGAAATAAAAACAATCATCAAACTGGCTTATTGTCACATGGCTGTTCCCTGGACATGGCTGAAATCCTTCTCTTCTCAACTATCTCTGCTGTTGACTCGCGTAGTAAAGTGACCCAACCTCTACATACAGACATAGGTGGGAGGCACAGGGACCCTGCACATAAATACACAGGGGATGTGGGACCCTGTTTACAGACAGCCAGATAAGAGACATGGGTTGATGGAAACAAAAGTGTTATGAGAGGCATAATTAAGCACCCCCCTGTTACTTGGGATAGTCTCTGATATTCACTAGTGAGAGGTATAGTTATTATTATTTTTCGCAGGTAAAAATGTCATCATCCATAGTAAACTATATTTACTGCTTAGGTATAGTCATAATCCTGAAGAGTAGAATAGTGAGGTCCTCATCCAAGGTCAGGGCAGGAGAAGGCAGGATAACCGTGGTCACTGCTCCAGGGCCAGGACTGGAGAAGGCAGACTAATAGGGGTCACAGTTCCGAGGTCAGGGCTGGAGAAGGCAGAATTGTCGAGGCTTGATAGTTTGGCAACAGGCAAGGACACAGCTTCCAGCAGGAGTCAAAGAAAACAGAACCTTGCACAGGCAAGGAAGACAGGGGGAATTAAGCCTTATAAAGGGAGCAGGCAGGTGCAGGCAATATATCCAGAATGAGGCTGACTTCCTGCCTCAGCAGCCATGTTGGTTGATCCTTATACTTCCCTTGAACTGTCCAATAAACAAGCCTTCCAACAAGAGATAGAACAATGGCACATAGAGAGAGAGAACCCAGAAAGGTAAAGTTCCAGGTAAAGAACAATAAGGCAAGAAAAAAGGGGGGGATGGGGGAGCACTGGTGAAAATCTGATAAATAACCTAAAAAAGGTTGTAAAATGCTCTATGTCAATCTCAAGGGTTTTGAGGGTGTAGAATAAATTTTAACACTCACACGGCCTTGTGCGAATGCTGTCGCATAAAGGTATCTTTTGGGCTCACTTTTCCTTCTTCTCTTTTTCTTCTTGCGTCTCCTTTCTGTCTTCTGGATACTTTCGCCGCCTTGCGTCTGTAATTTCTTTCTCCTACTTCTTTGATGTTCGTCACACCCTCGGAATAAAAATACACACAAAATGTATGAGCAAACTGTGATTTTATCAGGAAGATATCAGGATGTAGAGCAAGAATATAAATAAAACACTCACACGGGCATGTGTGCGTGCGCTCTAGGGGATGGTCTCTTAGTCTTTATGGGGCAGTCCCGCTTCTTAATGGGAAGTAAACGCTCTAAAAACAGAAGGTTAAAAGGCCACCTCAGTTTAAAGGCAGAAATAAAATAAAATGTTACTACTCACACGGCCAAGTGTGAGTGCACACTTGGAAATGGTATCTTTTAGTTCTCCTTCTAGGTCCCAGCTGGGAGAGGTCCACTGGTGCTAAACGTGGGTCTTCACCCCCCCCCCCCCCCCTAATAGGGTCAAAAAGGTATGAGCCCGATAAATACAAGGCTAAAGTCTTTATTGAATGGACAGTACAACAACAGAACACAGCTAACTCAGTCCGTGAGTCACTCTGTGGAAAAGTAAAAAAGCCAGTCTTTGGGAAATCGAGCAGGGCTTGTGGTGCTCGAACATCAAAGAAGTAGGAGAAAGAAATTACAGACGCAAGGCGGCGAAAGTATCCAGAAGACAGAAAGGAGACGCAAGAAGAAAAAGAGAAGAAGGAAAAGTGAGCCCAAAAGATACCTTTATGCGACAGCATTCGCACAAGGCCGTGTGAGTGTTAAAATTTATTCTACACCCTCAAAACCCTTGAGATTGACATAGAGCATTTTACAACCTTTTTTAGGTTATTTATCAGATTTTCACCAGTGCTCCCCCATCCCCCCCTTTTTTCTTGTCTCATTTGTTGAAGGATCCTGGGTAGATCCTTTATTGGGGTTTTTTGAGTCACAGGTGGAAAAGAAGCAGAGGGACACCTTGCCTACTACCAAGGTTGTTATATCCCCCTTTCACTATACCTACCATCTTCCTAGGTAGCGCCCGGGTTTTTGTTCTCCAAAGAACAATAAGGCACATAAATGAACGCAGTGAGTGTAAAAGCACAATAATGACAAGTTACATTGTTACATAGTCTTGTCAGTGTTTCATTACAGTTTGTTTTGGGAAATCCAGTTTTCAAGTCTCGAAAATCAGATTGAATTAAGTGTCTAAGGTGAGAGGGTCGAGGGCTGCGTGCATATAAGATTGTGTCATCCGCATACATGTGAATTGAAGCTCCCTTACAAGCTGGAGGTAGATCATTAATGAAGACTGAAAAGATTAGGGGCCCCAGAACAGAACCTTGCGGGACACTGCAGGTGATGTCCAAGGACTTGGAGTTAGGGCTCGAGAGGCATTGGAGGCATTTTGGATTTTTTTGAGAGGTATTTTTTCATCCAGCTCACTAGGGAACCTTTCCTTTCTCCTTGCCTGGCACTCTGCTGCTCTTTTTTTCTGCTGCTGTTTTGGGTGATTACTGGCTGGACTTCTGCAGAGCTCAGCACTCTGCTTGCACTTTGCCTACCACCACAACAGAACCCCCTCTTGTTTTTTCCAGGGGGTATTCTGACTTTAAAATGCTAAGGAGTCTCCCCTCTAGCTGTGCCTACTCCTCTGGTGCCTTTTCTTTTTTTGCAGATTATTGCCGTTTTGGCTGTGGTTTGGCAGGGCCTCTACATAACTCAGGCTGCTGCTGCTCTACCTGGCACTATACCAGAAGTCTGTATTATATTTTAAAACAGTCTGCACTATGTTTCTCTTGTGATTGCACTCCTCTAACATAAGGTACATATATACATGTAGCCCCCCTTTGTGACTACTTTTTAAGTTAATGGGTTCACTGTGTGGGCTCACTAAGTTTACTCGCCTTCCCATCATGTGATATTGCTACTCCACAGTATGTCTTTTGACCAGTGATGTCAACATAGGGAGCTAGAAGGATATATATATATATATATATATATATATATATATATATATAGCTCCTCTCCATGTTCTATAAACAGGTTCTTGAGAGTTCAGATTGGGGCTTCACCATGAGTCCTGTAAAAAGGTTTGTGTGTATAGATGAATGTATGTAGATGTGTCCTGTCACCCGTTGTTGTTTTCAGTTAGGGAACATGTACCCCTTTAAGTTAGCACCAGTAGTATGGGTTGGAGATTGTTCTCAGTATTGAACGGGAGGATGCATGCTTTTAGTAAGGAGCTCTCAGTGTTGGTAACTCTGGAGTGTGTTTGGATCGGCCCAACAGGAAAGTGCCTAGTGCAATTCTGATCAGATATGTATGGAAGAAGTATGCAGTACACAGTAGCACGTTCCTCATTCAGTATCCTGAAGTGTATTCCAGAGAGGTCCATTTAACATGGGGCATCACTAACTCTATGCAATTTAACTCATACTGTGGGTAACAAGCCAAGTACCTCCCCAGCGTAAGAATGAAAGCTACAAAGGGGATGACATCCATAACATAATTTGTCACGTTATCAGTAGTGAATATGTATATATATATATATATATATATTTATAAGAAAAAAAGAAGAAAGAAAAAGCGCCCGATCCTAGTGTAAATTCAGATTTAAAGGTTTTAATTAACATGAACAGACGATTGCCAACTCACACTTTGTCAGTTTAAAATAAGCAATTTATGGGACAAGCCCATGCACCACGCTGACGTCCAAGTTTCAGAAGTCTTCCATCTGCATACAAATGTGGCTGCTGTGAATCACGTGGGTCACGTAGTAC
The DNA here is from genome assembly GCF_040206685.1 of Ascaphus truei. Lineage (NCBI taxonomy): Eukaryota > Metazoa > Chordata > Amphibia > Anura > Ascaphidae > Ascaphus > Ascaphus truei. The sequence continues at coordinate 79,456,184 of NC_134486.1, read as the reverse complement.
AGGAAACTACGGTGGCCAAGCAGCTCAAGCTCCAGAGCACAGACGTCAGTTCCTGCATCCTGCTACTCGATCGGTGGGTGATTGAATACAGCCAGAAACATCTACCATCCCTGCAGAGGAGAAAGGTTGTACCGGCAGCATATCCCACAGCAGGGCTGATTCACAGCAGCCTCATTTGTATGCAGATGGAAGACTTCTGAAACTTGGACGTCAGCGTGGTGCATGGGCTTGTCCCATAAATTGCTTATTTTAAACTGACAAAGTGTGAGTTGGCAATCGTCTGTTCATGTTAATTAAAACCTTTAAATCTGAATTTACACTAGGATCGGGCGCTTTTTCTTTCTTCTTTTTTTCTTAGGTATCTTTGGGAGGTTGGTGATCCCAAAAATTAAGCTGCCCAGGACTTCTAATTCATTTTTAAGGATTTGTATGGACATCATTTTATATTGATTATATATTTTTGTCAACAATACAAAAGAGACTTACACACAATTTTTATAGGTATTTTTTCTTTTTTTATTGTTCTTGTTGCCAACATACATTTTTTATATTTTTCATTTTTTATATATTTTTTCATAATTTTGTTCATTCATTTTTTATATTGCAATTTGCTTGGTTTCCTGCTAATCTAGAAACATTGTCTTATATCTGTGCTGGGTGTATCATCCTGCAGTGTGAGGTCTGTTTTGCAGGGTTATAGGTGTATGCTAATAAGGGCGCTGTCTTTTATTTTCAATGTATATATATATATATATATATCCCGAGGAAGTCATTCACGTGACGAAACGCGTCATGACGTAGTGATGCACAACGTGAAGGAGCGGATCAAAGTGCTGAGAGTTGACTCCATCCCTGAGAGTAGAGGCGGTGTATCGGTGATGCCGGTGAAACAATCATCACATAGTTGGCATCGGGTAAACCAAGGAGCCCTGCTGTGGACCTCAACTATTCCAGATGAGTTCAGCACCTTCTATTGAGGCTCCCATTACCGGTCATCCTGTACAGATCCCTCTAGCCCCTACAATGGTGATCTGGTGTTCATAGGCATGGAATTGGCATTTGAGATTGCTCTATGTGGTACTCCGCCCAGTAAAATCACTGTTCTAGGAATCCCACGCCATGAGTCACCACACAATTTCCTCCTGTAGCAAAGGGGTAGAAATCTTTCATCCACACAGCAGTGGCCCTTCTAAGGTAAGGAGCATTTTTCCCTCACTAGAAAACAATAAAGGTGACCATACTCTTAAACACACAGTTGCACATATATGACCAACACATAGGGTGAGACCCCCTACTCTGGTTCCACCTGGGATCTAGGGGCTAGAATCCTCTACTCCCACTATTTATGCCTAATAGTGACATCATGGCTCACCATGCCTACAGAGGGAGTGGTTTAGATTCTTCAGTGTCATACTACACCAGGTGACAGCGTGGGCGTGGCTAAGCTTCTATTGAGCTTTTTTTGGCAAAAAATATTGGAAAGGTCACAGTATTTTGCAACAGCCCATATACTTAACCCTTAACATGAAAACAGTATCCCAATAGGGTTATATATATATATAACAAAAAACAATGAAGTAGCGCCTCTAATATATCCTGAACAAAGGCTATTATAATGAAAAACTGATTAACCCTACCATGAATGTGTCTAGTGGGGTGGTATGTTGATGGCCAATAGCAATACTAAAAACCTGTCATCTCAGAGGAGATAAGGTAGTACATATATTATTTAGTAAACAGAATACTATTTAATAAAGATATAAAATAAACAGTTATAATAAAAAACTCAATATGTATGAAATCAATGAAAAGTATAAAAATGATAAAATGAAAAAATCTTTAAAAAACCTCTGAAAAAACAGTCCCGTTTCAAAAGCAATGACATCCAAGTGTTTGCAGCCCGTTTCAAAGGGATCACTACTCCCTAAATAAATCTGTGAAAAAAAGAAAAAGACACAGGCGCACACTAGTGCATTAACGTAATAATATAAAATTTATAGAACTTAAAATCATACAAATGCCCACTCACAAGAGTACTGAATGTCTGAGATTGGCTCTCATGTGCCAGCACCGCTGTCCGGTTCAAAGCAATAGCGTCCTCACGTGTCTCTCCTCCGTTTGACTGGATAGCCGGAAGTGAAGTATTTCCAAATTGGTGTCCAGTGTATGGAGTCCCTCCGGGAACCAGCAACTCCAGGATCTTTGTGCCGGCAACAATACCACGAGCGAACAGGAACCAGCGTCGCACTTCCAACCGTACCAATGTTCATAGGCAAATGACGGCCTCAATTAGACCACGCCCTACGCGTTTCGTCATCTATGATGACTTCATCAGGGCTACCCACTAGGCGCCCCTTCATAGTATTTATAGGGAGGTACTTGCATACATTAAATAATCAATCACATATTTAATTAACCATTAAACAATTTCAATCATATAATATTATGAGGACCCAATTGAGTTATTAAAAAAGAAGTCCAAAAAATAGGACACAGAAGGATATCGCATTAGATTTGAATTGAATAGTTGAAAGACTTTTAACAATAGATCAACTGTATTTAATATATTTAGCCATCAATTTGATAGCTGTTAATCATAATCGCTAATGAGAGAGAAGGATTTTAAAAAAGAAAAAGGGGTTTGAAGAGTTAAAAAGAATAAATGTATATGCATGAATATATAGAAAAATAATTCTTACAGTACCTGCATCATATATAAATTCAATATATAACGCAGATCTCAATTGATAACCAGAGTCTAAATGACATCAGGTTTTTCTATTTAATAAGACCCATAGCTTTTCAGAATCTGGAGAAGATATTTACTTATAACCATAAAAATACTGTAATAGTATATTTAGCCCAACTACAAATAGCCACATAACTAAACCATATTTTCTAACCCACAAAATATATATAGTGAACATACCTAGTGTCATACATCAAAACCTCAGTGTGAATACCAGGTTTTATTGATTCCAATGGGGAGCAAGAGGAGCAGCAGCAGATGAATTTGAAGCAAGAACAGAAGAAAAACATGGCTAGCTTGTGTAATATATGGTGCAAATAATGTGTATGTATATAATGGTGTAAATGTATATATGAGAACAACAAAAAAATATGTGTTAATGTTTTAAATATTATGTGATATTATAACTAGTGAATGAATGAATGTGATAATGATGATGTCAGGATGTATATTGTGTGTGACTGTGATACTAAAATTAAAGGTAATCTAGATGTGTGATGTATGGAAATTTAATATACTAAAAGTGAATTATGTAAATGTACTAAATGATATGAAAATAAAATGTAACTATAATAACTAATAGGTGACTATATGTGTATTAAATGTGATAACTATGTTTATAAAATGAAACTAATTTAATAAAGACCATTTGTGAACAAAAACCAGAGACACTAATATGGATGATAATACCATCCTATAGATAACCACTAATATCATATGGTCATATGTCTGGTCAGTAAGGGTCTCTGTTTATATATACATCAATTAATCATGTATAATCAAAAATAAATTTTATTATTGTTACATGAATGGGATATTAGTGGTTATCTATAGGATGGTATTATCATCCATATTAGTGTCATATTATGGAAAACCATAAGAAAGAAAAAGAAGGAATGGGCAAAGGAAGGAAAAGGGAGGGTAAAAGGAAAGAAATATGGGGAATGGAAATAATACCTAAAATATATGATAAATATAACATAGTGCAAATACTAATAGGGGCATAGATATATATACCACACTACAAAATTAAATGACTGTCATAATATAGTAAGTGTATAACAAAAGAGAGAGGAGACATATAAAGGTATCAAGAACGGTGGTGGCCACACAAGCGAAGCAGATATCACCTAAATAAAAAATGTAAATATATAATAAGTGAATAAAATATATATATATTTTTTGTAATAACATATCAAGTCAAGATAAGGGGAGAAATATTGAATTGATTATTCAAACAAGTGTGGCGGGTGTGAGTCCCTACGAAGGGAACGAAGTACATCGCTCAAACCAGACCTCCGCAAGGACACACAGCAACGACACACAAACATGAAACAAACCATTAGACTACTGTACTAATATCAATTTTGTCATTGAGACCATCCGGATACAATGTACCAAGTACATATATCCAGTACGTCTCTCTGACACATAATTTTTTGAACCTATCACCCTCCGACAAGGAGGGTGAAATGGACTCGATTCCAATGATGGACAAAGAGCAGGGATCTTTATTGTGTATTGAGTCATAATGACGAGATAAGCTATGTGACTGAAGACCATGTTTTATGTTTCTACGGTGTTCGAGAAATCTCATACTTAGAGCTCTCGAAGTACGGCCTACATATTGCAGAACGCACTGACATAGATGACATATATACTCAAACAATTAATATAGTCCTTAATCTCATAAGATGAACCGTTAGAAAAAGATTTAAAAGAATTGGTCTTTTAAATCTTTTTCTAACAGTTCAACTCCATATAAATTTTGTAAACTTTAATACGCTATGAGTGCACCTGTTTTTTGTTTGTTTTTTCTGTAGATATCTTGGAGGGAGTGGTTACCCCCTGCATTCAGGCTGCAAAGACTCATTTGGACAGCGTGTGGAGCTGGATTTTGATTTGTATTGGATTTTATATATCTGGACATATTCACTTATTTGTTTATATTTTTACACATGTATTTTTTATATTCTTTTTATTTTTTAGTTTGAACAGCATAGATTATCATCATTGTTTGCCATATTTATGTTTGAATAGATTTAGGTGGCGCCATATCTCTTCCCTTTCCTTTTTCTTCTATATATATATATAATATATATATAGAGAGAGAGAAAGAAAAGAAAACAAACAGGCGCACACCTAGTGTATTAACATATAAAACTATGTATTTTAAGGAACATGAACTCATTCAAATGCCCACTCACAAAGGTAGTATAAAAACAAGCGTGTATGAGATTAGATCTCAATCGCTAACAACGTGGTCTTCTCAGCACACCATAAGATCCCGGCGTTCTCCTGCGTTGCTCCTCCACGTGAACCGGAGGCGGAACCGTCTCCCTTGAGCACCCGGCAAAGATGTTCCTCTGGATACAAGTGATTCAAGAGTCCATACAAGCGAATGTAAATATGTTCAATCTGAATAGTGGGGAGACTCATGAGCTCATACACAACCTCTATGGTATCCACTAAGTGAGTGTCAGCCACACAGTTAGACCACGCCCTATGCGTTTCATCATCAAAATGACTTCACCTGGGGATCCCCGGTGGGGGGGAGTTAATGGTGTTCTGGTTCCCCAAATGAGGAGGGTAAGTCAGGCATACATGGATTCCTCAGAGGAAAGGGAAAACAAAGCGGTGCACTGCTAGCCTGTCAGTGAAAACTGAACGCAATCTTTAGAGAACGAATTTAATCAAATTCGGAAAAAACACAGAACCAATCCAAACTCTGACGCGTTTCATACCACGCAGGATACTTTGTCAAAGAGTAAATGGCTATACTCAGTGATCCTAAGGCTGTGGTTCCAGTCAGCACTGTAGCACGCGCGCCCGGCAGGGGGGGTCGGCGCGTGCACAGCGCTACACCGCGATCTGCGGTTCTGGGAGAGAGGGAGAGATTGTGATGGGAGGGGGTGTGGCGGGGGTTTTGCAGGGCGTGGTCATGACCTCACGCGGCTGGTTCGCCCTTATTAGCTGAACCGCCGGCAGGGGCGTGGCCATGCCTACGTCGCAAACTGTAAGCTCAATTTCACTGTCTCACTGAAAACCTGTCGCACACCGCTTGGGAAATTTGCGCGACAAGGTAATAACTGGGACCGGACTGACTGGGGGGGGGGGGGGGCGGTGCTGGAACGCACAGCACACGCCGAGGCACTGGGACTGCAGCCTTATGTAGAATACATTTGTCATTAGATGAACCATTTGACATGAAAACAAAGCAACTTCAAAGGGATCACATGAGGACTAAATAGAAACAGACAAAAAAGTAACATATGACAATTAAAAGAAACATCTAATGGAACCACAATTTGCTAAATAGCAATAAATCGTAGATACATATGTAACGCTGTTTCCCCCTCCCCCTGGGAGATTCTGCCATTACATGGTGTGTGGTGCATACCTGCTGGCTTACAGTAGATCTGAGTCTCCGCTGATGTTGTTGGTGAGAACAGGACAGGTTTCTGGGGTAAATTACCATGGTTTATTCCTGGGTACACAGCGCCTCCATCTACTGCAGGCTCCAGATGTATGGAGGCAATCTCCCACAGAAGAACGTACTCCTCTCCCCCCAGTAAGATTACACACTAGGCCGAAGGTGTAGATAACTGGAACAGGTTGATTGGTCCTCTGCTGCCATAGTATCACAGGCTACTTACTGTCCAATGCAGTTCACTGCAGGTCTCCAACTTCTGGATGGTCCCTAGACCTCCACTCCGGGCCAAGGGCACCTGAAGCAATCCCTGCTCTTCCCTGCCCCTCTAGCAGGGACAGGAGAAAAGTAATCACTCACTCTCCCCCAAGGGAAAGAGGAACAGTGGATGCCAATGCACAGCAATCCAGCGTGATACCTGTCTCTCTCAATTTGGGTGGTGCAACCCCTTAAATACAGTGGGAGGAAGGTACAAGATCTGAACCCATGATTGGGCAGAACTCACGCCTTGTCCCACCTCCTCCCCTGTCACACAAGGGAAGCTGCCTCGGTGGGGAAAACCCATAATTGGTCCTGACACTGCCTGCTCTTACCAGGGCTTGCATGTCAGGGAGGGCAGACTGGTAGCCAAACCAGACATGGCTACACATACATATAAATAAAACCAATGGATAGGAATATGTGTATATAAGTATAACAACTGAGCCAAATCCTGTGCAGTAGCAAACAGCAATCAGCAGTCAATCAGCTAATCGCAGCACGCAGATACATCCTATCCTGAAAATATGCAGGGTGCAGATGGAACGCAGAAGCCTATCCCGCTTCTATAGCATACAACAGGCAACAGTGGGGTTAATGGTGTTCATGTTCCCCGAATGAGGAGGATATGTCAGGCATACATGGATTTCTAAGAGGACATACAGACAGAACCGACCCAATGACCGTTTCACTTGGTATAACGCTTCTTCTGGGGGTTTAACAACAGGAGGGCTCATCCGAATATTTAAACCTGATCCTCCTTAATATTGCGCCAATGAGAAGTGCACATGGAGGGGGAAGGCAGCTGATCCAGAGTCTCCTCATCAGATCTAATAAGAGTTACTAGTAATAGGAGAACTCCTCGAGAAAGCACCATACGGGGTGTGAAACGCGTGAGCGGAGAGTTTTTTCTGTTTTGACCATGTTGTTTAAAAAAAATGTTTAGTTTAACTTTGCTGGTGAGTTTCCTCAATTTTTTTTGGAGCGGCAGTCTCGTCGATCTATCCACCCTCTTACTTGTTCATCTGATTGAAAAGACGCCATCGGGGACAAAATAATGGAGGATTTTCTAGCAGCTGATTTTTACCAGAGTTACATCAGCTGAGAGGAGTAGGACAGTGACTCATCGTGAGTATCAGTTACTTCACACCGGGCATACCGGAGACACAGGGGCTGAATTGGAGCTGCATGTCCTTGTGAGGTTACACATACCCTGCACAGGGCTACCACACCCCATTATATTCTTACCTAACCCCACCTTTGTGACTCCTCCTACACTTTATCATAATCTCACCCTTCATGGTTTATTACTCGCTCCACAACCCATTTAACAGGCTCCGTTTTATTTGATATATTTTTCAATATATTCCTTGTCTGCTCTTCTGGAGCTTATACTTGGTTTTTCTTCAGTTCACTATTTATAAGACAACAAAATAACAATAGATGTTATGAGGAGTGTGTGTGAAATGACACATCCCCTTAAGATATAGAGAGATGCAAAAGACACTGGGGAGTATAAAATATAAACATAAATGCCCTGAAGTGAAACGCATCTCAAAGATACATTCATTTCAGAAAGGGAGTGATATCAACCCCATCATTAAAACCCAGAGGGTACTTGGTCTTAAGTTTTAAAAATCCAGTACTGTTCCCTCTGTAGCAGCCTTAAATCCTTATTATTGGATCTAATATCATCCTTCAGGGATTCTATCACAGAGAAATGTAAAGCACGGGGTTACAATGATGCATCTGTAAAAAATGCTCCAAAAGGTGTGTGATGGGTGCGGATAACAATATACTCCAATAAAGAGTCCCACCTAGTAATATCAACATATCCGATTAATCAAACTGATGTATTCTCATTTCAGATTAGATCAAACAGATGTGCAATTACTTGCATACTTACAAGATGATTATACAGGTATCCAGGAAAGAACTGAGCATACTTCAGTTCATACAGATACTACATCCTAATAATCCGAAAGGATAATATTGACAAATCACATAGATGATTGATGGAAATGTATCAGTGGGTGTATGTCACATCTTCTCATAATGTATTTCCATATACTGTATTTCATCTAAATAATTAACGTCATGGGTCATTCATTCAGGAATTGGCTAAATAGCTATATAACTCCATCCACTTAAAGGTAGTACAGTTTATAGATAAATACCAGGGATGGGACGAAATACTATATAGATCATACAAATGCTGAGTATAGAAGTTCACACTAAGGCCTTTTGGGACAACACAATCAAGGGTGAATAGCCATCTGGATTCTTATTGTAATAATATTTGTTCAAGGTTACCACCCCTTCTACTGTACCTATTAGTATTTTCTGGATACCCCATGCTTTTAAACCAAAAGATGATGCATGTGTGTTGATAGAAAGTGCCTGGCCATACTAGTGAGCAGTGGTGTAGCTAGACATGGGCAGGCCCCCGGGCAAAAAAAAAAATTCAGGGCACCATTAATTTTAATACTAACTGTAATTTTTTTCTCCCTCTCCAGCTCCCTCTTCTCCACAGATCTCCAGCTCCCTCTCAACTCTCCAGCTCCCTCTCCCCCTCCAGCTCCCTCTTCAGCTTCCCCTCCCCTTCCACCTTCCCCACTCCCTCTCCCCATCCAGCTCCCTCTCCCCCTCAGCTCTCCAGCTCCCTCTCCCCCTCCAGCTTCCTCTCCCCTCCCTCTTCAGCTCCCTCTCCCCCTCAGTTTCTTATCTCCCCCCTCAGCTCTCTTTCTCTCTCCCCTCAGTTCTCTCTCTACCCCACCTACCTTTGGTAGGAGGAGATGATGATTAGAGGAGCAGCCGGTAGAGGAGTTGCGCTGTGGCAGCAGACACCAGAAGTAAGAAAGATTTCTGGGTCAGCCGTCCTGCTCTACCTGTGTAAGGCTGAGTCCATAGTGCAGCTGCGTGCGACAGAGCGCATGGCTTCGCACACGCCTGTCAGCCGAGCGATCTGTGGACTACAGATCCTCGCTATGGGGAGGCGTGTCGGGGACGTGGCCGATGACGTCACGGAGCTGGTTCGCACTCATTGGGCAAACCGCTCACGTGCCGGCCATCACGAGACAAAATAAAAAATTGCGCGCACACTATGGACGGACGCATAGACTGTTATGTGTTTGACGCCGCGCGCGCGATGCACGCAGCCTAAAGTGTTGATGCCTCTGCTGGCTTATCTTCTGTTTAACGCCGCCAAATTCCATCTCCCTGCGGTACCCCCAGCTGCCCGGGCTATAGCTATTCCCCTGCTAGTGAGTTTTTTCCCATTTCTATGTTCCTAAACCACATTATTGATATTGCTTATATTTATTTTGTTATAAAATGTTTTACCAGGAAGTAATACATTGAGAGTTACCTCTCGTTTTCAATTATATCCTGGGCACAGAGTTATAATGACAAATACATAGTTACAATAAGTGAATAGGGTTATATATGCTCTAGTACCCTTCTTCGTAATTCTCTTGTTGTTATTCCAACATATATTTAACCTTACAGTTTCCACATGTGAAAGATCCATTCATTTTGTTAGCCAGTCTACTAAAGTGACTATGGACATTTTTGTAGCAGCATAACAGAGGCTTGAATAGGAACACAATTTAGCAGCAGTAGAGATTATCACCCCTCAGTTATCTTTAATTATTATTGAAAAGAGAAGGTTAAGAAGCACTGGAAATGCTTTTATAAGTGTAACCGGGCTCCCTTCTTACCTCTGGTACGGGAGGGGGAGTTGCCAGACTACCGGAGTGCCACCGGAGCTCCGCGCTGGGTCGCGAGTGGGGGCGCTGCCATTTTGAATATCGTGCATGCACAGTGGAGTCCGTGCGCATGTGCAGTCAGTTGTTGCGGTGGCCATTTAGGAGACGGCTCCGCAAGGGACTACATGTCCCAGCAGCCGTAGGGGCTTTTGCAGAGAAGGGAGGTTTGGCACGAAACGGTCCCGCACGTGAGTTGGAGCAGGGACGCCAACGGAGCAGGTAGTGTCCAGAGAGCAGTGCTCCCTTGGACTAGGCCAGTGTTACCCCATAAGCCCCAGCCCCTTTAGTTTGTGTATCATAGGGAAGGCCCCCAGATAGGGATGCTTCCCTTAGTGGTGCAATAGTGAGAGTGTTGTGTCACTGGCGGACGCCACGCGGTGATCTGCGGCCTGCGGTCTGGGACCAGACCACAGGCCACCCTAGAGACTTTAAGCGAGACACTCCTGCTGGAGCTCCCTCAAGAGGCAGACACCATCGGTAGGGTGAGAGGGAATTTGGCATACCCCGCGTCATGGGATCCCGTTGCGGCCCTGCTGATTCAGGATCTCCGATATATCCTGGTCTGGCCTGAAACCAGGAAGGTACCACCGTGCACTAACAATCTCACACAGGGGTAGCGCTACTCCACACACTTTGGGTGGGCATTGTTCTGTGGACACCGGGGTGGTTAGGTGCCCTGGCACCCTCAGTACTTTGGGGGAAACCCCACTGGGGTGGTGAACACTGTGTTGGGATCATTGTACTGGTGGGACATTGTATTGTATTGTGTTGATATATGTGCATGTTAGTAAATCAGTTATATATACCTATGTGTGTATTCTTACTGTAATTTGTTCCTGTGAGGGGTTATCCCGCTACGCTGGGATCCCTCCCAGGTGGAGGCGCTGTACTAAGGAAGAAGAGATCACCCCAGGCTCCCAGTGGCGGAGGAGTAGGCCTCCTGTGAGCATTACAAGTAATCAGCACAAGAAGTCACCATAGTCATAGGGAAAGGGGGCTACATACTGTAAGTAAAATAATTTTCCTTATAACTCTGCAATCCTTTATAGGGTGTTACAGTTTTATTAATCCACTAGGTGGCACTAACAGAGTTAACTATGAATGTTTTTTGCATTTTTGTTTACATTCGTGAGGGAAATAAATCATGCCTTTAAGCCTTTTGCTGCCAAAGGGTGCTACAATGCATTACAAAACAATGAGTTAAATGTCCCTCTGGCAGTAAATGGGTTTATAGTTCTATTTTGAGCTTTGCTTATTCTCATCATGCTTGCTTATGTCATGTGCTTCAGTGAAAATTATCTTAGCAACTAAATGGAAGCTTCACTGGAGAAGGATGTGTGCAGAGAACCAAGCACAGTCTGGGAATATTAGTAGGGAAGCATGTTTGTAGCATTCTCCTGCAGTGTAGGGTTTAAATATGTATATGTATTTATTTATTTTTCACATGATCTATGCTGCTAACAAATGAAAAATAAAACTTTACATTATGACACGTGTAGCCCCCTGTAAACAGAACGGGCTATATATCTTTCTCTTACTGTGGTAAGTCCTGTTAAGGGCAGGCGCCAGTAGTAATCATGGGTTTTCCCCCTTCACGCCCTGCTCTGAGTGGTAGATGCAGGCTCCTGACTCTGCTGCAGGCACGAGACAGAGGGCAGGTCCTGCTGACATCATGAGGGGTGGGGCTGACTCTATTTAGTAGCCAGTTCCTGTGAGGACGTGGGCTTGTTATGTGGGAGTTGGAGGAGAGAAGTTCTGCCCTGGGACCAGAAGAGAGAGGCTACGGTCCTATGAGTTTGGAGAGTGAGCAGAGCTAGAGTGGACCAATGCCCCTCACCCTACTGAGGGGGTGAGGGGGAGAATCTACCCCCACCCAGAGGATACCCTCTGAGGTGGGCATTGGGGGTATTGAGGCCCCCACAGACCATCCTGCAGGAGTACAGTCTGGAGGAGAGGAGAGGAGGAGGAGGTCTACTGTACCTTTGGAGTGCCTTGGCATATGACCTGTCGTGTACTAATGCTGCTGTGTGCCAGAAAGAGACAATAAAGACGCTGCTGATTTTACATAAGACTGGGTTATTCTGGAGCATTCACCCTGGGACCAGGGTTATTCTTCTATAAGGGTCCTACCCCACATCCCTGGGAAGTTATAGAGGATGGAGGCGCTGCATCACTAAGGAAATGGAGGCAACTACCCCAGAAGCCTGGTCCTGTGTCCCCAACATCACCGCGGGAAGCTCAGGCCCTCCTGTTACCGGCAGGTATGCACCACCAAAGCACATGTAGCCAGCCCTCACTACACCCTAGATATATGGCATCTGTGTCTGGGGGGGGGGGGAGGGGGGGAATATGGGTTACACACGTTAGCCAGGTAATGAAACCAAAGAAAATTATAACTTTCTTTTGGGATACACAGTATGTGAACTCTTACAAAATGTGAATGATTTTATCACCATAATTAGATTGCATTTACTGTGTGTTATGTGAATATAGGAAACCTATAATAACATTCTAAAAACATTTTATTTACAGTACCAGATGCTGTGAAGCTGCGTTAATCATGCTGGAAAAACCTTCAGCTGCATCATTTCAGAATTCTAAGTAACGTAGCACAAGTTGCAAAATGGCAAGCCGATTAGCAAAAATGGAAAAAGGGATTGCAATGGAAAGTAAAAATCAATTGTTACATGTTATTCCAGTACACGAAAGGCAAAATGATGAGAAAAGAGAATATAGCACCCCTTCAGTGTGAAAATCGACAGCAAATTGTTAGTCATAAACAGAAGGCAGAGAGGTATTAAACAAATTATTTACCTCTGTGTATACCAAGGAGAAGCCAATTAAAAATATATATTATTGGGGGCGTGGCTTGGAGCTCAGGCAAGATGGACGTGTAGTGCTTAAGCTCCTGAATAGCAAAACCACAAGCTTTATCCATCACAGGGCATCGTCGCTCTAATTACCAAAAAAGACACAGATTTAGAGTGTAGTAGAGCTGGGGATCACCACAAACTGAGACTTGAACAAATCGGACTACATTTGGGGAAATTATCCACTTATGGGGCCTAGATGGTGTGGCTGCTTGTAAACCTACTGTAGGCCGAAGAGACACGAGGCCCTGCAGTATCATACGGATAAACAGGCACTCAATAAAACCATAAAATCAGGCACCCACATACAGATGCAAAGTACAACATATTTGACTTTATCACAGAACAGAAGAGTATAAGAACAGAGCTGAAAAAACGTGAGTTGGATTCTGCCCCTCTCCTCCTGAGGCCCTGGAGAATACACAGGCGAGCTGACTCGCAGATCTGTCCCCCCAACCCCCCTTCAAACAATTAAATTGGAATCTGGTCTGCCTCCCACTCCTATCAACCCAAATTAGGAAAATCTCTCTTCCTGGACACCCCTCCTCCCACGGGTCTCGGCTGTGGCAGAGCTGTCAACTGCCAAGACTGTCTCCCTATTCCCGAGCGCTGCACACCCCTATCCCTCGGCGCCATTCCACCTAGGGGTCTCACGGGTGCTGCGAGCTGTACCCACACCTGAGCCTCGGTCCCCCTGGGCCTGATCACCCTTCCTCACGAGTGCTGCAGCCTGTCCCCCGCCTGAGCCTATCTCCCCCTGTGCGCTCTGGAGGAAGAAGGGAGGGAGTAGCCAGCAGACTATCAGCGGGACATGGCATCTAAAATGGCTGCCATTGCTCTGTGAGGGAGAGAGAGCCAAGTACCGGACATACCTTCCCCCGGCCAGCGGTCCGTCAGAGCGCGCTTTCCTGCTCCGTGGTCCTGCGCTCCCCCCCAGTCCCCCACACCTCCTGCCGTCCCTACTGGGGACTGAGGCTACCGGTGGGGCCCGCGGTGGTGGCGGAGGGCTCGGGTGCTACTGGAGGACAATTAACATGGCTGCCATGGCGCTGTAGCTGCACGCAGCACTTACCTCTCCCGGCCGGCAGAAAATCTGACCAGCGCGCCTTCCCGCTGTTCCCCCCTGCCTCCCTGTGCTGCCATCGATCTGCCTGCACTGTTGCGGTGCGGAGGGGGGCTGAGAACAGCTGCTACAGCAGGATCGGAGCTGCTTGGATCTCTGCGTTCCAGCCTGCGTGTCGGCGAAATCCAAGATGGCCGCCGCAGGTTGGATTTAAAGGTATATCTCCCCCCAGGCACATAAATAAATAAAAAACTCCAAAACACAAAAACCAACCAGCCTGGGTAACACACAAGCATATGCAACCACTGAAAAGCTGAAAAACAGGGCTCTGAGTTGTATTCCAACACACTTTCTCCCCATCCCTAATCTTCACAATAAAAAAAAAAATATATATATATACAGCCACTGTGCAGAAAAACCTCCCCTGACGTTGGAGCTCCCCAATGCATGGCTACCTACGTTTAAAAAATAAAGAAATACCGCTGTCATAGTCAGAGCCTACGCACGAGCCGGCCGGGCTATTTAACAACATCATGAAAATTGATAGATAAAGCAACCAAAGCTAATAACTAAATCCCACCTGCACGGCTATAGCTGGTGGGGTACGCCCCTGAGCAACGTAAGTGAGAACTACCAAAATAAGAGTAATCAACACCACAATGTCCCTCGGTGGTGCGCACGTGGCGCAGCCCATAATGGCCGCCTGAAGCGGGCTCCATGAGGCGGCGGGCTTACCAAAGCATCTAACAAATCAAAAGAAGTAGGAAACGCATAGACTGGAGGCGTTGGATATAGTACTCCCCAGAATGGCTCCGAAAAAAGCAACCCCGCAAGACTTCTTCAAGACAAAGGAGAAAAGCAAAGCGGGCAGATCAGAAAGCAGAGCGCCATCTCCCATTCAGTCAGACACTGAACATGAACCTGAGGTATGTGAACAAACATCAACCAAAAAAGACATTGAGAACTTATATGCAAGCCTAAAAACCTTACTCCACCAAGAGCTCCAAAGCGCTCTCAAAGACCTCAGAACAGAGGTCAGCTCTTTAGGAGAACGCACTGATACGCTGGAATATAAAGTGGATGAAACCATTAACAACCAGACTACTATGGATACGGAGATCCTGGCCCTAAGAGCCAGAATGGCTGCCGTGGAGGAAAAACAGGAGGATCAAGAAAACAGGGCAAGAAGGAACAACCTCGGGTTCAAAAACATTCCAGAGACAGTCACAGATCTGGAGAGAGCAACAACTGAATGGCTACAGGCCCTTCTCCCGGAAACGCCCCCAGCATTACTGATCCTGGACAGGATACATAGAGCTCTCAGACCGCGACCACAAGCCGGAGATAGAGCCCGAGATGTAGTGGTGAGGATGCACTACTTTAAAACTAAAGAGGCGATTTTTAACCTGGCACAGGAAAAAGGAGGGCTGAAATGGGGAGATATGACGATAGACGTGTACAACCATCGACCTAGCCCCATTAACGCTGTTGAAGAGGATGGCTCTGAGACATATCACAAAAGTTCTGAGAGACAACGAAATCCGATACAAGTGGGGGTTCCCATTCCGCCTCATCGCCACCAGGAATGGAACGCAAGCCTACATGAGGGATCCAGAGGAGGGAGTGGACTTCCTAGAAAGACTGGGATTGCAACCACCAGACTCCATGTCCAGCGAAGAACGCAGACCGCCTCCCGTCAGACCCGTATGGAAAGAAGTGGGCAGAGGAGCCACTCCACATAGAAGAAATCCAAAGGAACCCCAGAAATCTTAAATTTTAGGTCTATGCAAAACCTGCTAAAGTGGAGAAGACCCGTAAATCCCGACATAAGGAACTATGTCCAAATGATAGACTGAGATGTGTTACATAGATCCAGATAAGAAATAAGAAGGGGCCAACATCATTCCCTCCCCCATGCTTGAGCGGGTAATCCGTAAGGTAGAAGTAGAAGTACTGGTGACAGTACGCAGAATACATGTAGTTATGCAAAAATACATAAATGAAACAGCAAAAATGTATGAGGGAGGAGTTGTAGACAAGATAGGGGAAATGTATGAACCCGGCTGTTGAATCATGCTTGCTCGATATAAAGCTGGTCACAAAGGTATAGAGGTACACACCTGGCAAGGAAGGTCTACTATATTCAATAAAAAATAAACAAAACGGGATAGAAATGTTAACTGATAAAAAAAAAAAAAAAGTTGATTTGTTGAGCGGGCCCGCCGCCTGGGGCCGCAGTACGGCCACTACACACCCAAGGTTATGGGTGTGGGATTAGCGCTACTGCGCAACCGCAGAGAAAGTTCGTTCACGTTCAGTGAACACACAAATCCAGGCTATGTTAGTCACCTGGATTATCCTATATATGTTGTTTTATTTTTGATGTTTACATGTTTGAATGTTGTCATTACTGTACGAGGTGCAGGGATACCCTCCAGGCCGACCCTCAAGGGAAACCAGAAAATGAATCCACTAGAGAAGAAGACCTCACACCCAGGTAAAAACAAATGACACTAACACTAATATCGCATAACACCAAGGGATTGAACAATGTAGTAAAAAGGAAGCTAGCCATGACAGAATATAAAAGACTATCAGGGGACATAATATTCCTACAAGAAACGCACTTCACTGCTGGCTCCACCCCCACGTATTGGGACAAATTATACCCCCAGATATACACAGCTTCGGCAAAGGACGAAAAGAAAAGAGGGGTGGCCATACTCCTAGCAAGGAACTCTCCATTTAAGGTAGACAGGGTAAGAAGGGACCCAGAAGGACGGTACCTAATAATCACGGGGAGCATAGAAGATACACAAATAACCCTAGTTAATGTGTACGCACCAAATGAAAATAAGAGAATATTTTTCACAAAATTGTTTCGACTGCTGGGCACAACCTCCCGGGGCCGCCTGGTCATGGCGGGAGATTTTAATATAGCCTTAAATGAAAAACAAGACAGATCTAAACCTGCCCTAGCTAAGACAATGGCTGCCCGAAAGGGGGAGAGAAAAACCCTAAGAGAGGGACTTAAAGAGTTTGATTTAAGGGATGCATGGAAGGAGATGAATCCGCAGAAAAGGGACTTCTCTTTCTATTCAGCCCCCCACAAAGTATACACAAGGATAGACTACATATTTGTAGATTCCTTACTGATCCCAAAGATTACAAAGGCTACAATACACCCTATTACTTGGTCAGATCATGGTCCAGTTGAAGTGCACATTGACGACATACACAAGAAACCAAGTAAAGGGACATGGAGACTAAACGAGTTTCTATTAAAGATGCCAGAAGTCATAGTTGAGATCAGTAACGAGGCCTCCAACTACTTCCGAATAAACGAAGGTAGCGTGAACTCACCCTATATCCTTTGGGAGGCCCATAAGGCAGTGGTGAGAGGAAAACTTATCAGCGTCGCATCGCATAGAAAGAGGGAGAGACAGAAACAAACAACAAGCCTGCAAGAAAAGATAAAGACCCTAGAGGAGGCACATAAAGTAAATCATAGCATAGCCATGGAGACCGAATTGCGGGACCTCAGAGGGAAACTAAATTTACTACTTACTGATAAAGCTGAAAAGGCCATAGCATGGACAAAACAAAAATTCTACGAGAAGGCCAATAAGGCTGACACAATGCTGGCCACAAGATTGAGGAAGGATAGAATGCAATCTAGAATACATAGCATTAGAAGAAAAGATGGGGTGTGCACAACAAACCCACAGACAATAGCTAATGAATTCACCACATATTACAAAGAGCTATACAATGGAGATAAAGTAGATAAAGGGAACACCACCAAGAAAAAACAGAGAGCTTTTCTCAGAAAAATAAATTTGCCTAAACTCACAGAACAGGATATAACAACACTATCCCAGCCAATTACGTCGACAGAGGTTTTAGAAACAATAACGGGGTTGAAGAACTCCAAGGCCCCGGGACCAGATGGTCTATCCAATATTTACTATAAAAAATTGGCCCACATATTAGCTCCCCAATTACTAAAGATATTTAACAAAGCTCTTGAGGGAGAGCAGTTTCCTCAAACGATGCTGGAATCAAAAATAATATTAATACATAAAGAGGGAAAAGACCCCACCCAATGCAAAAGCTACAGACCGATATCCTTGATCAATAACGATCTCAAAATATTTTCCAAAATATTAGCCACAAGATTGAATACGTATCTTCCGCAACTGATAGACGCAGATCAGGCTGGATTCATACGAGGTCGCCAGGCCGGGGATAATACACGAAGAACAATTGACTTAATCCAGATAGCCAAACTCGATAAAACGCCTTCGATGCTACTATCTCTAGACGCCGAAAAGGCTTTTGATCGTATTGATTGGGGATATATGTTTGAGACACTTCGAGCATTCGGGGTAAAAGGCAAATTTATGAATGCTGTTACATCACTATATGGAGAACCCACAGCTAAAGTATCCTATATTAATATGCAGACTGAGAAAATCAACATAAGGAATGGCACAAGACAAGGCTGCCCCCTGTCACCCCTATTGTTCGCATTGGCGATAGAACCGTTAGCAGCCCAAATCAGGGCGAACCCAGATATCGGGGGGATTAAGGTCAAACAAAAAGAATACAAACTAGCATTGTTTGCCGATGACATATTGTTAACCATTTCAAAACCCTTCACCTCACTCCCAAACTTATTTAGTAACTTGTCAGAGTTCCAGAAACTATCGGGGTTTAAAATAAACAACGAAAAATCCGAAGCCCTAAATATAAATCTCCCTCAGGAACAACTAAAGCTAATAAAAATAAACTTTGATTTCGCGTGGAAGAAACAGGCTATAAAGTACTTGGGAATATGGTTGACTAACACACCCGACACTATATACGAGACCAACTACCCATCACTAATAAAAACGCTGAAAAAAGAATTAGAAGAATGGTCCAGATATCATATATCATGGTTGGGTAGAATAACTGCCATCAAAATGAACTTATTGCCAAGAATATTGTACCTTTTCCACACACTTCCAGTACAGGTCAGAGCCAGGGACATGCATGAGCTGCAGAAAGCTATCACAAAATTCATATGGAATAACAAAAAAGCGAGAATAAAACTGCCCACATTATATAGATCCAAACAGTCAGGAGGGCTAGCTTTGCCACACTTGTGGCAATATTATCAAGCGGCGCATGTAAGCCAACTGGTTCACTGGCATGCACATGAACGGAAGAAAAAGTGGGTGGAAATTGAGTCCGATGTGATATCTGGGTCATCCATAGAAATGATACTGTGGTTAACAAAGAAAGAAAGACCAGCACTGATGGTGCCCCTGGAATCTATCACACACTCGCTAGCCATGTGGGATTCAATGAAACTTAAACATGGGCTATCCACCAACAAATCTCAGTTGACACCACTATTTGACAATATTAGCTTTATCCCGGGTACGGAACCAACAGCGTTTAAAGAATGGTGCAAGGCAGATATCATAAGGGTAAAAGATCTATGGGCAAACAATGCTATTAAGACGTTTGAGGTAGTAAAGAGAGACTATGGCCTCCCTGATTCGGCCTTTTTTAGGTATCTTCAATTGAGGGACCACATACAGAAGACAGGTCCGTATAGCGACTTCACAACATTTGAGGATTTGTGCCTCATGGGGGAGGACAAAAAGGGCCTAATCTCTAAAGTATACAGCATACTTGCAGAAGGTAAACAGGAATTGGAGATAAAGCCCAAATGGAGGGCGAGGTGGGAAGAAGAGCTGGGAGAACTAGATCAAGAGCAGTGGGATAACATATTTGAAGGAATAGCAAAGAGCTCCACATGTGTATTAATAAAAGAAAATGCATATAAAATGCTCCACCAATGGTACTACACCCCACTACGATTGTCCAAATTTTTTAGAAACATGTCCCCTGTGTGTACAAGGGGGTGTGGCCAGCAGGGATCGTTTATACATATGTGGTGGACGTGCCCAAAGGTAACAAAGCTATGGAGAGCCACACATGATATGGCACAGACAATTCTTGGGTATGACTTCCCCCTAGACCCCTGGTACTGCTATGCAGACCAATTGAAAGCATAGAAAAAACTGACGACAAACTCCTGACACACATATATACAGCTGCCAGATGCGAAATAGCCAAAGACTGGAAACAGGAACAGCAGCCGGCCATACACGCTGTAAAAGCGAGATTATGGAGGATCTGTCTTATGGAAAAACTGACGGGGATACAAAACGACACAGTACAGAAATACATAGACGTCTGGGAACCGTGGAGAACCTATATAGGAAATAGATATCTTTCGAGAGCTACTCTCCAGTCCTGAAAACCAAAAAATAGGTGGGGTAAAAACACACTAGCTAGGGAAATTAATAAAAAAAAAAAAAATATATAACAATAAGTAACAAGAGCTTCACTATTGAGACAACCCTGGTGTGATAGGAATTGTAATTGTATAAAATGCAGAGGTGAGCCTGGAGGGTATCCAGTATCCAGTTTCGGATACTCTACAAATGCATGGAGGTTAAGCCGGTATGAAAACAAAAGAAATGAATATTCTAAAAGCAATGACATTTCCCTCTTTTTCTTTTTCCCCTTTTGAGTCTTTTGAGTTAATTTTCTGTATTCACTACTTTAAACGCTGTAAAAACAGTGATGTCATTATTGTCTCCCCATTGAATGTGTTATTCACTTGATACAACTGTATGTGTTTCGCAAGTAACATGTTCCCCTTTTTGTGTTTTGTATCCCACTCCCCATTTTTCTTAACAAAACAAAAAAACAAATAAAGAATAAGTTGAAAAAAAATAAATATATATATATATTATTACAACAAGAGGAAGTCACAACTTTACAAACATTAACTAACATTTGGCTAACGCCGGAAGAAATGCAAAGGTGGCTTGATCAAATGTAAGATAAATATAGCACCTGGCACCCAAGGGTTCTGAGAGAGCTCAGCCAGACCATTATATTTAATATTCAAGGACTCCCATCGCACGGCACACTACCACGCTCCCCTGTCTTGGCCTATGTTTACACGGAGCAGCCGAACATCCTGCATGTGGATGCCAGCTTCAACGGACTAGGGGCCGTATTACATCAAAAGTACCCTGCTGGCTTTCACCCAGTGACGTATGTAAGTCACAGTTCGATGCCGAGTGAACAAATCTATCCGGTTCACAAACTGGAGTTTCTCACACTCAAGTGGGCGATAGTTGATAGGCTACACAACACTTGTACGGAGTACTTTCGAGGTACGGAACGACAACAATCGGTTGACCTACATTCTGATGTCTGCCAAATTGGACGCCACCTGTAGGTGGTTGGCCACCCTATCCAATTACCAATTTACACTAAAATACAAGCCCGGGCCCTTGAACATCGGAGCCGATGCTCTCTCCAGAAGACCTGGACTGAGTGCAACACCAGACGATGGCCCGTGGGAAGAAATCCCTGGACCTTGGATACGGGCAACGTGCTCCACTGCAGCAATAGTGGAGGACAAGATTGCATTCTCTGAACTCAGAGTAGGCGATTCACTGGGATGTCAGTCCAGGCACTCCCTGCTGCCTACTGCCATCCAGAAGGCATGTCCATCACCGAAGATACCATCATGAGGTGGAAAGTATTGGTGATGCGTCAGATGCGAGATCGGGTGACTAAAGCTATATACTAGGCAATCCAACAAAATAACCCCTCCTTGGTGAAGCGTGCTCCTACCGACACGTCGCTGTCATCATGAGGGAATGGGAAAAAATGCCGCATGGAACGTGGGCTTCTCTACAGGGTTGTCCCTTATCATAACCATCCTGATAGGAGACAACTAGTCCTGCCCCGGAGCTGGCACTACCCTTTCCTACGCTCTGGGCATAGACAAAACCTTTGGCCTAATGAGAGACAGGTTCTTCTGGCCCAAAATGCGGGAACCAGCGGAGCGTCATTGTCGGAAATGTCTGCGGTGCATACAGCGAAAAACACTGCCCACACGCACAGCCCCAATGGGCCTCTTAGTGAGATCCGGTCCCATGGACCTAGTCTGCATGGACTTTCTTTGCATTGAGGCAGAGTCAAAGGGTATCAGGAATATTCTGGTAGTGACCGATAACTACACCTGCTACGCCCAAGAGTTTCCCACCAAAGATCAGAAAGCTCTCAGAGTAGCCAAAGTGCTGTGGGAGAATTATTTCATCCACTACAGGTTGCCGAATCGGATGCCCTCCGATCAAGGGAGAGACTTCGAGAGCAAGTTGATATTACCATATATGTTTTGTCAATTGGATGTAGCATTGGGCTCCCCCATTTGCCACATTCAGTAGCTCTCTTTTTGACACACATATACATACATTCATGATGTGATGTGGTGGGTGTTGGGGTTTGAGTTTGCTGGGAATGTGTGTGTTCTCCACATGTACGCCTGCATATAAAATTTGACAGCCTAATGTCTATTTTCACAGGAGAAACAGTTCTCTGTCTTTTGCGTCTCTTACCCATGCAGTGTGTGGTATGATTTGCTTTGTTTAATCGCAATAGTGACTCACTGTCAGGTCCATAATTTCTCATATTTAATATAGTCCTCCAACTAAGTGGTGACCTGTTTGCCACCTCTCTCTTTGATACACAAGTGATTACCGTATTCAAGAATGTTATCGTTTTCTTTGAGACGGACAGCTATCGTCTATATCCTTCTAAACGCCACGCATTTCACTTTGTGGGCCATAACCCCCCTCCCAATGAAGCCCTCTTTGTAGAGCAGCACAGACCCAGGAAGGGTCTTGACCTGTCATAATCACAATATATTGTATTTATAAGACAAACGATAGCCGCATTAACTCCTGAAGCATCAGATTGATTAAAAAACATAATATACCCCACCAATTTTATTACAGTCAATACAAGGAATGTTCAAGGGGACCTTTCATCCAGAGGACAGTACAAATTACATCCCTTGAGATTGGAGGGAATTACATTTTAACACTAGGATAGAAAAGGGTTTTTTTCTTCTTTTTTTACAGTAAGGTTAGTTAAAATGTTGAATTTACTACCAGTGGAGACTGTGGTGGCAGATACAGCAGATATCTTAAAGAAATGGTTAGACATCTTTTTTGAAAGTCAAGGTACAGTATACATTGATCTGCCAAATAAGTTTAACATACAGTAGGAAGGATATTGGTCCAGGGAGAAATCAGATTGCCAATACTCAAATTAGAAAGGAATACTTTTTTCCCCTTATGAGACATAATTGCCTATGGCATCAGTGGGGTCTTTTATTTGCCTTCTGTATCAATAAAAATATAAATACGATTACATTTAGCATAGGTTGAACTTGATGGACAGGTTTTATTTCTCAACCTCATCCCATACATAACTGTAAAGGAGAGAGCTGCTGCTATTATCCCTGCTAGGTGGCAGGGTGTGGTGGTGTCCTCTCATGGAGGGAGATTGGGTACTACAGACTATACATGGTGGTTGGGTCTTCTCATGGAATGCTGGTTATGGAATTTGGATTGGACCACCAAGCAGGTACAGCTAGAGACTAGTGTATGAGCTTGACAGGAACTCTGCAAAATACATGCTGCTTGCAAGGTCCGATTAGTTTATTTTTACGATTGTAAATAATATGCTGTGGACATTTTCACTCACAATTGTGCCTTGGTGCTTTATGTATAGGAGTAAAAGATGGGGAGGTATGTGCGGTGGTATGGCCACGTGGCAAATGATCAATTAAGAAATCCACACCTGCATGTGGAAGACAACTTCACACATATTTACTATAGACCGTAGACATTAATACTCATTGTGTCTTCTATGTCCATGCACTGGAACATGATACAAAATTTAGAACTTGATGTGCTATAACTCAAGATTGAGAAAAGTAATGCTTTAACTCACTTTTTTAAGAATATCCTTTTGAGTCTATGTTTCACGATTCCTCTCTCTGGCTTCTAGATGGCAGTCATTTTGTGAGGGCACTGAAAAGTGAATCATGTTGTGGCTGGGAAAGAGGAGTCAATGACAGTGACACATCACAGTGCATCTGACCTACAGAACATGTGAAAGATAAATCATCCAGTAATGTGATGTGTGGTTTTCAGTATGTTCGATGGTTGAGCCAATTGAGTCAACATCTTGAAATTGATGCTTGCTTTGGGAAATTGCAAACCTGGCAATGACTAAAAGTGACGGAAGTTATGTGGTGGCATAAGGAGTGATAGATAAGTAGAAATAACCAAGTCCAGAGGAAGACTGGTGGTTTAGATGACAGTGTTCAACTACTGCTCATGTGTTGATCATAAAAATATAAAAAATGTTTACTTTTGTCTTTAGTCTAGATCCATCACTAGCAGAAGGTGAAACGGGGCTAGATCCACTGTTAATAAGGTATTCATTTATTTAGTAAATAACGTTAGGATAACGCAGAATAATGTGATTTATTAAAAAGAGTGAGGACAATTGGTATATTAGTTAGAGAATTAAAATGGTATATTTACAAAAAAAACATTTAGCCTATTATCTGACTGCATATTTCCAATGTTGAGGGGTAGTTTACCCTGGACCACCTTATATTATGTTGCTCACTGGCAACATTTGAGGGAATCCTCTCCATCTGATTTCCAGGTTGGATAATTCCCTTATCCTATGTGCTAAATTGAAAAAAAGCCATCCACATAAGGCCATATTCTGGTGTTTAAACACAGCAAGTATGGCTATGTCATAAGAAGTATATTTCCTATTTTATAGGAAAATACACAATGGCTGAAATATCCTGCACATCTATATGGGAATTGTGAAGAACATAAGAAATTTACCATTTGATAGACATCTTTATGAACAAGGGGATGTATATCAAGGTTTTCTGTTGTAAAAATTAGAGAAATTTTCTTTTAATCAACGCACAAAATCATATTGTTTTTAATGGAATTTTTTCTTTGGTAAATATGGTGCAGTTTTTGCTCTATCTTTGCCCTACATTTGAATCTGGGAGACTTTGATACATATCCTACTCAATAAGTTAAACTCTAATAGATGGTTTGGAAATAAGCATTGCATTCTATGCAACATACAGTACCTGATCAATTTCTTGTCAATTGATATGGAAACCATTGATGTACTGTATCAACTTTATCTTAATGTGTTTGAAGCTAAAAACCCATACACGCTATTTACACCTTCAATATTGTTAATAATAAAAGATAGCACAGCTTTCAATTAATTTCATTTAACAAAAGACCAATGTAGCTGTAATAATAGCATTCTACTAGACTGTAGCGACCACAAAATCCCTGAATAACAGCTACTCTTCTAAATATCAAGATACAAGTGGGAAAACAATGTGTCAAATAGAACTCATGGCGTGACAACTCTGCAGGACATGAATTGAGCGCTTAAAAAATGCCATATGTGAGTTAAAAAACAAAACAAAACTATTATTGGACTTAAAGGCATTATTTCTGAATATAAATAGTATGATAACTAATAATAATCAATAACACGGCAGGACAGATCATAGATTATACATGATGAGAACAGTGTTTCTCTCTTGCCACTCATTATCATCTGCGTATAAATGAAATCATAATACCAGTAATTAAAGGTGTAATTTCAAAATAATTTATATACATTTAGTAAAGTACTCATTGACTTATATACCTCTCCAGAGGGAGATGGTTATCTTATTTATACATTACCACAGGGTGGGGGAATTACAAAGGCGAGACATATGAATCCACCTATCCATCCCCTGCATGTCCTCATGTTTGCCTCATTTACAAAAAGCAGGCTTTAAAAAAGCATCTACAGTAATATACCTTCAATACTGTATGTGTCAGACACATTTTCAATAGAAAATACTCTATTGCTGCAGTGTGGATATGACCCAAATTAAAAGGAAAATCCAAGGCAAACTATGGCAATGAAACATGTCATTTGCAAAAACAACATTGCTAACTTCTGAAACATTTTTTTATAGGTGACAAATATAGCTTATTGACTAAAATATAGGAGTCCCGTCAACTCCTAAGCTATTTTTACAGACACGAAGCAGAGTTCAGATCCATTCAAATGGATGAAACTAAAATTTTCTCCAGCATAGCAAAGCAATTTTACAGCATTTTATATACAAGGGCCTTCATGTTTACTGAGGAATGAAAATGTATAAGATCTCTGATTGCAATAATGGAAAATGGACCTGAGATATGATAGAGTATCATAACTACCTGTGCCTGGGGAACACTTTGACTTACATAAGTCTTCTGCTATATCATGAATTACACAAATTAACTTTCATGATATTATTCACAAAAATATGAGCTGCTATTACACTGCTTGCATTGAGAATCTACTGCCAAAAAAGGGTATTTATATATTGCTACACTATAAGGCATGAATTAATTGCAGGTAATTGGGCCAATGTGAGTGATCTTCATTGTTTTGCAAACATGAGCTTTTGACTTGAGACCTTAAAAGACTACTGCTGGCTACGTCCATATTTACTAGGCATATGGAGAACATCTCGCAGCTGCTGGTAAATGTTCTCTGGCTCTGATAGACGCAGACCACAGGATGCTTTAACAAGGCCATTTCATCAGGGTGACCCAAGGGTTAATGTAAGGTACTGAGATTGCTTATAAATATATTTTCCTAAAAGTATTTTTAAAGTAGTGTTTCCATGTATGTTATGCTTTAACATACTGTATGTGGGGCTGCAATACCACCTTGCTGGCATAGGGGGGCAGTTCAGTGACCCTTTCGTAGGAACCCATTTCCGACCAGTTGTCCAGGACATGGAAGGGTCAGGAGCAAAGGGCAGAGTCTGGGGAAAGTTGTGACCAAAGGACCTCCGCTGATTTATGGAACTCCATTCAGATCATCTCGTCAGGCAATGGTAGCCATAGCACTTCTCTGATTAGCCGATCCATATTTCCCGCTCAACCTGACGTCACAATCGTCAAACGGTTAGACCTGTAACCGCACCCCCCCTTCTGTGATTAGCCTGTTTGTACTTCCCGCCATGCTGTGATTGGTCGAGCTCCATTTCTCCATGCGAATGGGGGGACATCTACAAATGCAAGGCCGCTCCAGAGTTCCAGGCCTTGCTCGTGGGTAGTCTCTGTGATCGGAGACGGCCTGGAAATACGAGCCAGCAATGATCGCAGGACTTTGTAGCTGCGGACAAGGCTTGATTTGCAGAAGATAACATGGGTAAGTGGGCTTATGTTGCACCTAGCAACGAGAGAGATAGGAGACCCCTGTTAACCCCGTAAGTGCAGAATCTGACTATTTTAAGTGTTTATACAGTGTTTTTTGTGTTTTCACTGTTTTATGCTTGTGATGTTCCCTATTAGGTTTTTCCAAAATAAACCCCGGTTAGTTTAACCCCTTACTCGGCCTTGTGCTGAAATACCTGTGTAAGTCGTCTGGCCTTCGGTGATAGTCATCTGTTGCTCTTATCCATTTTAACATGGACCCCTAATGTTATGTCTGAGGAATCTATAGTGTATCCCTGTTTGAAATAGTGCTAACATGTCCCTGGATTGTGCAAGTTAAAGCTCACAGGCACTGCCTAGTTCTATAATAACTGCTCAGAGTTCAATCATTGTGAAAGAAAGTCCAAAAATATTCTTAGTTTACAGAAGTTACCCTATCATAGACCCTTTCTACCATGCTGTATCTGCTTGGTATCTGCTTGTTTCTCTCTGTATCTGCTTGTATCCTGGTCCTACATTTGCTAGACTGATTCTAATATGTATTATAAACGTTAAAGGGTTGGAGGGACCCTTCTATGTTATATGGACATTTTTATTTCAGTTATAATAATAATACACATGCACATTCAGTCACAGATTTGGGACCACACAGTAGATAAACTACAAAGGGACCAGGCCACAATGACAGGAAATGTATGTATGCAGCTCATTACAAAGTCTCTGGATATACGTATTATCGCCCGAAAAATATAAATTTCACGGGAAATTGAGTGTTAAAAAATATGTTTGGATGGGAAATATTGTCTGATCATGTTTATGCAGAAATTATTGACTATTATTGTTTAAAACAACAAGTTCAGTCCTTAGACATAATGATGACAGAGGCGCTTGTTAATGAGGGTAAAAGAAAGGTCTGAACATACATATTTTTTCATTGTGGAAATAATAAACCACAAGAATAACCTTAGCTATTTTGAATCCAGTAATTCTACATAATGGAAAAGTATGCTTCTTTGTGCATTTGAATGCATGAAAAGAATTTGCTCAAAGGCACTTTTTGAATAACAACTGAATTCAGTATGGTGATGCGGGCTTTGTGTTATATTTACAAAAAAAAACTACAAAAACCACAACCACTGTAAGCTTACCCAGTACAAGAAATAGTTATTTTTTTTTTTTGGTTACGGTCGTTTCATGCAGCTGTAAACTAGTCTATTGAGACATTTCTACCTCCATTGCAAAGTGTCAGTGATATATGCAGAGGTATGCAATGGAGACCGTTTTTAAGGTGAAATAAAAATAAGGCTTTATTGCCTGTTCCTTTAAACAATACTGCAAACAAAAATATGCATAAAACAATAAACACCTATCCCTGTGTAAGGGCTAACTTGCTTCCTCAGTCCCTCTCTGCAAGGCTTTCCCCCCCCCAGCCTTGCAGAGAGGGACGTGCTAAAATACACTACTATCATTTTAACATTTAGATCCCAAGGGCAAGGATGGAAGGGAAGTAAACATAATTATGCCCCTTTACAAAGCATTTGTAAGCCCACACCTTGAATATGGAGTACAATTTTGGGCACCAATCCTAAGAAAAGACATTATGGAACTAGAGAGAGTGCAGAGAAGAGCCACCAAATTAATAAATGGGATGAACATTCTAACTTATGAGGAGAGGCTAGCTAAATTAGATTTATTTACATTAGAAAAGAGGCGTCTTAGAGGGGATATGATAACTATATACAAATATATTCAGGGACAATACAAGGAGCTTTCAAAAGAACTATTCATCCCACGGGCAGTACAAAAGACTCAGGGCCATCCCTTAAGGTTGGAGGAAAGGAAATTTCACCAGCAACAAAGGAGAGGGTTCTTTACAGTAAGGGTAGTTAAAATGTTGAATTCATTACCCATGGAGACTGTGATGGCAGATACAATAGGTTTGTTCAAAAAAAGGTTGGACATCTTTTTAGATGGGAAAGGTATACAGGGATATACCAAATAAGTATACATGGGAAGGATGTTGATCCAGGGATTAATCCGATTGCCAATTCCTGCAGTCAGGAAGGAATTAATTTTTCCCCTTAATGGGGTTTTTTGTTTGCCTTCTTCTGGATCAATAAGTAAGTATAGATATAGAATAAAATATCTGTTGTCTAAATTTAGCATAGGTTGAACTTGATGGACGTACGTCTTTTTTCAACCTCATCTACTATGTAACTATGTAACTATGTAACTATGTAACTAAGTTTGTGTAACAAAGGAGTTATTTGGTTGCATCTTTTGATCAAAACATGATTCAAGATGCGCATGCGCGACGGCGGACTGAATGGCTGCTTGAACCTTCAGCTCCGCTCCCAGCCGGCACTAAAAAATCAATAAATGCGCTAAAACCTCACCAAAATTAAAGAAAGTTACCCACATAGCCCGCTGATACCCCCAAGATGTCAAAGGGAACAAGATCGAAGCGCCCCTCCACAGTGATGACAGACTACTATAGCAAGGGAGATCAGCCATGCGCCCGCAGCCAAGAGGGCCTCCCGCTAAGCGGCTCCGACTCGGAGGGAGAAGGGGAGAATGATAACGGCAACAGAATTATGCGGAGACGCGACATGCAGGAATTCTGCACGGACATTAAGAGATGCTTGCAAGCCGAGGTGGCGTCCCTAAGAGCAGATATAAGCAGCATAGGGTCCAGAACTGACTCCTTGGAAAGGAAACTGGACACTACGGTGAAAGCACTCCATAGAACAGATAAACAATTGGCCCAAGTAAAGGACACTATCCAGGACATTCTAGATAAGCAGGAGGACGCCGAAAATCGGGAGAGAAGAAATAATATGAGGATACGGGGGGTCCCAGAAGAGGAGTCCGACCCAGAAGATTTCATGGCCCGGTGGCTGACCCAGCTGATGCCGGACAAAGCGTCCCAGGAGCTGCATTTGGACCGCTGCCACAGGGCCCTGAGATCCAGGCCAGAACCGGGAGACCCCCCGCGGGATATCATCGCCCGCTTCCACTTCTTCAGAATAAAAGAACAGTTTGCCCAGCTGACCCGTAATAACCCGTCCTTTGAGTCACACAAGATCCAAGTTTTCCAGGACATTTCCCCCACCACGTTGCTGAAAAGAAAGCAACTTACCCCAATCACCAGGATCCTCAGGGACGAAGGGGTTAAATACCGCTGGATCTTCCCTTTCGGGCTCCTGGTGTCCAAAAATGGGGCATCCACCACAATAAAGAAGGCTGAGGATGGAGGAGCCTTTCTTACAAAACTGGGCTTGCAAGATAAAATCACGGAGGAAGTGGCGGGAAACAGAGCAGCCCCAGATCCAACATGGCGGGAGGTAGGAAGCACCAACAAACACAACAAAAACAACCAAGCCCGCAGCCCACGGTAAAGGGCCAATTAAAGAATTAATGTTTCTCCACAGTTACAGTTGACCCTACCTCTTAGCTAGCCAAAGATGCCCACGAAAACCCCACCAGGAGCCCTCTCATGGCTGCGCCCCCCCCCCCCCCACGGCACTCGCATCGCAACCCGACAGAGACAAGGTCCTGATCTCCCACAGCATCACTGCACCACTTACCTGTACCCCCGACGGCAGCAGAAGAGGAATAGCGGCCATCTTGGACCAGCTCCGGAGCCCAACTGAGAAGGGGAGGCAGCGGATGATGTCAACGGGGAGGAGGCAGCGCCTCACGCGAGAGGTACGCGATCGAGGCGCCACATCCAAGATGGCGGCGGTCGTGCCAAACCGGAAGAGGCGGGAGCAAGAACAAGATCCCGGAAGCGGCCCAGCAATCCAATATCACAAAGCACCGAAGGGAGGCTGTGGACAACAGTAGCACAACATACACCAGCAGCGCGGCGCAGGGGGATTAGGACACAGATACATTCCCCACAAGGGAAAGCAGGGAGATAGAGCGGAGGGCAGCAGAAAGTGGAAGGAGCCTGCTGAGGGGGGGGAAGGAGGGAGGAGGGAGCAGGGGGGGAGAGAGGTAAAAGCTGGAGGGCATACAGAAGCAACAAATAACAAAGGCATACCTGTAAGCTAGGAAGGGGAGATGCCAAGGTAGAAGCCTGCAAAGAGAGCGACGCCAGGGGCACGGGAGGGGATATGGGGAGGTGCAGAGATAGGTCCAGACGGACAGATACCTCGGAGGGGCAATTAAGCTAAGAACAGCTAATACGAACTAAATTAAAGCTTTGAACTAAAAGGGAAGAGATTATACCTACAGGATGCAGCAGATAGCTTAAGCTCAGCAGGCAATAGGAGGGGCGTCACAAATATAGAGGAAAAGGGGCCAAGTTGTGGAAAGTTATGATTACATGGTCAGTTTTGGGTTTGTTCTCACATTAGAGGTTTTACGCAGACTATCTCATATGCGAGCTTTAACGAGATCCAAGTTAAGACTAATAAAGTTGATATTTAGACGGCTGGGACGGCGGTCCTATTGTCGCCGTGTGTGTCTACCCTCGGGCTGGGGCAGCTGCCCTAGAACCTGAGGAAGCCCTGGGGAAGAGGTGGGGTGACACGGCCCTCTGGAGAAAGACGGAGTCGGAGGGCGTGCTCCAGAGACCCACCGACCCACAGGCAAGGGAGAGAAAGTGGTACTATGCCGCTGACCACTCTCCCAAGTTGATATGTGTTTTATATGTGTTCTTTTTCTTCCCTCATGTATCCCACGTACCTATTGTGTCTACCCTCCCCCACACTGTCTCCTACACAAGTGGTCCACCGCCGAAGCCCCGCACAGAGCTGAGTACTGCAGAGGTACAGAAGCAGCACCGTAGCGGCTCGATACACCCAAAAGCAACACTAAGAATACAAGGTCAGTACCCTGCACCAACATGCCTCTAACATTTATATCCCACAACACCAAGGGACTAAACTCCCCATGCAAACGAAGGATAGCTCTTACTGATTACAAAAAAAAGGGAGCAGACTTCATCCTCCTACAGGAAACACACTTCAGTACCACTAGCGCTCCCAAATACTTCGATAAACAATATACCCAAGTATTCCTATCCTCCGCCCTAGAAAAGAAGCGGGGTGTAGCAATCCTAGTGCATAATAAAGTAGGCCTAATAGTAAATAAAGTAAAGAAGGACCGAGAGGGCAGGTTTCTGATGCTCGTAGGAGCCATAAATGCAGAACCCATAACAATAGCCACGCTGTATGCCCCTAATACCCATGAGGCAGATTTCTTTAAGAAGACATTCAGCGTCATAAAAAAATCCTGTGAAGGAGCCTTAATCCTAGGAGGGGACTTCAACGTGGCTATGAATATAACTCTGGATCGCTCCGGGCCTCACAACCACAAAGCCAATCCCAGATCTGCCGCGTTAGAGCAAGAATTAAAAGACCTCCAGCTAGTGGACGCATGGCGAGAAACCCACCCGCTAGAAAAACTTTACACCTTCTACTCACACCCACACGACTCATTTAGCAGAATCGATTACTTCTTTGTGTCTAGTAGACTGGTCTCCGCGGTCACCCATACGGAGATCCATGATATTTCATGGTCAGACCACGCACCGATCGAGCTAAGGTGCACACAGATAGGGCTGGAAAGGCCAAGAGCAAACTGGAAACTAAATGACTCCCTACTAAAGATCCCAGACCTCGAGAGAAAGATCAAGGAGGAGATTAAAAACTTCTTCAGGGAAAATAAAGACAGCGTTGACTCACATATAACCCTCTGGGAGGCACATAAAGCAACACTGAGGGGGGTTTTGATTAGCATGGGAGCCCGCAAGAAAAAAGAGCGCAACGCAAAAATTATTAAGGTGCAAGCAGAGTTAAAGCAGCACTGGGAACAACATAGAAGGTTACCCAATGCAGCGACCCTGCAACAAATAAAAGACACCCAGATTAAACTAAACCTTCTGCTCACTTCCCAGGCTGAGAAAGCGTTAAGTTGGTCAAAGAGAAGATTCTTCGAGAAAGCAAACAAACCAGATACCTTACTAGCCAATATGATTAATTCCAAAACACGCAATTATAATATCCAAACGTTACGGCGAGAATCAGGGGAACTTACCGCCAACCCCAAACAAATTGTAAGGGAATTCAAAGACTTCTACGCAAAACTATACGACGGAGACAAAGTAGCTAGATCTCCAGCGAACAAGGAGGCCCTAGTGAATTTTCTGGATAGCTCAAATATACCCTGCTTGAGCGGGGTGGACAGAGAGGTGATGGGTAGAGATTTTACAATGGAGGAAATATCGGAGGTTATGAAAAACCTGAAACCCTCTAAAGCCCCGGGCCCCGACGGGTACTCGAACCTTTACTACAAAAAATTTAGAAAACAACTAGCCCCTTATCTACTTCATATGTTTAACCAAGTGCTGAACGGCTCCCAGTTCCCTAGCCAAATGCTCCAAGCGTCCATTTCAGTAATACACAAGACAGGGAAAGACCCACAGGACTGTAAAAGTTATAGACCTATATCCCTAATTAATTCGGACATCAAAATTTACTCTAAATTGTTGGCCAATAGATTGAGTCTTATCCTACCCAGACTGGTGCACCCAGATCAAGTCGGGTTTATCCAGGGTCGGCAAGCTTCAGATAATACCCGACGGATTATTGATCTGATAGAAATAGCCAATCATAAAGACATACCAGTTATGGCGCTCAGTCTGGATGCGGAAAAAGCGTTTGATAGGATAGACTGGCCATACTTGGAAGCCACGCTTGGAGCGTTCGGAATGGGGGACAAATTAACAAAAGCTATATTTGCGCTATACTCGACCCCGTCGGCTAGGGTTACCCACCAGGGATTCGCTTCGGAACCCTTCCAAATTAAGAGTGGCACGCGACAGGGATGCCCGCTCTCCCCCCTCCTCTTTGCATTGTGTATGGAACCGCTGGCGGCTCAGATACGGGATAGCAAAGACATCTCAGGTATTGCCATCGGAAACCAGACGCATAAGGTGGCACTCTATGCGGATGATGTATTCCTGACAGTATCCAGGCCCCTCACCTCCTTGCCAAACCTGCTAGATCTGCTGGGACGGTTCAATGGGGTCTCCTGCTTCAAAATCAATCAGAGCAAATCGGAGGCTATTAACATAAACCTCCCTAAACACGTAGAAAAACTAATTGCCCTTAACTTCAATTTCCGCTGGCAAAAACAGCAAATTAAATATTTGGGGGTCAACATCACGCAGACATATAACACAATTGGCCAAGCTAACTACCCGCGGCTGATACGGACCCTGAGAGAGGATCTCCATAGGTGGGCCAAAAATAAAATCTCATGGATTGGCAAAATCCACTGCGTAAAAATGAACTTGCTCCCTCGCCTCTTGTATCTCTTTCAAACACTCCCAGTGCCGTTAAGTTTGAAGGAAACTCTCTCCCTCCAAACTGAGATAGATAAGTTTATCTGGGGAGGCAAAAAGGCGAGAGTGAGCAAACAGATAATGCGCACACAAACGGGGGCGGGAGGGCTAGCGGTACCTTGTTTGTTGTCATACTATCGAGCGGCCCAATTATGTCAAATTGTGCAATGGCACACCAACCCCGACTCTAAAAGGTGGGTCGCGTTGGAACGAGAGGCATGCTCCCCATTGGAACTAGAGCATCTGATTTGGTACCCCAAGAAGGTGCGCAATAGCACCAAATTGCCGCTATCCTCAATGACCAACTCGCTATCAATCTGGGAAAGCACAAGGCTCAAAATGGCTTGCACATTGAAAATTATGTCTAGAAAAAGATCACATCAGGGTATTTACCAATATGTTGTAAGGAATCGGGGGAACACGTCCCAGCGGCGTGTTCCCTCCTTACCTGCTGTACCGCACCTCCCTGCTCTGGTTACGGAGCACGCGCGCATCCGCAGCTCTTCTCTTCGTGCCACGGTGCTTGGCTCCGCCCCCTGGTCGAGTGGCGCCTCTGTCACGCACGGCGCGTGCATGTGATGGCGTTCACCGCTCCCCAGCTCCGTGGCAAGTATTCTTAATTGCCCACTTGTCTCCTGCAACCTATCCTAGCCTCCACAGAGGCCGCACCTCTGCTCCGCCTCCCTTGCTATTGGTTAAAAGACTTTCACCTCGCTGAGCATAACCTGTGTAGCCTTGTGTTCCTGCGTTTGCTGTGCCTTGCCTTGTTCCTGTGTTTTTCTCTGCTGCTTTCTTGTGCACCGACCTGGCTTGACTTTAGAACCCTCTCTTGATAACGACCCCGGCTTGACGATTGGACCCTCTCTGGATAAAGACCCGGGCTTGCCTCTGATTACCCGCACCTCTCCATGGCTATCGGATATACTACCACTCTCCCGGCTCCAACCCCAGACCACGGCATAATGGACATTGACCATCCCACTGGCTCCTCCCCTGGACTCCGGAAAGTATCTCAACTAACCCAATCTTTCCGAACCAGACCCGACTACGCTGACTATCTACTCTCCAGGCATGCCTCCGCTGCTGTGGGTGCGATGTCTTGTTCTTGCCCACCTCAGTACCGGGGTCCTGCCTTGTTCGTAGTGAGCGCATGCGTTACATATGTCAACCTCAAATCTTACTCTGAAGCGAATGAACGATATACAACTACACAATGATTCATTTGGACACAGGCTCTATAGCAGGCTTTATCTATTAGCTATAATTACTGCACAATTAGTTCTGTATCTTATTGTTCTTTTTGCACATGTCTAAAAGGGCATAAACGCCTTTTTCTACCAGAGATAACTGCAATACATTGCTTATGAGCTTCTAGAATGCATAGAAATTGGCTTTATGAATGTTCCATTCTAAAACTACATGCTGTCATGCTCTCTGCTTCTGTTCTGCTTTGCTTCCCCTTGGACGCCCTCAAAAAAAAGGAAATGACCATGCGTGAATGTGATTGGCAGGCTGAGGTCTCATGAAAGCAACTCTGAAGTGTATATATATATATAATAGCCAACAGTTCATCTGTCACAACACCGGTAACTGTCTTTCTTAACAGTTCTGAGAAGCGCTTAATATGGAAAGAGAACCTCAGAAAATAAGGGAGGGCTACCTTGTTAAAAAGGTAAGTTGGCAGCCAGTACACTGCATATTGAACCACATCCTAAATATATGCTTATCAGTCAATTTATAGTTTTGATTATGTCATTTGGATTTTGCTCATTTGATAATGTTGCAGATTAATGTAAAAGTAAATGATTGGACCGCATCAAGGAACCTTAGCGGCCTTTATTATCACTTGCATGGGCTGTAAGTTGTCTTACTGCTAATACTGCTTAGTAAATATGGGCAACATCTTTACAAAACCCTAATGTTTCCCTTAACAATGAAGATGTCTGCAGATTAGCACAGCATTCCCAATTTTATGGCCAAAGTCGGATTTTCTAGCTTTACCTCAGTCTATATATATGTAAAAAAGAAAATCGTGCAGAAAATGTATTGATACGGCTTTACTACTACTTGCCAGACAGTTGGAAACACAGTAGTAAGTGTCTGCTGCTGGGTGTGCCAATGAGAAGGACCACAGTATTCATTTTGTACTATGTGGACCAAAGTTGTACATCCATCGGTGCTCACAAACCATGGACTACCCACAAAAGTCCTAAAATCAATATGCCAAGTAATATGAAGAGTTGGGCACTCAGATTTTCACTGCTTAAAGAATGTATTGATGCATTTTAATCCAATTGTAATTATATACTTCATTACATTTTTTAGGAAGTGAAAAGTGGAACAGTGAGTGCTCAGATCTTCATATTATACTGCTGCTCTATGTGTCCCAGAATGGGGAGAAACAGTGTTGTTATTTAGTAAATTATAAACTGGCTTGTTAACATACATTTTGCTAAAGGTTCACATGCCAAAACTTGTTTTTTTCCATAATTTACAGCATTGAATTTCAGAGGGTTGTATTATTTATACGTTTTTATAAACAAAACTGAACAAAAACATTAAATATATATATATATATATTTTTTTTTTTTTTTGTAAACTTATTCTTTATTTGTTTTTTTTTTTGTTTTGTTAAGAAAAGTGGGAGTGGGGTACAAAACACAAAAAGGGGAACATGTTACTTGCGAGTCACATACAGTTGTATCATATGGATAACAAATTCAATGGGGAGACAATAATGTTATCACTGTTATTACAGTGTTTAATATATATATTTTAATGTCGTTTATTGTTTTTATGGCTGGAAGTAGGGGGGAGGTACAGAAAATAAAACGGGAAAGAGCTATGGAGTGGGAAGAAGTTCAGGTACAAGGGAAATGCATTACGGGTACAGCTATACAGTAAGATACAGAATGGGAAAGTAACCGCCGGAGACACTGTTAGCTACATTTGAAGATGAGACCCAAGAGAGGGAAGGTCATTACATATACACCATCCATGGCTCCCAGGTACTTAGGAATCTAATATATTTATCCTCTAATACACAAGTTCGTTTTTCCATGATCAAAAAATTACCATTTTAATTATAGGAACCCTTATTTTGTGTTATGTTTGCCTTCTTGCTATAGTTCAAAGTTCTGGTAGCCGAACTGGTATTGAAGAAATGTTCAGGAGGGACCAATATTGGAGTTCTTCTTTGATGGAATTAAAATGTACAGTTTACTAAACCTCACAGGTCTTTCCAAGTCATACATCTGGATCAATATGAACATAACTACAGTATAATTAAAAATGTAGGGAAAGTATCTCACCCAGTCCACATTAAAATCCACATTAAAGATAATAGGAAATGGTATAGTGTTTAATCTATTATTTATTATAAAAACTATTGTAAGAGCTGTCTGGGAATGATATACTCATTCCAAAAACATTTCTGCAGGCGTTGAACAGTACGAGAATTGATCGCAAACAGAAAAAAAGACATTGTTTATTGGACATACAATACATGCTCTTAGAGGTGAAATTGTTGAAAAAGATAATACAATCAAAATAGTCTTACAAATATTTAGCACCCGTATTATTATTATTAGCATTATTATTAATTGTAACCTTTTTCCTTAGGACACATACTATTTGCATTGAATCACTAGGCAATAGAACCATTATTTTCTATTTAGGAAATAGCAACAATTTTTTCTTAACCATCAAATACAGGCATTTATCTTAGGCATGTTAAAGCACAAAAATGAAAGGTAAGACTCACCGTACAGAACATAACATGTTTATTGCGAAATTAACAAAGGATGTGTTTTCTAATTAGGTTAGTGTGGCTTAAACGTCAGCAAAGCCAAAGAAGGAAGTTAAAGCAACAGTTTAGGTTACGGAATACATGTGCACCACAAACACACCCATAGTTTGCTTGATTGAACTACTAGTTTCCCTCTCTGAATTGAAGCAGAAATTTTAGGACTTTTTTTACTGGAAGGGAACAGAACGTTGAACAGAACTTGAAACCATCTGTAAGCAACTCAGGCACACGTACTCTTTTTTTTCTTCAAAAGGTTACATAAAGGGCTTACTCTTTGCCCGAAACGTACTCTTTGCCCGAAACGTCGCCTTGTTTTTAGCATGTGTCTATTTTTGTAATAAAATTGTCTTTTATACTTATTGAGGAGAGCTGAGGATAAATATATTTTTCTGCTATTGATTTAATACCGGGAGGTGGCGTCCGGTTATTCCACCGTGGAAACGTTATAAAAGAGTTGAGGAGTGCCTGCTCATATTTTATGTATTATTATTATTTTTTAAATGGAGAGAGAACAAACGCTCTTAGATTATGGAACAAAAGAGGAATAAAAGAGGTTATATGATAGACAAAGCTTTCTCTGGAGGAGGGCAAGACCACCTGGCATTGGAATATACAAGTACAAAGTACATGTGCTTAAATGAGAGCGCCCTGTTTTTGGTTGAGATTTCATGTACAGATAGCCTTGTATGGTATTCCTTCCAGTGGACACCAATGTTGACATATCAATTTTACTTTTCATGTATCCCCTTCACTGTCCTATCATAAATAGTAAAAATGCTGGCAGCGTTGTGTTTGCTGAGCATCGCTGCTATCTACCCCCAAGGGAGCTGGGGATCCCAACAGTTTTGAACTGAGCCCTTCCAAAACAACTGTTTTGTCTATGGGATTCCCATTCTGTGTTCAATGCACCAAGTAAGATGACCAAGGCTTAAGAGACCGGTGCCATAAAATTTAAATTTTAAGGAATATAATTACACTTGGTGAAATATATACATTATTATTATTGATGGAGGTAAACAACCTTCTTTCTTTTATTATTGCAGGGAAAGCACCTTCTTCTTTCTGTCTCTGTCACTATCTCTGTTCCTCTTTGTATCACTCTATACTATCCCTTGTTTTTGCCATCTTATTTATCTCCCGTCATGTGTGTCCCTCCTAATGCTCCAGGTTGAAAACACTGCATTAGGCTCCGCCGTCTCCATTCTCTTCTTGGGACTCTTATTTTGTTTATTTTATTTATTTATAAAATGTTTTACCAGGAAGTAATACATTGAGAGATACCTCAAGTAGTTTTCAAGTATGTCCTGGGCACAGAGTTCTGATAACAATACATGGTTACATTAAATGAACAGTGGTTAAAAGTTATATTTACAGACATTTCATGGACAATATATGTTATGGGCGTATATGTAACAGTTACAGACAAGATTAAAATGTGAGAAAGAACATTTTGTTTGAACACTTATATTTCACTAAATTCCATTGCACATTTTTAAAGCAAAAATACCCCTCTGTCTGCTGAACATGTCCTGCTCATTAAAAAAAATATATATATTTAGTATTAAAAGTCATGATTTTCTTTGATCTCTAGCATCTTGGGTTCCCCTGGTAACCTCAGACTGCACTGGACTTCAGGGAGAGCTACATTGTGACAAAGAATAGGCAGATTCATGGGCCCAAAAATCCATACATATAGAAAGTCAAGAGCAGGCACTCACCAAATAGCACGGTTAATGTAACAGGTACTCCAATCTGCAACAAAGGTGAAGTTAATCACTCAATGTTTCGACCCATACATGGGCCTTTCTCAAGAGCTCTTGCATAGGCTGTTACTGTACCAGTATCAACATTAAATTACTAAACAAATCTACACTTAATGATGATTTAGATTTACAGTATAGAGCCTAGAAGTTTTAGTATATAAGAAGGTTCATAAGGAGGCATGTACATGCAAGTAGGCATGTACATGCAAGAAGCTTTGCAAGGTAAATACTTCAGAGAAGTGGCCCTGTGACCTCTACAGCACGCAAAGGGTCCACGCTGATCACCTTTTTTCTGTGTGCATTTTTTTAATTACTTTAGAAGATCTCTTTCCAAAGCTGTTTTTATTATAAAAAATTGCCTATGACAAAGGCTGATAGATTGTTTTTTCCTAGCACATTAAGCTATTTTTTATAAGCAAGGCCTTGTGCCTGTATCACTGTATCTCTACTCATAGGAAAGCACACAGAGCTAGAACTGTTAGTTGTGCAGCAATGAATTTCCGTCCCTGGTGGCAGTGACAAGTTTAAAGAATCAAAAAGTACATATTGGGGATAATTCAAAAGGTAGCTAAATCCTGTGTTTTTTTCCTCCGCAATATTACAAAGATACACCCTTTCCTCTGTTACTCGACTGCTAAAACTCTGGCATGGGCCCTCATTCTCTCCCGTCTCGACTACTGTAACCTCCTGCTATCTGGCCTTCCCGCCTCTTACCTGTCTCCCCTACAGTCTATCTTCAAATCTGCTGCCAGAATCACTCTACTCTTTCCTAAATCTGTCTCAGCGTCTCCCCGGCTGAAATCCCTCTCCTGGGTTCCTATCAAATCCCGTATCACACACTCAATTCTCTATCTCAATTTTAAAGCTTTACACTCTTCTGCCCCTCCTTACATCTCTGCCCTAATTTCTCGCTATTCACCATCCCGACTCTCTTGCGTTCTGCTCAAGGGTGTCTTCTCTCTATAGCTTTTGTGTCTAAAGCCATCTCCTGCCTTAAACCTTTCTCACTGACTGCCCCACACCTCTGGAATGCCCTTCCCCTCAATATCTACATGCACCCTCTCTATCCACCTTTAAGGCTACGGTCCCAGTCGTATCTGCAGCAAGCGCGCCTGGCGGCACGTGCACAGTTGAAAGCCGTGTTGTGTGGTCTGTAGGGGAGCGATGGGATACACAGAGGTGGGGCCATGAAGGGGATATCTGCCCTTCCATTGGCTGCACGTTGACACATGATTGCGTCACGACACATGATCGAGTCATCGCGCTTAAGCGCCCATGCACACACGGCCACTGGTGTCTGCCCCATAGAGGGCTGTGCTGTGGTGTGTGGCGCGCACACCGTAGCGTGCGCTGCAGCCTACACTGGGGACACAGCCCAAGACCCATCTTAAAACACACCTCCTTAACGAAGCATATGAGTAGCTCTGTGGCTGACACTGTACACCTCATACAGTACATAAAGCTTGGCCCCTTGCAGACACACTTACCAGAACGCCCTCCTACTGTCTCTGTACATTCTTCCTACTTACAAATTAGATTGTAAGCTCTTTGGGCAGGGACTCCTTTTCCTAAATGTCACTTTTATATCTGAAGCACTTATTCCCATTATGTGTTATTTGTATTATTTGTTATATATATGATTATCATGTGTATTACTGCTGTGAAGCTCTATGTACATGAATGGTGCTATATAAATAAAGATATACATACATACATATATACATAATTGCTGACATCCCAAAAGATACAATAAATGAAAAAGAAAGAACATCTTAAACAAGTTTCCAGAAAATGTAGATCCGAGCTCTAATGATGGATACATGCAGCTCTGCTAAACATGTCAGTTGCACGAGTAAGGAAAATAGATGAGATGACTAAAGTTTAAGTTCCTCTTTTAAGCTTCCTTATCTAGTGTTTCCTAAGCTATTTTAAGAAACTAGACACCAATCTAAATAATACCCGTATTTATCTCGAATGGATAGTAGACTGAAATGCAACATAAATGGTTTTTTTTTATTTCAATGAAAATAGTGATATTATAGCCAAGCTATGGGTTGTAGCCAAAGTTGTATAGTCAATTACACAGTGGTACTGTAAATCAGCAGTGTCCTTGACAAATATAGCTTGTCCAAGGGTGTGGCACCCATCTAAGAAAAGAAAAAAACACACTGTAGTCAATTTACACAGTAATACAGTATGGGGATCTTGGTACATGTCAGTGTGCATGTGTTAATCTGTGGGGATCATTGTATTTGTCAGCATGTCTTTATGTGCCCCGGAATATCAGTGTCTTTATTTGTGTATCAATGTGTTAATGTTTGCATACTATTTGAGCATTAATGTGTCTCTTTGTGTACCAATATGTGTTAGTGAATTTAGTAGTGGAGTTAAAGCTGCAACCTCCATCTCTCTCACATCAGAAGCCAGTATGAGTTTAACTCATATAATATTGTATGAGAGAGATATATATAATGGAGAGCGCTCCAAGCATGAGCGCCGGGTGTCCAGTTGTACCTGGTGGGAGGGGGGGGGGGGGGGGCATTGCAGGGAGTTGATCACGCGGGTAAGTATAGATTTTTAGTTTACCTAAGCACCGATCGCGGCTGAGCGTGTGTGCACATGCACAAGCGCCGCATGCACCGCGTGAGCAGGGACTTACATATATTTATATATATGAGTCGCCTCCGCAAGCGCCGCCCCGCTCAGCCCGATCAGCACTAGCGGGGACTTAGCCTTACTCTGTACAAAGAGGCTAATTTGATACTTGAAGCAAGTTGTGTAAGACAGAAACAATATAGCAATTTAGCACAAATGTGATATGGGCGTTGCCATGCTC
Organism: Ascaphus truei; assembly: GCF_040206685.1. Taxonomy (NCBI): domain Eukaryota; kingdom Metazoa; phylum Chordata; class Amphibia; order Anura; family Ascaphidae; genus Ascaphus; species Ascaphus truei. The sequence goes on along the minus strand of NC_134486.1, from coordinate 79,413,090 downwards.
ATAATTTCTTTCTGTGGTACAGCAGGAGAAATAAAACAACTATGGAAATGTAAGTAAAACACACAATTACATTTTTGATGACAGAGGTACGGATCAACAAAGTAACATGCCCATGCATGAAAGCAGCTGGTATCAGAGCAGGTTCTCCCATTTCACAGTCCAGGTCTTTAAATAAAGGTCCACTACTTAGACCTGCCACTGAGAACCATTTACTTGCTACATCATTTTACCTGCCAGAAACGCCCCCTTTCCAATAACAACTGTTCCAATATAATTTCTGTGGTGCATTCTGCTGTTTGAAAATGGAATTGAAGGTAACTCCTCCGAGAAGTTTACATCCCACACCTGCAAACCTTTTGCACACTTCAATAATATAAAGATTAGTTTGCTCAGTAGTCGCGGTAAAGAGAGCTGGGAAATTGGGTAAATGCAGGTTTGATATATGTACTTGACTGCCTACTGCCCACTATAGACTTGTGCATGAGTAAATAGACCACAGAAATGTTCACACTACAGTATGTGCATGAGTCATGGAGAGTAAAGTTAACACCTTGCGTAGGTGTCTAAGAGAAGGAGTTTAGTATTCTAGAATTGAAACCCCCCTTTAACAGGCTATTTATTATCAGATCTGAGGTGTGCCCATTGTTGGCTGACATGATTTCAAACTACAAGCTATGGGTTCTAAACTCACACATAAAGACTCACAAAAAGGGCCTTAGAGTGTCAGATAAGTGGCTGATGAATAATAGGGTTACCCCAATGCAATGCATTACAGGCCCCTGTGGCAGCAAAAGAGTAAACACAATGTGTATACCTCTGCGTTTGTTGTGCTTGCTTGTTTGCTAAAGACTGCCAGATCGCAAATAAAATTACAAGCTATTAACCCCCCCCCCCCACAAAAAAAATGAAGATCTTCTAAATGAACATGAAAAACACTGATGTACCAATGTAAAATTGCAAATAGAGGTTTGTTTTGAAGCATTGCTCCTTTTTCTGTTGCATCTAAAATACAGTTTGTTACAGTTGATGCAAATTGTTAATCAGAAAAGTTGACGCCACTTCAGACTTTTTGACACAAATACAATCTAAAAAATAGTTGCATAGAATTTGACGCATCTCATTATAGTCTGTATTATACAAATCCTTCTTAAAGCAGCAGTTCAAGCAATATTGACTTGTGTGTTTTGTTTAATAAATCAGTTCTGTACTATGAGAAAATACTTGTAGCATTTAAAAAAAAATGTTAAAGACATTTTAAATGTTTCTAATGTATGAAGCTGTAGGAGACGTGTTCAGAGGTACGCAATGGAGACTGTTTTTAAGGTGAAATTAAAATTAGGCTTTATTGCGCCTGTCGCTTTAACACAGCAAAACATATGAAAATAAGACAAACAAAAAACGTGTCTCTGCTTTGGAGACTATCTACACATGTAGCTCAGCCCTCTCTGACTGGGTTGGTTAGCTAAGCTATTTACACTACCGACACACTTTATTGAAATGTGGTCGGTACCGCAAGCCGGGAAATCTCCCGGCTTGCTAGTGGCCGCCCCTCGGCGTGCCGCGCGTCATAGACGCGCGGTCACGCGTCATCGGGAGCGTGCGCCCGCTGCACGCGTGTCCAGGGGCTCCCCGAGGGAGCCCTGGTGTCCCGCGATCGCGGGACAGCGGCAGGGGGTTCCGGGGGACCCGGCGGACCCGGCAGCGGTAGGGAGAGCGCCCCGATCGGAGGGCGCTCTTCCGCTGCTTCGGCGTGCGCCCGTCACACTCGGGCGCGCGCCAGGCTACTGCTGCGGCACAGAACGGGCAAATGCTCGAATAAACTGTGCCGCAGCAGTACCAGCCCCAAAATATAAACATAAATACAGATATATAACGGTTCCAAAACAAAGTCTTATCTGTTCTCCTGAAGCTGTAGGGGAAGCCTCTCTGCTCTCCTGGGTAAGCACCTTTGTGTGCTACAGCAATGTCTGTCCAGGTTTTGAGGTCTGGTCCCCTTGTCTTGCTATCAGCATACAGTCCAGTCCTTCTGCAGCTCAAGACAGCCGTTCCTCTGGTCAGCCTCCCCCCCCCCCAATTGGGAGACTCAGGAATCTCTGCTCTGTCTCCTAGTTCAGCTCAGATGTGAGCTAAGGAGTCTTACTTCCTGTCTCAAAGGCAGGCTTTTTCTAACACCTCTAATCAGCCAGGTGCTGGTCAATTAACCAGCACACTGCTGGGTTAGAGGCAAGTTTTCTGAACAGGGTAAGTCCCCTGTTACAGAAGCATTTTTGTTTCTATAGAAACCATTTCCAAAGTCACAGCCCCTTCCCCTTCTGATAGGGTCTGGCTCTTGAGCCCTGCCCTCTCTCTAGCAGTGCATCAATTGTATCTAGTACAGTAACTACCCAGTCACATGATATTGCTGGACAACATTGCCCACAATGCTGTGCAATAACTGAATTAAATAACCCTGAGCAACTCTCTCCCACTTACATACACTCTCTCCCAATTACACACACTCTCTCCCACTTACACACACTCTCTCCCACTTACAAACACACACTCCCACTTACAAACACACACTCTCCCACTTACACACACCCTCTCCCACTTACACACACACACCCTCTCCCACTTACACACACACACTCTCCCACTTACACACATATACACTCTCCCACGTACCCACACACTCTCCCACTTACACACACACACTCACACTCACACACACACACACTCACACTCTCCCACTTACACACACACACACACACACACACACACACACACACACACACACACACACACACACACACACACACACACACACACACACACACACACTACCGTTTCATTTACAGGGCAATTATAGTAAGAGGAAGTTTATATGACGCTTGCTCCTTTTATTGTCTGAGGGGGTATTGCTTCGCATGTTGCTCTGGCACTGACTGGGAATAAATCTGCAAAGGTTTCCAATTCACTTTGACCTCCTGTACAGTCCCATTCAGGAGTGAAGCATGTGGAATGTGTTCCCCCCCACCCCACCCTCTGCGAGAGCGCACGCCGAGCGCACGCTGACAGGAGCAGGCAGAGAGGATAGCAGTGATTGGGCTGCTGCTGAGCTCGGGAGCCACCGGGTCACTGCTATGTGAGGGTGCCGCCGTGCCTGGGACAGATGGGAGAGTTGTCCTGGCTCTCCCCCCACAGAACCCCAGTTTAAAATCACTGCCTTAATTTATCAGATACAAACATCATATACATATGTACACATATCAGGCACACATACATGCAGACCAGATCCACACCACATGCATGAACATACATACTATGTATGTTTCTATTACACATATCATACATGTAGCAACACACATACTGTGCATGTATTATATACATACATGCACACACCATACATGCCTCATATAAATACACACAGACAAATACACACACATATATATATATATATATATATATATATATATATATATATATATATATATATATATATCACACACACCATTCATATACACAAGGCCGCCAATCAAAATCTTGGGGTCAAAGTCAAAGGAAAGGACTCCCCCTACCCCGTTACGCTTGGACTGCTGCTTTATAGCCCCCGGTCACATGGGCTAATAGAAAGCTGACTATGATGTCACGACTTCCTATTGGGCCATGTGACGGGACATCAAAATGAATGTGGTTCAGCTCTGAAGACCCCTGCTCTTCCTACCTAGGGGGGGGGGTTCTTAATAGGGCTTGCCTTTCAGCACATGACCTAGGGATGGGCCCAATCTCTCTCCCCTTCCTAATAGGAAGCTGTTAACACATTTGTAAGGTTTACCATTTTATTTGTAATAATATAACATCTCATCTCTGCAGCACCTTCCTGAGTGAGCTCCTTCTCTATAGATTATGTCTGTTCTGGTAGCTTCTCCTTCCACACCTGCTTTCTCAAGTGCTTGCTGCACCTGAGTAGAATTACCAGATGTCCGGTTTTATCCACATATACACTTTATAAGGGTCTGTGATATCGTCCGGGAGCATTTCCGATACACAGGTTGTTTTCAGACAGGCACTCTCTCACAGGCCCCGTGTTTTTGTCTGGGCACTCTCTCACAGGCCCTGTGTTTTCACCCGGGCACTCACGCAGGCCCCGGTCAGAGGCATCTTCAGGGAGGACGCATGTGTGAGGCGGAGGGGGGGGGGGGTGGGGGGGCTTTGAACTGTGTATGGTGGAAGATGGCTGGACTCCAAAAACAAACCCATTTGTTTGCGGGGGAATGTGGCGGAGCAGCTTTGTGGGCGAGGTCAGTAAAGACTCTGCATAACTGCACTTGTGCTGAAACAATCATTTTGGTGGTTTATTTTCCACAAGTAGGCAGAAAGTTAGGTACACTGTCCCTTTAAGGCAAAACGAAACCATAAACAGAAAAGCCTACTCCACGTTAGGGAGACTGACTAAACAGAACAGGCCCTGACTAACCGACTGGTTAGCTAAGCTAATTACCAGTTCCAACAGGTCACAGCATAATACAGTGCATCTGTAATCAACATAAGTTCTTATCGAAGGTGCTGGGAATCCGTTCCAGGAGTTACCAGGTAATTTTAAACCTTTTGCAATCAGGAGATTACTTGAAATAGCTTAGAAGACCTGACACTAGGGTGTTGTCTCCTGTGCCTGAACAGAGAGAGTTGACTCTCTCACAGGGAAAATTGCTGCTTTTAAGGAGAATATTCAGCCAATTCAATAATTATCTCAAATGCAACATGTGGACTGGTGTTCCATCACTTGTCCCAATTGGCCCTTGTTACAATAAGTTGCACTCACATCTGTCTGTGCCTCATTGGTCATCAGGATGTTATTAATGCTGTTACAGGGAAGCGCTCCACCTCCTTTGCTCCAGGCTGATGGATAAATGATAACTCATTGCTTTAGCATTTATAGTTTACCAACATTCAGTGGATTATGATGTCTCGATGAGCTCAAGTGACCTCACAATACTGTCTAATGTCAGACAGCATTTTGTCAACGAGTGATGACTACACCAGGCAAATGCCAGTAGCTGCAACTTAGCCATATCCTCACATTCTGATGTCACCGATGACCTCACAGTGTCCTGGCCACAATTTTCTGCTTGGTTGCATTCCTACTTTATGAATGAAAATGAAATAGCTGTTAGTCCAGTTGCGATAGTGCAGAATAAATGAGTGCTTCAGTACTTACTGTGCACATCATGACTGGAACAACCAACCAGAGCAGTTGTTTTCAACCTTTTTTTGTTTAGGAATCCTAAGTGAAATTCGGAGGAACCCCCAGCCCTCTCTAATAGCGCGTCTGAGATCAGATGCACTGTAAATTCTTCTGTATTTGATACAATTTTCAAATGACCAGAAAATTGCAGGAAACCCTTTAGGGAAGCCCAAGGTTTCCTAGGAACCCTGGTTGAAAAACACTGCTCCACACTTACTTGAACTCCTTTTGCTTTCCCACATATTCTAGTACTTCTTCTCCTTATGCCTATTTGCAGAAGAAGTGTCAGGTAGAAACTGCAATCACTGGTGAACAAGTTGGATGCAATATTTCTCCTGCATGTAGCACAGAATTTACTAATCTAACTCCCATGACTTCGACATGAATAGTTTTGCAGCAGTACCATGCTCTACTGAGCATAGTGGGAAGAGGTTAAAGGTGTCAAGTAACGGCTTGACCAGACTCATTTTGGGATCATATAGACCAAACAGGAGCTAAGTAGTCTATTATACACAGGTAACAATAGCACTTAATACAAACAGGAACGGCGTGTGCAGAGACTACAGCCATGATCGGGGGTCTGTAGGGGAGCTCTAGGTAGCGTGGGGTGGTGGGGCCATGATGGGGGGAGTGGCCATGAGGGGGCATACCTGTCCTGCCTTTGACTGTGCGCCGCCTACGTGACTGCGTCACGGCACGGGAAGACAACATTCTTGTCTTCCCTGCCAGCGTACGTGTCACAGCACTTTGCGCACCCACACACACACAGCCGCTGGGGCCTGCCCCATAAAGGGCTGTGGTGTGTGGTGTGCACGCCATAGCGAGCGCCGCTGTGACCACCGGGGACTCAGCCTAAACCTTTATTGTAAGTGCCAAGCTACGCCTACAGTCACAAATGGGAGTTTGCATATAGTTTTAATGCTGCTGGGAAGGAACTTGCATCTGGGAGAGGAATCCTGTAGGCTGGAAGACATCCAAACTTAATGACTCCTGAGAGTGTCATAGTAATTTGATGAGAAATGGTTCAGACCTATAGGATCAAGCACTGAGAGATCCTTTGAATCCTATTATATGAAACAAAGAAAGTAAAAGCAATTGTAAAACGCAAAGCATGGATTGCATGGAATGTTTCCCTGGTTAATTATTCTCTCATTACTATATTCCCCAACAAATTGCAGGTCATGTTTAACAAGTGGAAGCCAATGTGGGTTACCATGCTGGAAGATGGGATAGAGTTCTACAAGAAAAAAAGTGACAACAGCGCCAAAGGGATGATTCCATTGAAAGGAAGTGTTGTCAGTAATCACTGCCAGGATTTTAGTAAACGAATGGTAAGTGTTTTTTTTTTTTTCATAAAACCATGTTCTGTACTGTAAATAAATGTCTAGAGTTGCGTAGAATGGTGGCATTGTACTGGTGGTAGAATATATATAAGTGGACATGGTTTTTGTGTTATATAAAGGTGTTTCAATGCTAAATTTGATGGCACCAATAACTAGTGACTTTGCTTTGTGGGACTATTATTTTGAATTTGAAAACTTTGCAGGCAAATAAAAAAATGCTCAGTTGAGTGGAGGAAGGAGGTTTAGGTAGAAGCAGAGAGGAGAGGGAGTAGACAGAAAGAATCTCCTTGTGTGTAGCATCCACCATGTCTTTAAAATAGTCGGCAAAGGCTTGTGTAGCAGAGAAAAAGGGATGGGAGCCGGAGGAGGAGATTGGAGGTGGGAGTCAAATACAGAGAAAATACAGTATGATACTGTATGGATTTATTTATTTTTATTTATAAAATATTTTACCAGGAAGTAATACATTGAGAGTTACCTCTCGTTTTCAAGTATGTCCTGGGCACAGAGTTAAGACAAATAATACATGGTTACAAATACAGTTACATAAACGAACAGGGTATACATTATATACAAGACATTGCATGCACAGTTAAAGAAAATATATGTTATGGGCGAATGAAACAGTTACAGACCAGATTAAAATGTGAGACAGCCTTAGATTTGAAAGAACTTAAACTGGTGGTGGATGTGAGAGTCTCTGGTAGTTTGTTCCAGTTTTGGTGCGCACGGAAGGAGAAGGAGGAAGGGCCGGATACTTTGTTGAGCCTTGGGACCATGAACAGTCTTTTGGAGTCTGATCTCAGGTGATAAGTGCTGCATGTGGTAGAGGTGAGGAGCGTGTTCAGGTAGCTGGGTAGCTTGCCCATAAAGAATTTAAAGGCAAGACAGGAAAGGTGAACTTTGCGCCTAGACTCTAGTGATGGATTGGATTTGTAAGTGTTGATCACTGAGGAAAAGTAGTGTTGTTTGACCTTAGAGAGAGCAGAGTTAAACCGGGAGAGGAGAAAATTATAGTGCAGAAAATCAGCCGAGTGTGAGATTTCCTCCAAAGGCATTCAGAGGAGCAAGTGCAGGTGTGAAGGAAGCATTTGTGAATTTAGCCAAGGTCATGGGTTAGAGGTACTGTATGGGTGTTCCAGAGCAGAGAAGGGGCATATAGATCGAGAGGAGGAGAGGATAGTGTTACAGTATTATAGTTAACAAGATTGTCAGGTTCAGAGGAAGGAGAGAGGGGAGAGGTTAGCATTCAGAGTAGATGACAGAGCAGAGAGGTCAATGGAGTGAAGATCTTGAGAGTAGCGAGTAGAACAGGTAGGAAGGTGTGAGGGGAACGAGTGGTGGAGAATTATAGGAGGTGATGGTAAGAGAGCGGAAAGGGGGACACAGAGAAATCAGAAGGGGCACAGGTTTTATTGAAGACCAGGTCTAGATAGTGAGCCCCCTTGTGGATGTTTGAATTTGGTGAGACCAAAGGAGGAGGTTAATGAAAGAGGGCTAGATGCCCTGGAGACGGAAAGGTCATAAATATGTCAGTTGAAGTCGCCCAGTAACAGGTTAGGAGAGTCAGAAGAGAGAAATAAGGAAAGTGAGGATTCAAAGTCAGAGAGAAAGGAAGAGGTAGAGACTGTAGAAGTTGGCGGTATGTAGATGACTGCCACGTGCAGAGAGAGAGGGATGAAGGCATAGGGCAGAGCTGACATTGGAAGCAGGAGGAGACCTACCCCTCACCCTCGGCCATTGGGATGTGGAGTGTGAGAAAGAGAGACCACCATATGTTCCTTTTTGGCTAAGAAAACTTCCAGTTAAAATACATGAGTTACAACAGGACGTAGCATAGTACAAGTATCCTGTATTCTTCACGTATACTCCAATAACTTGCAACATATTCTATTAATGTATGCAAAAGTTCTTGAAATTACTACATCTACACATGATCTTAAATGTGTGGCCTATTCAGTTTATGAGTAAATAACTGAAATGAAATGTAGACATTTAGAAAGTTTTTGTTTATTTGTTCTGAAAGATCAGACCGAGTTTGTGTTAATCAACAGAAATGAATGCCATAAAATATATTTAAATTCTTCAAGAACATTCACTCCAGGAGCTTATTAATTACTGCTAAAAATATATAATATATAGGGGTTGATTTGATAAATTGTAATAGCCATTTATGGATTGATAACTTTTCACTTAAATGATCATTAATATTACTGCTTGTGCACTTCAGAGAATCCTAATATGTTAAAAAATGTTTGTACATTCATAAGTATATGTTGTTCTAGTTATAAAACGATGCATGGTAGTTTAGGTTAGATCACGTTATGCCTTAATGTGTATCTTCAGAGGCCAATAATGTAACATGAAATCCTGTTTTCTCTTGGAAATAGCACTGCGTTAACAATAACGCTCATTAGTACTAATGATATGCAAAATAGCGCATATCTCTTTCTGTATTTCTCTAAACCAGATTTTAGGGCCTGAATGGGAGGAAGACACACTTAACCTCACGTTAAAATGAAATATTGCGCTTCAATAATGTGATGCTAATCCTATGCTAATGAGATATAAAACGGCCGATGTTTTTGCATTTATTTTGTTTTGTGGATATTCATCAGTAGAAAAAAACAACATTACTGATTTAGGTAACGTGACGTTATTAGCCCTGATCTAACAGAGATTTGTGGATTGGTTCCTTAATGAGCATAGTTTTTAGCATGCTTCTCCAGTGCTGATTACATGGACAGCCCTTACGTATTTTTTCAATATCTTTTTTCCCTCTTTAGTTTGTCTTCAAGCTTACCACATCTAAGCAGCAGGATCATTATTTCCAAGCTTCCCACCATCAGGAGCGAGATGCTTGGGTTAAGGATTTGAAAAAGGCCTCAAAGTGCATTGAGGAGGGTCAAAGATTTGCACGTAAATCTACGAGAAGGTCAATCAGATTACCTGAGACAATCAACTTGAGGTTGGTATAATGTTCTTTTTAATATATAAACTTTACCTTCCATTTTTTTTTAACTAATTTCCAGTTGCATTTACTTCTACTGTCATTATACGGTAGATAATTGGGTCCACAAATCCTGGTGCAGCGGCATCCAGAAAGGTTCAACATACACAATACTGTATAAGGCTTAAGTTACCAGGCATTTAACGTTTGTGGAAACAAAGTAAAAACAAAAAGAGTTCATAGAAAACCTGGATTCTTCATATCATACGCTTAATTTTACCAATGTATATCATCTAGTGAATTTTAAATGACGTAATCTTTGTGGACACACCTATGTGCGTTTGAGCATGACAGCACACATTTAAATAGGACAGATACACATTTGAATATTACACATACAGAATATTGACAGCAATGTAAGAGGACATTTATATGTCCAGTTGTGAGTTGGTAGGATGTTGCGTAAAGACAGAAGCAAAGTACCCATATGCAAGAAGAGAACAAACTGTTCCAACTTCGGATTCTTGGTTATCTTATGAGTGAAGCACAGGGTACCCTTTCCTTTGTATTTGAATGTAATGTACTGGACTTTCTGGTTTCCCCATAAGTGGTTTCCTCGTGGTAGCGTGCCAAGGCCATGGGCTTCACTATGATTGCAATAACTTACCTACCAGCTTTTTATTCCACTTTACGCTCCTCCCTCTCCTCTCTCAGCTCTGCTCCAGACCCTGACAACCTAGTCAGGAACTACAACTCTGCCCTATCCTCCTCTCTTGATCTACATGCCCCACTTTCTCTCTGCCGTTCTCGGCCTTCTAACCACAGACCCTGGCTAAATTCCCACACGTGCATGCTGCGTTCCTGTGCTCGTTCATCTGAATGCCTCTAGAGGAAATCTCACACTCTTGCAGACTTCCTTCAATACAAATTTATGCTATCCTGTTTCAACTCTGCCCTCAGGCTAAACAAACCTACTTTTCTTTAATAATCAACATGCACAAGTCTAATCCACGCCGACTCTTCTCTGTCTTTGACTCTCTTCTCAGACCACCCTCTGCTACCTGTTCTTCTTCCTCCATCTCACCTCAGGAGTTTGCCGACTATTTCAAGGAAAAGGTGGAATCCATATGTCAGGCCATCCCCTCTGTATCCTCCTCCCATCCTACACCTCTTCCTAACTCTCCTCCTGCATTCCTTGACTGTTTATCCTTTGTCAGGGAGGAGGATGTGTCGTTGCTGATCTCCTCTTCTCCCTCTACCACATGCCCTCTTGACCCCATTCCCTCCCATCTCCTAAAAGCTCTTGCTCCTACTATCATCCCTAGGCTCACACACATTTTTAACGCCTCACTCTACTCTGGTACCTTTCCATCCTCCTTCAAGCATATAACAGATATACCATTACTCAAAAACAGCAAGCTTGACCTTACCTGTCTTTCTAACTATCGACCTGTCTTCCTCCTGCCTTTTGCCTCTTAACTCCTTGAACGTCTTGTATTCTCTCGCTTGCTCCATTTTCTCAACACCTATTCTCTCCTGGACCCTCTACAATCTGGCTTCCGCACTGCTCACTCTACTCAGACAGCCCTCAGTAAAATAACTAATGAGCTCCATGTTGCCAAAGACAGAGGTCATTACACTCTTCTCATATTGCTTGACCTCTCTGCAGCATTTGATACTGTGGACCACCCTCTTCTCCTTCACATTCTCCATACTCTTGGCATTCGTAACAAAGCTCTTTCCTGGATCTCTTCTTACCTCTCCCAGCGTACTTTCAGTGTCACTTTTGCAAACACCTCCTCCTCCTCTATTGATCTCTTTGTGGGGGTACCCCAGGGCTCAGTCCTGGGACCTCTTCTCTTTTCTCTTTACAATATATATATATATATATATAGAACAACATTACCATTCTCACGTCCGGTAAAGGAAGACTGCACTCAGATCAGTATAGGCAAAAAAGTCTGTATTAGGCATCAATACAAAATGAACAGGCCGCCCAATCCGACGTTTCGGTTCCGGAGTGGAACCTTTCTCAAGGGGGTTGCAAAGACAGACTGACACAGAGACATATATATACCCTCACCACATGTGACCAAACACCTGTGCTCAATTACCTATTGACTGCTACACCCATAGGAGTATGACATCCGGTGCTCAGGCTGTATAGCCACCATCTTGGAGGTGGGTTCTAATGAGGCTAAGAACTAACTAGCCATCTGGACCTCACTCATGCGCCTCACCCAATATGGCGACTGCACATGCGCAATGTGCAGCAATGCACGGCAAACCCCTAAACCCCTATGAGAGTAAAATAGTAACCTCACCCAGGGCACCTATCCACTACCACGACAGTTGGTTCCTCTATCCAGTATGCGGGTAACCATCCATGTGTGCCACCGAGTACGATCGGGACCTCCAGACTAATGCGCATGCGCAGAACCAAACATTAACGGTCACCATGGCAACCACACTACCCCTCAAGAATGACACTAACTATTAACCCTGCATATTCCCTAAGGTGTCCATGGCGCCATGGTGACAGGCCTAAGGTGTCTATTAATGCACAGCATGCAGCACAGCCAGATGTACAGGGAGATATGTAAACAGACCAACTAATGTACCTACACAAGTGCCCACTACCAAGTTGTTAATTATGAAACATAATTAAAACATACCGTAACAGAAAAAATAAAAGCCATATGGAAAACAATCAATCATTCTAATTCATAAGGGATTAGGGAGTGTGAACACAAAAAGGGGCATACATACATCCATACATATCAAGAAATCCTTAACAAACATACTGTGTCTAATAGATATATACAAGCAAATAAATTAACATTTTTTGTCCCAGGGACAAGTGCTATAGAGAAGCTAAGATATTAAAGAAAAGGTTGAATGACTATGCAGATGGCAAAAATAGCTCCCGGGCACTATGCACTCACTGGACACGCAACAGCAGGGCAATATACTTATATTACCCAGAGCTAGTTACAAGAAGCACCCCAGATTGAGGTCCTCATTGAGACCCTTAGGGGTCACAGTATTAAGACTATAGATAGGTCTCGCTTCCATTTGTAATAGTAACTTGCTCCTGTTGCCGCCCCTACTTGAAACATGCGCCTGCGCTATTGGCATGCACCGAAACGTTGCCAAGCAATGTTTAAGATCTTTGAAATGTCTCGCCACTGGTTGGTGTCTTAAATCCTCATTGTCCATGGTCTCCAATAGCGCCTTCCTGATGAATGATCTATGCATTGCGATCCGCTCCTTCAGCATTCTTGTAGTTTTCAAACATAATGAAGTCCATGGACAATTAGTAGGGTACTTTTCGCTACAGACCTTGAGTGCATCATCTAGGGCCTTATCTGTATGATAGTGTCTATGCTTCATACAGTGTTTCTTTCCTTGCCTGCTATATATATATATATATATATATATATATATATATATATATATATATATATATATATATATATATATAGACCATACGATACCGGTTGCAACACGACATCAAGGGACAGCACGCAGTACTAAAAAACATCAACAGGTGCCAGTCTCTAATATATATATAATAAAAAGGTCAGTTGGCACTCCCATGTCCCATAAAGATAATGCAGTTATATGTTACCGTTTGGAATCTGGAATCAAGAGACAGCACACAAGGGGGTAGCTGAGAAAAAAAGGGTATTTAGTGAAAGTGGTATATCATAAACCAACGTTTCGGTCCTCATGGAGTGACCTTCCTCAGGGTGATGCCACTTGCTTAATATCTACTGCACTGCTACTGTAGATGTTAAGTTTGTTTCTAGAGTCAGTTTCATCATACCAACCCTGTGGTGTAGCAGCTAGAGAATTGTACCACCATATGAAACGTCATGGGTTCCATTCCTGCATGTGTATTAAATAAAATGTATTCACTGTTGGGCTGTCATTGGTCAGAGAAGGGTCATGTGACCCTCCTCTGTGTTGGAAAGCGTACATAAGCGCCACGCACGTGCACGCATCCTAATGAAGCAGGGAGAGGAGAGAGCTGCAGAGAGGAGAGAGCTGCAGATGCCGGGTAAGTCCTCGCCGATCATGGCGATCATGGCGGTCATTTCTCTATCCCGCTTATAACGCGATCCCGGTTATAATGCGGTCTCCTTCTGTGGCCCCTGAGCACCGTGTTATAATGGGCTTCAGCTGTATATATATATATAGTGATCTTTTTAATCAAACTATATTGTTTACATTCTTTTTTTAGTCTTATTTCTATTAAGTTGCAGGCGGTGACCTACTGTATGCATGATTATTTATAATATCACTTATTTTGTTTACTCATAGTCAGCTGTACATCTCAATGCGAGATCCTGATAAAGGAATAAAAGAATTAAAGTTGGAAAAGGACAAAAAGGTCTTCAATCACTGCTTTACAGGTGACAAGTTTAAGTTATGGTTAAGTCCTGTGGGACTCCTGGGGTCTTGTTTACATAATATTGTGCATTGGCTCATAACAGATTAGGACCATTTTACTAAGAAGTGCTAATCCATAATGCACCATCTGTGTTTATGGTCTATAAAGGGTCATATTTACTAAGCTTTGCAGGAAGGTGTCTTATGGAGTAACACTGATAAGTATAAATAGACCATAATAGCGTCATACCTTGCCTCTAGTGTTATATTTTTAATAACCATATTAGTTTTTAACTGTAAACTAGTACTTTCTCACAAACATAAGCAATGTCTTTGCTGCCCATAGTTATTAATCATATATAGTTTTAATCAGAATTCTAATAAGTATTGACACCATGCAAGGCCTTACATGGATAGAAAAAGAAACAAAAACACAAAATCTCAAATATGTTAGATAAAAAACAATCTTACATTTTCCATTGCTTACCATTTCTCTTGTTAGTTGGCGTGCTTCAACGATAAAACTTCAACTCAAAACGAATTTGACAACATTGCAGCAATTTCCTTAAGTTTCGAATGTCATCATAAACATTTCGTTTGGTTTGAGTGGTGCCGACAAACTCTGTAACACTAATGGACACGAGTTCCTTAAATTACATGAAAAGGTTTTTCTGGTTTCTATTTGTTAAATCCCCAATTACATTTCAGAATGTCCCAGACTGGGTTTAATGGTTGTGATCATTTTGTTTTAGAAGCCAGTGTTTTGACATTATTATTTTACTGTGTTTAATACAGAGTAACAATGTAAAATATATATATTTTGCGTAGTATATTTTTATAATATGTACTTATTCTTTGTGTGTATGTATTTTAATGGATGATGTCATGGTTAGGTTCCTGTGTGATTGACTGGTTAATATCAAGCAACTCAGTCAGAAATCGTCAAGAGGGACTTTTGCTGGCCTCTGCCTTATTGAATGAAGGTCAACTTCAGACGGCTGGTGATGTGTCCAAGAAAGCTGCTGAAGGACTACTAGAAACTACCTTTCTCGATCTGTCTGATTCATTCTATTACTTTGTGAGTATTTTTATAATTATTGATACACATATTAAGGTTTATATAAACGCCTGCTGGGACTAAATCTGCATAAAAAATATTTGTTTATTACACGCAGACTTGTTGGTGTTACTGAAGTATGAAAAGTAAAATAGGAATCAACATAACAGCAACTCCCGGGGCAGGACCGGCTGGGAGTATGGCGGGGTTCCAGTTAACAATGTGTGTACGTTACTCCCTCCGAAGCCAGCATCTTCCCCTGCTACCACGCGACAACGCTTGGCCTTGTTGACGCAACGCCATGTGATGACATCACGTGATGTTCGCGGCCTCTTGGTCGCCCCCCTGTCACAGGATGTTTCATTGTCAAGGCAACACATCATTTCGTGGTAGCAGGATGAGATGCCGGCACTTACAGAGGACCGACTCACTCCCCCGGCCCAACTCCGGCAATCACAGTTTAAATGTTGTGGTGGTTATTTTAAACTGATACGGAAGTTGTGCCATGTGTTACACCGGTGCTGCCCGCAGACCAGACCCGTCCCCTGAGCTGAAGGGGGAAGGGGTAATACACACACCCGCAGCAAAGGGAGCGTGTCCGGAGTGTGGTATAAAGTGTTGCCTGGCCAGGTGTAGTAAGGTAGACAATACTTGCCGGTACCGGTTGTAGAGATAGAGTGAAGAATGCCTTGCCGAGGTCAGGGAGTGGAGAGTGGAGATAGGTTGTAGTCCAAGCCGTGTTCAAGGGGTTACCAGAGTGAGCGTTGTCCAAGGAGTGCCGAGATCGAGCGCCAGAGGGGATAGTCGTACAAGCCGCGTCAGAACCTGTGAAAACACTGAGAGAATCCAGAAGTACTTCCATACAGAGACTATGTCGAGCAAAGACTGAGAGCAGAGAGGAGCTAGATAAAGCAGGGAGATCCAATCAGGAACGGAGGCGGGACAGGAAGAGCTGCAGGGAGACACTGCAGATTGGTGCAGGCATAACAAGCCAGGTGAGTCTTGTTGGTAACCTGAGTATGCCCGTGCGGCGTGCGGGGCGGAGCCTGAGGTCTGGGGGAAAGGAAGAAGAGTATGCAGAATGAGCGCGCTCCGTAACACGTGTACGCGCGTGGACCGCGCCAGAGGAGGGTGCAGGAGTGCGCGCGGGAGGCCGTGGGCACGCCCGGCGCTGAGCAGAGGAATCGCCGAGGGGAGTGATCCCGCGACGGCGGCAGGGACAGGGAGCCGCGGAGAGCGGTAAGGTAGGGTTGAGTTGTGTGTCTAGCGACTCCCTGTGAGAAGAGAGTGCTCTGTGTGGGGAGCGCAGAGAACGCCGATTCCTGACAGTACCCCCCCCTTCAGGAACAGCCTCAGGATGGTCCATGAAAGGTTTCTCTGGAAACTTTTTCCTGAAGGACTTAAGAAGGGTCGGGGTGTGAATGTCCTTTAAAGGTACCCAGGATCTCTTTTCAGGTCCAAAGCCCTTCCACTGCACCAAAAACTGGAGCTGGTCCCTGGATAGGTGAGAATCCAAAAGAGAGTGAACTTCGTATTCCTCGTTATTTTGGACAGTAATAGGGTCCAGTTTACGAGTCTGACCCGGAAAGAAGTGACTGGTGATGAATGGTTTTAAGAGGGACACATGAAAGACATTGGGAATCTTCATACTGTGTGGTAGTTGGAGCCGGAATGCCACAGGATTGATTTGTTCACAAATAGGGAAGGGACCCAGGAACTTAGGTGCCAATTTTGGAGATGGTACCTTGAGGTGGATATTCTTAGAGGAGAGCCATACCAAATCCCCTGGCTTGTAACTGGGCGCCGAATGACGATGACGATCGGCCTGTAGTTTCGATCTGCGGGAGGAGTCGAGAAGGGTAGACTGAATCCTGGACCATGTGGTTTGGAGGGAAGAAATGCGTTCATCTACGGCTGGTACTCCAGAAGGGATGTCGGGGATGGGAAGACAGGGAGGGTGGAATCCATAATTTATAAAGGAGGGCGACTCCCGGGTGGCCTCGTTTTTGGCAGAATTGACGGCGTACTCTGCCCAAGAAAGGAGTTGAGCCCAATCATCCTGGAAATCGGATATGAAACATCTCAGGTACTTCTCCAGGGATTGATTGATTCTCTCCGTTTGTCCATTGGACTGAGGATGATAGGCGGAAGAGAAAGAAGAAGAGATGCCCAATTTCTTCGTGAAAGCTCTCCAAAATTTGGATACGAACTGAGAACCTCTGTCAGAAACAATGGACGAAGGGATCCCATGAATCCGGAAAATCTGCTCCGTAAAGATATCAGCAAGGGCGGGGGAGGTGGGTAATCCCTTAAGTGGAATAAAATGAGACATCTTTGAGAACCTGTCCACGACCACCAAGATAGTGTTCATTCCTTTGGACCTGGGCAAGTCCACAATGAAGTCCATCGAAATGTGGGACCAGGGGCAGTCGGGAACTGGAAGAGGTAACAGAAAACCTTGAGGCTTTTGACGAAGGGTCTTGCTTTGAGCGCACGTGGAGCAGGTGCGAGTAAACTCCAGAATATCTTGAGACATCCTTGGCCACCAGAAATTCCGATGAATGAGATCAGTAGTCTTCTTAAAACCAGGATGACTTGCAGATTTAGAGGAGTGACCCCAAAACAGGACCTCTGGAACAAATTTGGAAGGTACGAAGAGTTTGTTGTCGGGAACGACCAAGTCCTTGGGAATGCGTCTCTGGGAGTGCAAAATCTTGTCAAGATTCTTGAAAGAAGATCCTCTCCTGTGGAAGGATGGTCTCCAAAGGTTCCTCTGGTTTCTCTTCAGAAGAATGTATTCGGGAGAGTGCGTCTGCCTTTACGTTCTTGGTCCCGGGGATATAGGAAAGGTGAAAATCGAATCGAGGGGAAAAAAAGAGCCCAACGAGCCTGTCGTGGACCAAGGCGTCAAGCGTTTTCTATGTAAAGAAGGTTCTTGTGGTCCGTGAGACTAGTAAACGGCTCTTTCGACCCCTCCAGCAGGTGTCTCCACTCTTGAAGAGCCATCTTCACGTCCAGAAGTTCCCTGATTCCCACGTCATAGTTCCTCTCGGCGGATGAGAATTTCTTGGAAAAATATGCACAGGGATGTAACTTATCTTGAGGCGTGGGTCTCTGAGAAAGAATGGCTCCAGCGCCGCAATCAGAAGCATCGACCTCCAGGACGAAGGGAAGTTCAATGTTGGGATGACGGAGAATAGGTGCGGATATTAAATCTTCCTTGAGTTTCTCGAAGGCGGAGATGGCCTCATATGACCAAGCAGAAGGATCAGCTCCTTTCTTGGTGAGCGCAGTGAGAGGTGCCACAATGGTAGAAAAATTACATATAAACTAACGATAGTAATTAGCGAACCCTAAAAAACATTGTATGGCCTTGAGAGAATTGGGTCTTGGCCACTCAGTAACTGCTTGAAGTTTACTGGAATCCATCATAAAACCTTATTCGGAAATGATGTACTCCAGGAACGGAGTAGAGGTCTGATGAAAGGTGCATATCTCCAGCTTGGCGTACAAATGGTGTTCACGGAGACGGGAAAGGACGTAGGAGGTGTGACGTATATGGTCCTGGAGATCTTTGGAAAAAATCAGGATATCATCCAAGTATACTATTACAAAGATATTGAGTACCTTACGAAAGACGTCGTTGATGAAATCCTTGAAGACAGCGGGAGCATTACATAAGCCGAAAGGCATTACAAGATACTCGTAGTGTCCACTACGCATGTTGAAGGCCGTTTTCCATTCATCCCCCTTCCTTATGCGCACCAGGTTATAGGCACCACGTAGATCCAACTTGAAAAAAATCTTGGCCCCCTGTAATTTATCGAACAGTTGGAGCCGGAATGCCACAGGATTGATTTGTTCACAAATAGGGAAGGGACCCAGGAACTTAGGTGCCAATTTTGGAGATGGTACCTTGAGGTGGATATTCTTAGAGGAGAGCCATACCAAATCCCCTGGCTTGTAACTGGGCGCCAACGACGACGACAATCGGCCTGTAGTTTCGATCTGCGGGAGGAGTCGAGAAGGGTAGACTGAATCCTGGACCATGCGGTTTGGAGGGAAGAAATGCGTTCATCTACGGCTGGTACTCCAGAAGGGATGTTGGGGATGGGAAGACAGGGAGGGTGGAATCCATAATTTATAAAGGAGGGCGACTCCTGGATGGCCTCGTTTTTGGCAGAATTGACGGCGTACCCTGCCCAAGAGAGGAGTTGAGCCCAATCATCCTGGAAATCGGATATGAAACATCTCAGGTACTTCTCCAGGGATTGATTGATTCTCTCCGTTTGGTCATTGGACTGAGGATGATAGGTGGAAGAGAAAGAAGAAGAGATGCCCAATCTCTTCGTGAAAGCTCTCCAAAATTTGGATACGAACTGAGAACCTCTGTCAGAAACAATGGACGAAGGGATCCCATGAATCCGGAAAATCTGCTCCGTAAAGATATCAGCAAGGGCGGGGGAGGTGGGTAATCCCTTAAGTGGAATAAAATGAGACATCTTTGAGAACCTGTCCACGACCACCAAGATAGTGTTCATTCCTCTGGACCTGGGCAAGTCCATGATGAAGTCCATCGAAATGTGGGACCAGGGGCGGTCGGGAACTTGAAGAGGTAACAGAAAACCCTGAGGCTTTTGACAAAGGGTCTTGCTTTGAGCGCACGGGGGGCAGGTGCGAGTAAACTCCAGAATATCTTGAGACATCCTTGGCCACCAGAAATTCAGATGAATGAGATCAGTAGTCTTCTTAAAACCAGGATGACCTGCAGATTTAGAGGAGTGACCCCAAAACAGGACCTCTGGAACAAATTTGGAAGGTACGAAGAGTTTGTTGTCGGGAACGACCAAGTCCTTGGGAATGCGTCTCTGGGAGTGCAAAATCTTGTCAAGATTCTTGAAAGAAGACGTGGCGAGGATCCTCTCCTGTGGAAGGATGGTCTCCAAAGGTTCCTCTGGTTTCTCTTCAGAAGAATGTATTCGGGAGAGTGCGTCTGCCTTTACGTTCTTGGTCCCGGGGATATAGGAAAGGCGAAAATCGAATCGAGGAAAAAAAAAGAGCCAACGAGCCTGTCGTGGACCAAGGCGTCGAGCGTTTTCTATGTAAAGAAGGTTCTTGTGGTCCGTGAGAATAGTAAACGGCTCTTTCGACCCCTCCAGCAGGTGTCTCCACTCTTGAAGAGCCATCTTCACGTCCAGAAGTTCCCTGATACCCACGTCATAGTTCCTCTCGGCGGATGAGAATTTCTTGGAAAAATATGCACAGGGATGTAACTTACCTTGAGGTGTGGGTCTCTGAGAAAGAACGGCTCCAGCGCCGCAATCAGAAGCATCGACCTCCAGGACGAAGGGAAGTTCAATGTTGGGATGACGGAGAATAGGTGCAGATATAAAAGCTTCCTTGAGTGTCCCGAAGGCGGAGATGGCCTCATATGACCAAGCAGAAGGATCAGCTCCATTCTTGGTGAGCGCAGTGAGAGGTGCCACAAAGGTAGAAAAATTAAGTATAAACTTACGATAGTAATTAGCGAACCCTAAAAACCGTTGTATGGCCTTGAGAGAATTGGGTCTTGGCCACTCAGTAACTGCTTGAAGTTTACTGGAATCCATCATAAAACCTTATTCGGAAATGATGTACTCGAGGAACGGAGTAGAGGTCTGATGAAAGGTGCATTTCTCCAGCTTGGCGTACAAATGGTGTTCACGGAGACGGGAAAGGACGTAGGAGGTGTGACGTATATGGTCCTGGAGATCTTTGGAAAAAATCAGGATATCATCCAAGTATACTATTACAAAGATATTGAGTACCTTACAAAAGACGTCGTTGATGAAATCCTGGAAGACAGCGGGAGCATAAAGGCATTACAAGATACTTGTAGTGTCCACTATGCATGTTGAGGCCGTTTTCCATTCATCCCCCTTCCTTATGCGCACCAGGTTATAGGCACCACGTAGATCCAACTTGGAAAAATGCTTGGCCCCCTGTAATTTATCGAACAGTTCGGTAATAAGGGGAAGGGGGTAACGATTTTTAATAGTTATGTGGTTCAAACCCCTGTAATCGATGCAAGGCCTCAACGACCCGTCCTTTTTCTTGACGAAGAAAAACCCAGCCCCTGCTGGGGAATTGAAGTGACGAATAAAGCCTTTCTTGAGATTCTCCTGGATATATTCATCCATAGCGTGAGATTCTGGTAACGACAAGGGGTAGGTCTTGGACTTGGGTAGGGAGTAACCTGGAACTAGATCGATCAGACAATCGTAAGTCCTGTGTGGCGGCAAGAGGTCTGACTGTACCTTATTGAAAACATCCCGGAATTGATGGTAAACAGAAGGTAGAATAACTTCGGGAACAGAGGTATTGGCCAGCAGTTGATGAGTCTCGCCTGACCTCGGCCTCAAGGAGATGGGAGCAGAGGAAGTACAGTCAATGAGAGGATTGTTAAGCTGTAGCCAAGGAAGACCAAGGGTGATGGGTATCTGTTGCAGGGTAAATGCAACTACACACGCAGGTTCTTTGGATAAGGCTTATTTATTTAGCCTTAATTTATACGGCACACAAAACAAAAATAGCTTTTCATCAGCAAACAAAAGAAAAATGTCTTTTTCTTCAGCAGACAAAACAGTTTCTCTTTAGCAGACAGAGTTAAAATAAGGCAGCCACTCTTTTCTATGCAGGAGACAGACAGTTCATAAACCATGTACTTTGCTAACAGACCTTGTATCAAGCTGTTCTCTCTCCAGAGTTTCAGAGGATTTTCCTGCTTCCGATAGCATACAATAGACAGACCTTCTATCTGTAATCTCCTCTCTCCTGAACAGCTAGACAGCATGTGTCTACAGCCTGGGGTTTTTAACACAGTGATTCCTCAATCACTCCTAAGTGTAACATTTCTTGTACCTCCTTCTCTACCAGAGCCCTACGACTTTCAGGCAACCTATAAGGACGGGAGCGTACTTTTACCCCAGGTGCTGTCTCGATCGCATGTGAAATTAAGTTGCCCTGGTAAATCAGAAAAAACATCATGGAATTGTGTAATTATTGCTAGCAAGTCCCCTTCTTGTTCAGAGGACAACTGTTTACCTATTGGTATTTTATCGTCACTCCCGATGTTCTCCCGTGGAGGCTGAGGACCTTGATTAGGCAGCTTGGATCCAACTAATTGTCCTGAGGTTCCCAGCTCAAGTTAACCTAGTCCCTGCTGCACTGCAGACTAAACATATGTCTGCCAGGCATATAGCTGGTGGCTTTTATTTACCCTGTCACATTCCTCCCCTGTTAGTGTGTGGCTGGGGCTACGCACGGCTGAAGCCCGACCATCCACCCCTTCTCTAGAAAAGAAGTCAGCATTTGCGTTCTCTTTTCCCGGCCTGTGCTGAATCTCAAATGAGAAGGGTTGGAGGGCCATATACCACCTAGTTAATCTAGCATTGGAATCCTTCATACTATTTTACCACTTCAGTGGAGCTTGGTCCGTCACCAAAGTAAAATGGACTCCTGCCAGGTAATGCCTCAAAGCCTCGATTGCCCACTTTACTGCGAGGCACTCCTTCTCAATCACTGAGTAGTTTTTTTCCCTCGGGAACAATTTCCTACTCAGGAAAAGGATAGGGTGTTCAACTCCCTCAAACTGTTGTGACAACACTGCCCCTAGCCCTATCTCTGATGCATCTGTTTGCACTATAAAAGGGCTGTTGAAGTCCGGGCTTCTAAGGTCAGGACCCTTTGATAGACACCTTTTTATGTCTTCAAAGGCTCTCTGATAATCCCTTGACCATACCACTTGTGTATCGGCACACTTTTTTGTGAGGTCCGTTAAAGGGGCTGCCACTTCCGAATAGTTGGGGATGAACCGCCGGTAGTACCCTGCTAAACCCAGCAGAGAGCGTACCTGCGTTTTTGTTTGGGGGGTCGGAACTTCTTTCAGGGCAACTACCTTGTCGGCTAGTGGCTTTACTTTTCCACCTCCCACTGCATACCCTAAGTATTTGGTTTCCGCCTTATCCAAGGCACATTTCTTAGGATTGGCTGTGAGCCCTGCCTCTCTTAGAGATTTGAGGACCGCTTTCATCCTATTTAAATGGGCCCGCCAGTGTTTACTATAAATGACAATGTCATCTAGGTAGGCTGTGGCATAAGTCCTATGGGGTCTCAGTACCTTATCCATGAGTCTCTGAAATGTGGCTGGGGCTCCATGCAGTCCAAATGGCATTGTCACAAACTGGTATAAACCCATGGGAGTGGCAAAGGCTGTTTTGCACTTGGACTTTTCCTCTAAGTGTATTTGCCAGTATCCTTTTGTCAAGTCCAGCGTGGACATATATTCCGCGTTACCAAGGGCGTCAATTAATTCATCCACCCTTGGCATCGGATATGCGTCAAACTTGGATACCGCATTGACCTTTCGGAGGTCCACACAAAATCTTACCTTCCCATCGGGTTTAGGGACCATAACTAGTGGACTACACCACTCACTGCATGATTCCTCAATCACTCCTAAGTGTAACATTTCTTGTACCTCCTTCTCTACCAGAGCCCTACGACTTTCAGGCAACCTATAAGGACGGGAACGTACTTTTACCCCAGGTGCTGTCTCGATCGCATGTGAAATTAAGTTAGTTTGCCCTGGTAAATCAGAAAAAACATCATGGAATTGTGTAATTATTTCTAACAAGTCCCCTTTTTGTTCAGAGGACAACTGTCTACCCATTGGGATTTTATCGTCACCCATGATGTTCTCCCGTGGGGGCTGAGGACCCAAATCCGTTTCCTCCTCCACCGGGTGGATGAATAGAGACCGCTGCATCTTCCAGGGTTTCAGCAAG
The DNA here is from genome assembly GCF_040206685.1 of Ascaphus truei. Classification (NCBI taxonomy): domain Eukaryota; kingdom Metazoa; phylum Chordata; class Amphibia; order Anura; family Ascaphidae; genus Ascaphus; species Ascaphus truei. The sequence continues at coordinate 79,389,296 of NC_134486.1, read as the reverse complement.
TTCACATGGTAAATTTGTTTACCCTTCCTGGACCCTGGTTGAGCGATCTCGTAATCCACATCACCCGTACGGCGGAGTACTTCGAATGGGCCCTGCCATTTGGCCAGGAGTTTACTCTCGCAACTGGGTAACAATAACATCACCTGGTCTCCCGGGTGAAACACTCTCATGCGAGCATTCTGATTGTAATGTCTCTCCTGACTGTCCTGATCTAAGATTCTCCCTAGCAAAATGGCTGACCACATCTAGGCGCTTCCTAAGGTCTAGTACATATTGCAGGGTATTCTTAGAAGGGGACCGCTGTTCCTCCCAGGACTCCTTTAGGAGATCTACGATACCCCGGGGTTGGCGGCCATAGAGCAGTTCAAATGGAGAGAATCCCGTGGAGGCCTGGGGAACTTCCCGCACTGCAAACAGCAGAAAAGGGAGAAGTTCATCCCAGGCTCTCTTCTCTGAATCTACAAATTTCCTCAGCATCCCTTTTAGAGTTCGGTTAAATCTTTCCACCAATCCGTCAGTCTGTGGATGGTAGACCGATGTCCGAACAGACTTGACCTCTAGTAACTTTAAAACATCCTGCATCAGATTAGCCATAAAATTTGTACCTTGGTCTGTCAACATAACCTGGGGAAGTCCAACCCGTGAGAACAGTTCCAACAACTTGTTGGCTACTTGCTTCGCCATTGCTGTTCTCAGGGGGAACGCCTCAGGATATCTTGTTGCATAATCAACTATTACAAGAATAAACCTGTGTCCTTTCGCAGAAGGTTCTAGAGGTCCTATCAAGTCTACCCCAATCCTCTCAAAGGGAACTGACACCAAGGGTAGAGGAACCAAAGGGGCTGGTTTTTGTCCCTTTGTACTAGTTAGCTGGCACTCCGCACATAACTTAGCAATATCACTATGCATCCCTGGCTAATAGAAACGGGACGAAATACGGTCCAATGTTTTATCCCTGCCCAGGTGACCACCCCATGGGACAGTATGGGCTAGAGTGAACACAGATTTAACAAACGCCTTGAGAACCAATATCTGTCTGGTGACCTCCCCTGTTTGTGTCTGCCTATTCACCCTGTGCAGGATATCCTTTGATAGCTCAAAATGGGGGAATACTATCACCCCCTATGCATTTAAAATCTGCTCATCAATTTTCACCACATTGTCATACTGTCTAGCAAGGACTGGGTCTTCCCTTTGCTTCTGGCGAAGGTCAGGGAGGTACAGGTCTGGTAAATCTCTAGGGCCCGTATCAACCTCCCTCTGGCCATCCCCAGCCATCACTTGTGACCTCTGACTACTAGAATCGTCACCTTGAGACCCAGATTTCTGCAACCAGTCCTGTTTGTCAGAGCGTCTTTGCTTCCGAGTCTTTTGAACCCGGTGTCTACTGGGAAAAAGGTCTGCCGAGAAGAGGAACAGTTTGCCAGGTTTCTCCTGAGCCATAGAAGGAGGCTCCTCGTGAAAGACTGGAGCCATTAGGTCCGAAAAGAAAGGCCAGTCCCGGCCAAGCACAACGGGGGCAGGGAGCCAAGGAGCGACTCCTACTTCAAGGTAAGCCTCCTGACCTTTTACCTGTAGCCGGATTTTGGCCGTCGGATAGCGTTTTACATCGCCGTGTATACATTCTATACTCCATGGGGAGTCAAAAGAACACACGTTAGGCGGTAACAGTTCCTGGAGGACCAGAGTTTTCCCAGAGCCCGAATCTACAAGGGCCTGGATGTTTTTTCCCCCAATCAAGGCTGGAAGTAGCCAGGGCTTGTAATTTTCTCCAGTGAAGGCCGAGGCGATGTTCCTGCTGAATGAACAATCCATCAGTGGACAGTCCACATACCGGTGGCCTTGTTCTCCGCAGGCGGAACATGGAGAGGGTTACCTCGCAGGAGGGGGCTGTGGACAGCGCTCCGCTGGACCGGATACTGGAGACCAGGCATCTAGTGGGTCCTGTGGGCGATGTCCTCGGAAGTTCCTCTCATTTTGCGACGAGCCGACATCAGGAAGGAGACGAGGGTCTCGACGGGGACCAGCATTTGGACTCTGTCCTTGCTGGAACGACTGCTCCTTCCGTTGGACTTGGCGGTTGCGTATGGACGGGCCGTAGGTTCCCCGTTGATCCGACATCCCTCTTCGGGCGTCCGCAAGTGCAGGTGGAATCGGGTCCAGGACACTCGCCTGCTGCTCAGCCCCAAGGAAGTTCTCCACGAGTCGGACCGCAAAAGCTAGGGTTTCAGCAGCGTGGCGTTTTACCCACGAGCGTGCGGAAAAGGGTATTATTTGTAGATATTGTTCCAAAACCACCTGCTCAAGAATTGCCTCCTTAGTTCACTCCTCGGGTTGTATCCAGCGCGTACACAAGTCCAATAACCGCTGAGCGAGGACCCGGGGTCTCATCTTAGCAGTGTACTTCATGTTCCGGAACTGCTGCCGGTAGGTCTCTGGGGTCAGACCTAAGCGATCCAGTATGGCGGCTTTTACTTGTCGGTAGTCCATTGCCTGATCTGCTGGGAGGCCCTGATATGAGGCCTGGGCTTCTCATATGAGGAGCGGGGCCAAAGCAGTTGCCCAGCGATCTGTAGCCCAGCCCTGAGCTTCGGCAACTCTTTCAAATGTCAGTAAAAAAGCCTCTGGATCCTCGTTCTGAGCCATTTTCCTCAGGAATATCGGGGGTCTGCTTGCAAGTTCTGGACTGGCAGACCCTTGGAAATGGGTCAGCAGGTTGGCAGTCCGCTCATCCTGTGCTGCCTGTAGTCTTTCATCTCTCTCCGCTTGCAGCCGGGCCTGCTCCTGCATTAACAGTCCCTGCTGTTTGGTCTGCTCCTGCATTAACTGTCCCTGCTGTCTGGTCTGCTCGCACAGAAACTCTTTAAAAAATGCTTCCATTTTTTTCATTCTTGTGTGTGTGTGTGGCCCTTTAACTGCAGGAGCCTTTTGAAAATTCCAGCACCTCTGACACCATATGTTGCAGGGTAAATGCAACTACACATGCAGGTTCTTTGGATAAGGCTTATTTATTTAGCCTTAATTTATACAGCACACAAAACAAAAATAGCTTTTCATTAGAAAACAAAAGAAAATGTCTTTTTCTTCAGCAAACGAAACAGTTTCTCTTTAGCAGACAGAGTTAAAATAAGGCAGCCACTCTTTTCTATGCAGGAGACAGACAGTTCATAAACCATGTACTTTGCTAACAGACCTTGTATCAAGCTGTTCTCTCTCCAGAGTTTCAGAGGATTTTCCTGCTTCCGATAGCATACAATAGACAGACCTTCTATCTGTAATCTCCTCTCTCCTAAACAGCTAGACAGCATGTGTCTACAGCCTGGGGTTTTTAACACACCTTGATTAGGCAGTTGGGATCCAACTAATTGTCCTGAGGTTCCCAGCTGAAGTTAACCTAGTCACTGCTGCACTGCAGACTAAACATATGTCTGCCAGGCATATAGCTGGTGGCTTTTATTTACCCTGTCACAGTATCCCAGGAGCGTGAATGGCATCGAGAACTAAGATCTCCTTGTGCAGATGTGAGGACAGAAGCAAGGGGACCGTCTCTAAGGAGATGTGGGACGGGGTAAGAGGACGTCCATCTTACATCTGGCGAGGTCGCGGTCAGTACTCGGTCTGAGAGTACTGCGACCTGGCGTGTAAGTGCCACAATTTGATCCGCCATGGCCTGGTTTTGCTGAAGCAGATTGGAGAGAAACTGTTGAAGTTCGGTCTGGTCTGCGTCTTGTGGGCTCGACATAATGTTACGCCGGTGCTGCCCGCAGACCAGACCCGTCCCCTGAGCTGAAGGGGGAAGTGGTAATACACGCACCCGCAGCAAAGGGAGCGTGTCCAGAGTGTGGTATAAAGTGTTGCCAGGCCAGGTGTAGTAAGGTAGACAATACTTGCCGGTACGGGTTGTAGAGATAGAGTGAAGAATGCCTTGCCGAGGTCAGGGAGTGGAGAGCGGAGATAGGTCATAGTCCAAGCCGTGTTCAAGGGGTTACCAGAGTGAGCGTTGTCCAAGGAGTGCCGAGATCGAGAGCCAGAGGGGGTAGTCGTACAAGCCGCGTCAGAACCTGTGAAAACACTGAGAGAATCCAGAAGTACTTCCATACAGAGACTATGTCGAGCAAAGACTGAGAGCAGAGAGGAGCTAGATAAAGCAGGGAGATCCAATCAGGAACGGAGGCAGGACAGGAAGAGCTGCAGGGAGACACTGCAGATTGGTGCAGGCATAACAAGCCAGGTGAGTCTTGTTGTTAAACTGAGTATGCCCGTGCGGCGTGCGGGGCGGAGCCTGAGGTCCGGGGGAAAGGAAGAAGAGTGTGCAGAATGAGCGCGCTCCATAACGCATGTACGCGCGTGGACCGCGCCAGAGAAGGGTGCAGGTGTGCGCACGGGAGGCCGTGGGCGCGCCAGGGGAGTGATCCCGCGATGGCCGCAGGGGCGGGGAGCCATGGAGAGCGGTAAGGTAGGGTTGAGTTGTGTGTCCAGGGACTCCCTGTGAGAAGAGAGTGCTCTGTGTGGGGAGCGCGGAGAACGCCGATTCCTGACACCGTGGAAGAGCGCGAGTCCAGGTGCATATGCACAGATGGCGCCGCCATCATGCCGGCCCTTACTGTAGATGTGCCAAGTGTTATTATGGCTGTGATTGCATTCATTGTTATCAGAATAAAACAGAGTGAAACTATATTTTTTACTTGAAAAATATAAATAATAACAATTGGCAATTGGAAGACTATTATTTGTATTTTTCATGCGTGTGAGTGGCAGTTTTAGTCCAGGTTTTCAGTCTGCCTTGCTGGAGCAGGTTATTGAATCCATCGCAGTTGATCTCCGACTTCAAATATCAAACACATCCCAGGCTCCTTTTCTAGCTGGAAAAAACAGATGCTAGCCTCTCACTCTGCCATCATTTTCACTAGCTCATACTTCATTCCAAATCAGCCCAGCCTGTTTGTATATTGCATTTATGTTATTTTACTGTGTTGTCTTATGCTTTCTTTGTTCAGCATGCTGTTTGCCCGGGTATGTCACTTCCACACCTTCAATTGTTACTATGTGCCTATCTCTAAAGAATCCCTTCTTTCGCCTACCCCCGGCTCCCCATTATATAAGCCCACAATACCTCTAGCATCAAAGGAATTTACAATCTAAGAGGAACAGGGAAGGGATGACTATAAGATAGGTGGGTGTATGATGATATTAACTATTAACCATAGCCTTGTCAGAAGGATGCTTGGTAGGCCCATTTAAGGGAACTTCTTACACAGTCAATACACACGCACAAAAATCCCCCCTCTCTCTCACACTCAATCACACACCCTTCTCTCTCATTCTCAATCACACTCCAATAATTGTACCTGTGTGGTGGGAGAAGTCCTCCGGTTCAGTGTCTGTGAAGCTGGGCAAAACAGGTTGATGTAATCCCAACTTCTGGCGCAGATCAGTACACAGGCAGGGGAGTGAGGCCGGGCCCCGTAGTAAGCAGAGGTCCCGGCAGCCAGACTCTAAGTTTGGGCCCGAGCTCTTGCTGTGCCCAACTTCAAACCCAGCCAAGCCCTCTGCAGCTGCCAGTAGGGTTGCCAGGTGGTTTGTCCAAAAATACTGGACACAATGGTGAAAGGTGCGACATGCGCGAGAATCGTTGGTGAGCAAGAATGTTATTTATAATTGACCTGACTATTACGTATTTTTTTTTCTAAATTTCACTCCAAGTATTCACCAATTTGCACCACTTTATATTCTGTTTCGTAAAAACTCTGGGGAGGAGTCTTGGGAGGGAGCACCCTTTCAAGGATTTTTTTTAGGTAATAGAATATGAAATAGTACAAATTGATGCAAATTGGTGCATGCTTGGATTGAAATTTAGAACAAATGACATTATGGTCATATCATTTATAAATAACTGACCTGCAGTCATACAGGCACATGGCTTGCAATACTGCACCACTCATCCTCTCTCCCCTTATCCTCTCACCCTCCCACCCCCTTGTCCTCTCACCCCCTCCCCTCATCCTCCCCTCATCCTCTCTCACCCCCTCCCTTCATCCTCTCTCACCCCCCTCCCTTCAGAAGCGGATACAATATCTAAAAAAGAGCTTTTGATCACACTAGTTCAAGTTCAAATACAATTGGCGTGGGAAGCTTAGGTTCTAGGGCACCGAGGAATAAAATTATTTTTGCCCCTAGACCCTAGGAACCCCCACAGTCGACCACCACCGGGTCCGAGAATTAAGGACCCCCGTAAAGGGTCGCGCTCGCCACGAGGGTCACGCCATTGACGCTAATGGTAGCAGAGGTCCCATTGAATCCTATGGCGGTGCCGGCCCATGCATTTCCTATGGAGGTGCCGGCCATATTGATTGTAATGGAGGAAAGCCGTGTGGCTTTGAAACGGCTAAGTCCGAAAGTATGTAAAGGTAAAACCCATATCTCCGGTTCTGTGAGTACCAGAGGGCTGGGATTTTGGTCGCATGTAGTCACTGCTCCGGCGTGACTGCATGGCCATTTCCAGCCCTCTCCGATAAACCAGACGGTGTATGGGCAAATGGGAAAATTGTGATTTCCCCATTGACTTCAATGGCGGAGTTGCTCCATTGAAAGCCTATAGCGGCGGAGCCCATTGATTTCAATGGGAGAGTGAAATGTAGTGATTTCTTTTAGTATATAGCGGAGAATCCTGCATTAAAGTTAATAGGGGATTTTAACTTGTTTTTTTTGTATCTCCGGTTCTGAGGGTCGTGGAAGGTTGATATTTGGCCACTATGGCAAGGGTCCTCCGGCATGAAGACCTGACAAATTTCAGCCCCTTCAGGCCCACAGAACGGATTATTGTAATATGTGTAGATATTAAAGAATATATTGTTTTACAAGGCTGGTATAAAAGCCCGGGAAAGTTACTGGCTCTGCTTTATGTTAATGTTCAGGAGGATGACTCTTTGTCTACACCAGCCCCCCTGATCAAAGACTTGACCACTCTGATTGTGTACAATAGGGCGGAGAAACGCAGAGCCTGAGTGGTCTGTAAGTGCCATAATTTACACCTACAGACAAACTGGTTTCCTGACTAGATACAAATCTGGTAGACTTTCAGGCGCCCAGGGTTAGGATATGGGGCTGAAACTCCATATAAACGAGTGTAAGCCCTATACTCTTTGTCTTTCGTGATGTCTTCATTTGAACCTGTATTGCTGAATGAATTCCCAATCCTGTACCTGATTGCTTCATTGTCCAACCCTTAAGTAAGTGCTATTTCTTGTCTGTTATTTGTATTATCTTGTGTGTTCTCCTTCTTTAAGGAATAAACTATATGTATTATATCTAAATCGTGTTCAATTCAACCCAGATATTTGGTGTATATTATATCCTATCACAAGTTACTGTGACACTCATCCCCCCTCCCTTCGTCCTCTCTCACCCACCCCTCTCCCTTCATTATCTCTCACCCCTCCTCCCTTTGTCCTCTTCCCCCCCACCATCATCTTCTCTCCCCCTACCTTCATACTCTCTCATCCCCCCCTCCCTTCATCCTCTCTCATCCCCCTCCCTTCATCCTCTCTCACCCCCCCTCATCCTCTCACCCCCCTTATTCTCGCTCACCCCCTTCATCCTCTCTCACCCCTACCTTCATCCTCTCTCATCCCCCTCCCTTCATCCTCTCTCACCCACCCCTCTCCTTAATTATCTCTCACCCCTCCTCCCTTCATCCTCTCTCATCCCCCCTCCCTTCATCCACTTTCATCCCCCTCCCTTCATCCTCTCTCCCCACCACCATCATCCTCTCTCACCCTCCCTTCATCCTCTTACCCCCCTTCACCCTCTCACCCCCCCCCTTCATCCTCTCTCCCCCCCACCTTCATCCTCTCTCATCCCCCCTCCCTTCATCCTCTCTCATCCCCCCTCCCTTCATCCTTTCTCATCCCCCCTCCCTTCATCCTCTCTCAACCCCTTATCGTCTCACCCCCCCTCATCCTCTCTCACCCCCCCATTCTCTCTCACCCCCCTTCATCCTCTCTCACCCCTTCCTTCATCCTCTCTCACCCCCCTCCTTTCATCCTCTCTCACCCACCGCTCTCCTTAATTATCTCTCACCCCTCCTCCCTTCATCCTCTCTCCCCCCATCTTCATCCTCTCTCATCCCCCCTACCTTCATCCTCTCTCATCTCCCCTCCCTTCATCCGCTTTCATCCCCCTCCCTTCGTCCTCTCTCCCCACCACCATCATCCTCTCTCCCCCCTACCTTCATCCTCTCTCATCCCCCCTTCATCCTCTCTCATCCCCCTTCATCCTCTCTCATCCCCCTTCATCCTCTCACCCCCTTCATCCTCTCTCACCCCCCTCATTCTCTCTCACCCCACTTCATCCTCTCTCACCCCTTCCTTCATCCTCTCTCATCCCCCCTCCCTTCATCTTCTCTCACCCACCCCTCTCCCATAAATATCTCTCTACCCGCCTCCCTTCATCCTCTCTCCCCCCACCTTTATCCTCTCTCATCCCCCCTACCTTCATCCTCTCTCATCCCCCCTCCCTTCATTGTCTCTCATCCCCCCTCCCTTCATCCTCTTTCACCCCCCCCCCTTTATCCTCTCACCCCCTCCCTGTCATTATAGCCCCCACAGGAAAACCAGAGACGACACACACACACAAAACAGGAGAAGTACAAATAAATACACACACACACACCAGGACAAAACAGAACAAACACACAGGACACATGCTCACCTCTCCCTGCTACATGCTTTTCCTCAGCTCTTTGTCCCGCTCCCCCTCCCCCGCCCCCCCGGATCCTGCCACCTTCTCCTGATTGGCTGCATTACACAGCAGCAGCCAATCAGGATGGAGGAAGCAGCCCAGCCCCCTAGCACCAGCAGCCCTGCTCTATCCCTTCTCAGGGGAAATCCCACGATTGGTTACTAAGTCCAGAGACATAATACCAGACACATACATGTCCGGTATTATCTCTCATTTTTTACCGGACAGAGTAACCAAATACCGGGCTGCCTGTTCAATACTGGACACCTGGCAACCCTAGGCCAGGCCTCCCCCGCATTGTTGGGATTTGCCGCACTGTAGTTCTGCCACTGTGTAAGGCTGCGGACAGGCAGGGAATGGGCGCACTGGCGCTCGTGCGCTGCGCTCTGCTCGGCCGGGCGATTCGTGATGCGCTTGCGAGCAGCGAAATCTAATTTGCTTGCACTAAGCGCCGAGCGGGCGCAGGCGATGCTCACGCTGGCCACACACATTGCCGCAATGTATTTCATCGCGGCCAGCATGAGCACGCCCGCCCAATCAGCGCCACCCTGGACGAGGCCTAAGAGGGAATGAGAGGAAGTAAGGAGGGAGAAGAAGAGTCATAGGTCCTGAGTCGAGTAGTGACTCTGTGTTTAAGAGTACTTGTGGATTTCATTGTAAATGTTGAGAGGGGTTGTGTATGGCAAGGGTACGCAATATTTTCATGTGCACACCCCTGCCTGCTCTCCTCGGCGCCTAGCGCCCCAACCCCCTGCGTCAAATGACGTGTGGGGTCATGTGACATCACGTTGCCATGCTAACGTTACGTTACGTGACCCGCAGCGTCATTTGACGCTGAGTTACCATGACGATGCATCTCTGGAAGGGAAGTGTGTTATAGAGGCCTTACGTGGCCCCCCGGCAATTAATTTAAATGCCTGGGGGGAGAGCGCGGGACCTCTATAACTGCTGTGCCACGCCAGAAAATCTAGTGTTTCCCTTAGGGGGCGCGCCCAACAGTTTGCGCACCTCTGGTGTATGACACATTTGACATTGAACATGTTTTTGTGATCTGCAGCCAGACAGTGGATTTCTCTGCGAAGGAAATTCTAGTGATGATGATGTGATTCTCAGAGAAGAATTTCGCGGAACAGTGGTTAAACAAGGATGCTTGCTGAAACAGGTCAGTATTTAAAGAGTGACTGCTTCATGAACAAACACAAAGCACAGCAATCTCTACATTGTAATACTTTTTAGATGCATTTTATTGTATTGATCTATTTTAGCAGAGACAAGTACTGTATCAACACATGCCATGATTCTTAGCAGAAATTAAAGAGGAATAAAGAAAGGCTTGTTTCATTTACAGTATTTGCCTCTGTGTTACTGTAAACCGTAGTTCTGATTCAACAAACTGTGAAGCTGTTTTATTCTGCCAAAGGCACAAAAAGAGGGAACATGTTAAGCCATCCAGTTCAGCTTTGTACAGTATGCTTTAACATCACACAAACTAAGACTAACAATTCTTGTACCCAGAGAGACCAAAAGAAGCCTGCAACCCTAATCAGCCAAGATGACTACCCATTTCCTAATATTATGCTTAACTTTCTTCACACTTTTATGAAGTATGTACAGTACCTCTTACTTGCAATTTTACTTAGTTTCTCATCACTTAGGAGATTTAGCAACTTGCCACGACCTATGTAATGACATATTTCATGGCAGTGTGTAGAGTAGCCTCCTACCACAGCAATCGGTGATGTAAATATATTTTAGGTCTGTTTGTCAAAGTTTTCCAGGTGTGCAACTGGAGCAATAGAAAGCAATACGATTTATTTATTTATTTAATCTGGTGAAATAAAACAGAGGGTTATGTATCAAGGTCTCATGGCAGGATGACTTTTTATAAATCTGGTGCTATTTATTAATCTTACTTTTGCACCAGTTTTCAAACTGTGAGGGGGATTTACTGAGCTCTGTTAAATCAGGACACACAATGTGATGTTACCTAAAACTAACGTTGTGTTGCTTGAGTTACAGTATCGCTCTATTCACTAATCTAATTAAATGCAAAGACAACAGTCGGAATTGAGCTCATTGACATAATCACATTATGGAAGCGTTCACGTTAACTTGCATTAACTTACATAACATAATGTGCTGTTATGTAAGTCTGGACCTTTCTACTATTCAATCCCTGAAATAGAGCTTTTGCTGGGGAGGAAAGGGAACCAATGCCGGATATAATGTTAAGTTAGTTATAGCATAGCTAACTCTAGTGTTGCACCCGTCCAGACACGGCAAAGGAACTTAATGGAGTTTAGTGAATAGGGCTCAACTTCAGTCCTCAAGACTCCCCAACAGGTCAGGTTTTGAAGATATTCCAATTTCAGCACAGGTGGTTAGTGGAATCAGCGCTGCACCGGAGGCTTTTCTCCTAAAGAGTGTGTGTGTGTGTGTATGTGTGTGTGTGTGTGTGTGTGTGTGTGTGTGTGTGTGTGTGTGTGTGTGTGTGTGTGTGTGTGTGTGTGTGTGTGTGTGTGTGTGTGTGAGTGTGTGTGTGTGTGTGTGTGGATTAGGGGTGGGAGGTTATTATGTATATCTGGATTGGAGGTAGGGGGGGAGTTATTGTGTATGTGTGTGTATGTGTGTGTGTATGTGTGTGTGTGTGTGTTTGTGTGTGTGTCTGGATTGGGGACTGGCTGGGTTATTGTGTGTCTGGATTGGAGGGGGGGTTATTGTGTGCATTTTAAATTAGGGGTAGGGGGTTATTGTGTCTGTCTAGATTGTGGGTGGGAGGTTATTGTGTGTGTCTGGATTGTGGGTGGGAGGTTGAGTGTGTCGGCATTGTGCTGGGGGGGGTCATTGTTTTTGTGTTTTGGGGATGGGGTTAGTGAGTGTGAGGAGGGGGTTAGTGAGTGTGAGGATGTCAGGGGGAATTATTGAGTGTGAGGAAGGAAGGGAGGTTATTGAGTGGGGGGAGGGGAGAGAAATACATAGGGAGAAGGGAAGAATGAGAGGGGCAGTGTGAGGAGGGGTAGATAAATTGAGAGGGGAGTGTGAGAAGGGCATGAGAGCAAGGTGGTGTGTGAGAAGGGGGGTGTAAGAGAAAAAGGGGGGATCTTGCAAGGCTATCGATTCTGAGAGGGGGGCTCATGGAAACTTTAGTCCTGGGCCCCAGGAAAGCTGTAGTCGGCCCTGTGTACACATTTACATTATTTTTTAGCCAATACAGACCCCAAATTAGGAAGACCTTTCACACTTTCATTTTTCAGAACTTAATGTACATTACATTAGCAATACAATACTGCCACCAGCATAAAAATACTCCCACAAAAGTATATATTTTTTGAAACAACATGCTCCAAGGAATTCAAACATACAGTATGTCGTTCCCCACAATTTGTTTTATTGAAAACAATCTAAAATATCAAGACCACCAACTTTACGTTTTGCATCAAATTTTGTTATACAGTACTACTCATGATTTCTGTGTTAGTGTACTTAGCAGACCATACAGTATATCAACATTTAAATTGGTGTTGATTCGATATGCATATTTGGTCAGGAGACCTCACCAATCTAAGCAGTTTGCAAACAATAAGGAATCATTTTTCATACTTTGCAATCTAGTATGTAATATGGCTACCGACATGTCTGGATGAGCCATATTATACCCAATAAAATGACAATTTATCTACTTTTAGAAAATATGACATTTGATACATTTTCTTTTTACTTAAATAACATTTTTTACATAGAAAAAATGGGGGTGGATCCCAAAGTAACAGACAGATTTTGACCCAGAACTATTGTTTCATGTGATTACAGTAACTAAACAGTAATAATCCCAGACACCATTTTCTGAAAGTAGGAAATTTGATGAATCATGGGATGAGTCAAATTAAACTGTCAGCAGTGACTATGTTGAATGTCCCTTCCTGTTAGAGATAAAATGAAACATTTGTGAGATGCTGCTACGCCTGAGTAGGCACACACCCCCCAGATAAAGGGAGAGTTGTAGTTCTGAGGGTAACCTCAATAATTAAAAGGAGGGGGGGGTGAGTTCACTTTTTAATCTTTGGGTTTACCCTCATAAATTCAAACTTCAACAGAGTGATGATGGAGTAACCCCCTACTTTAGAAGATATGGTAGCAGGTTTTGTGCAATGCAAAGGAGGGGGAGCAGAGAAAGTTCCGTGTTGCAATAATCAGAAATATGGCTTTTCTTGGGTAGCCCCCAAAATCAAACTGGGGCACACAGATACAAATATATTTTTCTTTTTATTATGATAAATTCTTCATCTTTGTTCTCATGCATTATTGTTTAATAAAGTCACAATAACACATAAGACTAGACACATGATACATAAAGCTTGGCCCCCTGCAGAAGCACTTACCAAAATGCCCTCCTATTGTCTCTGTACTTTCCTCCTACATACCAATTAGATTGTAAGCTCCTCAGAGAAGGGACTCCTCTTCCTAAATGTTACGTTTATGTCTGAAGCACTTATTCTCATGACCCATTATCTGTATTTGTTATTTATATGATTGTCAAGTGTATTACTATTGTGAAGCGCTATGTATATTAATGGCGCTATATAAATAAAGACATACAATACAATACATACATTTTACTGCTTATGAAATGCATTATGAACTGTGAGTTGATATTCAACAACCGTGTATGAACTATTGGGAACAAGAATAGAAATACTGTAGGTTTGAGAACAGGAAGGACTAATGATTTCATGGAGGATGTTAAAAAAAATGTGGAGGAGGGGAAGAAGGGGGAAGTGGGAAAGTTAACAATTACAGATACCACTTCCTCTTTTCTGACATTTAAATGTTTATTTTTATTTTAGTGTAGCACTGTTCCCCCCCCCCCCCCACCCCCCAAATGGGAAATACACAGCTTCTGTTACCTAGGGTGTGGTAACTTTTAGGGTCAGGAGAGCTGAGCTGATCTGTGGTGGTATGGAGATCAGGACAGGCTTAGGTTCTTTCTCTGAGTTTCTTCTCAGGGTGCTTAGCGCCTCCATCAGTAGTGGGCTCCAGGGTGTTCAGAGATCAGTCCCCACTATTGCATGCTTCTTCCTTTCTGCCCAGGGACTGACACGTAGACAGTAGTATGATGAACAAGGGTCTTTATTCTGACAATCACTGCAGATGATCTTCATACAGTGGTGCAGGGTCTCAGAGGCTCCAGGCCTCTGGATGATGCTTGCCCCAGATAGTACAGGGCATATGCTGAATTCCAATCAGATGTTCTACCAGCCACAAGGGCTGGGGGTGAGCACGCTCATCCCGGATGGGAGAGACTCACAGCTCTACTGCTCTCTTCCTCCTTCAGAGCAGGACTGACAAATTTGGCACTGCCCCTCATCAGGAGACAGAAGGGGCGGGCTCATGGTCTATACGTATCCCTGATATGCTTACACAGGCCATGAGTCACCACCTTACTTCTGTCCATCAGAGAGGAGAATGTAGCAGGGTCACAAGCCCACAAAATTAACCTGTCACAGCCTGCAGCTAGCAGGAACTTACATAACAGGGGTAAAGACAGGCAGAATAGACATACTCTGTTACATTAGACTATTTAGCAAACTCCTGGAACCAGAGTTTAATTTTGAATACATAACCACAACTCACACAATTATTGTTAAGAGAGGATTGTTATTCATATTTGTATTTCATCTCCACAATGTAAAAACACCATGGTATATTTATTGATCTTAAATATCTATACATTTTTCACTTTAATGCAAGGGAACCATAACAGTATAACATATGCTCTAATATGAAGCCCCACTTGATTTTCTTATAGTCATTGTGACTGGAGGGGGTAACCAAGCTATATAATAAATGTCAAGCCCGTTTTGGTTACCCCTGCTCCGTGTATAAGGGTCCAAGAGAGTTAGCTATTGGGCCCAGACACATTGTATTATTGCATTGTACTGTCTGTCATAAAACCAATTGTTGTGTTTTCCCTATCAGGGCATGCCATCAAGCAGGGATTGCTAGTGTATGAGTTTCAAGGGGTGGGGTGGGGGTGGGGGGTTGCAGAGGAACCGTTGTCTGAATGTGCCTAGGAGGCTGGGGTCCAGAGTTACCGGTTCCCCAATAAATGTGTCTGGGAATCATGCCTGATTCTCGGACACATGTAGGCACATTGTCCCGGCAATACTCCCCTTGGAAATGTAAGCGCGACTCACCACTAGGGCGCCTAGCTTCAGCACAACTCAGAAAGGAGAATGAGGCACAGGGATAAATATGTATTCCTTTAGCTGAGGGAATCCCTAGGTTAAGGGGGGTACTCCAGCTAGTGCTAAGGTGACCCACAAACAGTATATGGTTTGTGGGTACCCATCCGTACATAAGGTTGGGGGGACTCTGAGAGTCCAACCTGAGTCAAAGGGAAAGCATGGGGGGACATCATGTAGACAGAAATAAAAAGAGTACATTTTTCCCTTTTCTGTTCCCTGTACCCAGAGATTAAGAGTTTATTAAAGAGGATTTTAATATGTCGGAACCCATGTCCAAACAGGCAGCACGTGCAAACCCATAGGTGCCGGTATATCTGCTGGACATCAGAGTTCAAAGCAGCCAGAGGATGCCCAGAGGTGTGAACAGCATTTAGCGGGGAAAGGTGGAGTACTAGGTCCGGAGATCAATGGCAGTCCTCCGGGATGCCACGTGTTCTGCCACACCAAGGGGTGCCAGCCCAACGGGTGGCATTGAAATAGCTGGGGGGAGATGTGGCAGGCTTGCGCATGTCCCTTGGCTATTTCAAATTTCCTACTGGCCCAGTTTTCCTACCCGGCTTGGCTCTGATTGGCTGCTTGAGAAAGTTCCCACGCGTTGATTGGCTGTCCTATCTGCTTTTATTTTATGAATGAAGCAGAGCGTTCTATAAGAAGCCGTGAGCCAAACAGATTGTGTGTTCCCCTTGAGTCAGAGCCGAAAGAGCACGGGCGGGCTTTTCAAAGTTGCTTTGAGCGAAAATGCAAGGCAAACGGCTTTGATTTCAGTCCCGAATTTTGCGCCCAAGTTCTCAGAAACTAACGTAGAGGTCGCTGGGATTTCATGCCGATTTGAGTTCCAGGAGATTCCGGGCCAGAAGTCCAGGTCAGGGGAAAACTCTCCCATAGATTTCTCTGCACCTAGGAAAGTCTAGTTTTCGACCCCAGACCCCCAGAAAGTGTGTCTTTGCATCTATATTTTGTGTTTCACTATGTGTATGCGAATTTATGCCGAATAAATTACAATTTATTTCTCTACCTTGTTTTGCTCAATTAATGATCCTGATAAAAAGTTGTAAATAACCTGGGCTCCCGTGACAGTCATATTCTTCCATAAGATGATTTTACAGAAGTTTGGCAACGGTATTTTATCCAGGTCCAAATAAAATTATTTATACATCTTAAATTCTGACAAAAAAACATAATTATTCAATAACTATGTTTGCACTGTAGTATATATGGAAGTTATAATGGTTTTTTCTAACGTCAGAAAGTATTTAATTGACTCATACCTTGAAAATAATATTTATTTCAATTTCTCTGTTCATAGGGGCATAGAAGGAAAAATTGGAAAGTTAGGAAATTTGTTCTTAGAGATGATCCTGCTTATCTGCACTACTATGATCCAGCTACGGTAAGAGAATCTAAAAGGTATAGGCGCATAGCTACTACACAGCACTATGCCTAAAGCCACTGAAGACACCTGACAGCAGAAGATACTTTACGAATCATTCATTTGAATTTGCCATAAGGTATCTTCTGATGCCAGAAGTATTTTGTCATAGCAACGCTTAGTAAATATTGGCCATAATAATTATCATTGTGGCGTGTATCTACAACAAACTGTATGGTTATTAGTCATTACTAAGCTTATTAGTAATAAAAATAAAATATACAGTAGGAAGATCTCCTGTGGGGGACAGGATGTAGCGGTGCACTGCCTCAGAGTAAAAAACGATGGGAGCCGGATCGCAGAAAAAAGATTTATTTGGCTGTCAGCAACATTTAAAATAGAGATGCAGGAACCTCTAACGCGTTTCACGCACTTGTGCGCTTTTTAAAAGAGCAGTGCACTGCTACATCCTGTCCCCCACATGAGATCTTCCGATATTCTATACGTGAGCTGGATGCACGCCAAACTGGACTCTTCATCAACAAAGCCCTGAGTAATCTCTGAATATACACTCTTGATAGTAAGAAGCCGTTTAAGATTATTTTTTTTAAGATGAGGTGTACATGGACATTGCTTCAAAACATAGTGTTTCCATTACAACATAAAACACAATATCTACAGCATGATATCTAAATGATGTTCTCATGTTGACAGGATGCAGATCCTTTAGGAGCTATCCACTTGCGAGGCTGTGTAGTGACTGCAATAGAAGACGTGTCAGAGGGTAAGTAGCTCTTCTAATCAGAGTATTACGTTTATAGGGGTCTATTAGGGTTGCCAGGTGTCCAGTATTGAACCGGACTGTCCAGTATTTGGACACTCTATCCAGTAAAAAAAATGAGAGCTAATGCTGACCTTGTGTTACCTCTCTGGACATAGTGAACTGACCAGCTTGGGGAGCCCGCTGGTTTTCACTGAGCAGGGAGAGAGTAGGGCTGTTGCTAGGGGCTTGGGCAGCCTCCTCCATCCTGATTGGCTGCTGCTTGGTAATGCAGCCAATCAGGAGGATGTGTCGGGAGCCTGGGGGTGGGGCCAAGGAGATGAGTAAACTGTGTGTGTCTAAGGCGTGCGTGTGTTTCCAGTGTGTGTGTGTGTTTCTCGAGTGTGTGTGTGGGTGTCTCGAGCTCATCGCACCTTGCACCATTGTATTCAGTATTTTTGGAAAAGCCACCTGCTACCCTAGTAGGCTCTGATTGTGTAAAATATTGAGTTTGTTCCCACACATCCATTCAAGCAGATAGACTATAATTTGTTGTTATATCAAAAAATATACTCATGGTATGTTATACCTGTGCAAATGGGGACATGAGAAGGTAAATATGTTTTGGTAACAAAAAATAATACAATAATAAAATATTGTATGTAAACACACTGAATAATGCATCTCAATGTTGTAAAAAGAAACACAGACAGAGAAGCGCTCCCCGTCACAATCTGCATAGAGACATTAATGTATGGGATCCACAATTGGATAATGAGATAATATAAGGAAAAAAGTGATACAAAAACATTTGTTGAAGCTCCAACCTCGATAGACTGTGTTCAGTCTTCTTTAGCAAACGTGGATCTCTTTGGATCGGTGGAGCGCAGGAATTTATCCAAAAGATAAATAAAAAATTCTGCAGTAAAGTAGTTAAAACAATAAAAATATATGTGAAAGAATCCTAATCTATGCACTCACATGGGGTGAGATATAAACTTTGATTTGTTAATAATAATAGTTTGTTCTTGTATAGCGCTGCTAGTTTTACATAGCGCTTCACAGACATTTTTTTCCCAGACTATCCCTGCTCCATAGAGCTTACAAGCTATGTTTCTGGTGCCTGAGGCACAGGGAGATAAATTGACTTGCTCCAGGTCACAAGGAACCAACGCCAGGAATTAAACAAGGTTCCCCTGCTACAAACTCAGTGCCAGTCAGTGTCTTTACTCACTGAGCCATTCCTGTCTTGTAGTGTGCAGATCGGTTCTCTCACTGGTATGATGATTCACTCTAATAAAGAAAGCAAAACATGGTGTGGCACGCAGATGAAAATATATCAGAAACAGTATAATGTGGCAATCCCACTTACAGTTGGTAAATAAAAAATGAGCATATAGGGCAGTATTGAGACAGAATCGCAGCGGTGTACTGTACAGCTTTTTCACATATTTTTATTGTTTTAACTGTAGTTCACTGTAGAATTATCTCCTTATCTTGTGGGTAATTTCCTGTGCCCCACCGACCCAAAGAAATCAATGTTATAAAACCCTGCATTTCCACATGACAGAAAGTATGAGAGTTGGTAGTGATTAAGGCATTTAAGGACCCAATGTAGACTTTTGATGGACTTTTGTTTGGGGCAATGTTGTTGTTTTCCAGGTCTCTTGTAATGTCAACGGCCTGTTACAGGCGTCACTGCTTCCAGTTCACTTTTCAGATTGCATTAGGCCTTTTTCAATAGCCAGGCCTGTTTCATCGTAGCTGGATTCATTTGCTTAGCATGGTACTGTGTTTTAAAAGATCAGTAACTCTGCCAAATCAAATATTGCAAATACTAAGGTTTAACCATTGTACTGTATAACAGATATGTGGCAATGGAATAAATTAAACCGGGTTGGAGACCTGTGGAAAACATGCAAATGCACTCATGGGTTCTTGTTTTTTTACTGCACTACCAATAAAAGATAACATTGTTTGCGGTAGAGGAAACATTATTTAATGGAAAGGGTGGCGGAATTGCCTCCCAACAGAGGAGGTAGAGGGTATACAGTAGGGTAGGGTTGTCCTAAATATGAAAGAAAGGTTAGGATCAAGGAGGATCTAAGGATTTACAACAGATAGGAAGATCAGCAGACCAGTTGGACCAAGTGGTTCTTATCTGACATCATTTTCTATGTTTGGTTTCATATATTGATAAAAAAATATGAAACTTGATGTAACCTGATCTCATTGAAGCTTAAGGCCTGAGCTCCCACTTTGGGCTCCCATCATCCACATTAATCTTTAAGTTTCTAGAACCCATCCAATGGTCTCTTTCTTACATACAGTAATTCAAAAATCTATGATGCTGAATAAAAAAAAACCCATGATCTGTAGATCTGTCCACGCTTCCCCTCTGACCCCTGATGGAGCATGCAGATCCAATAGGCCAGCACGCAGGAAAGCTGATATGAAAGCATGGCCCTGTCCTCAAACATATTAAACAGAAATAACATAAGGCAGATGCTCCTCTTTGAAAGTAAAGTAAAACCGCTTAGCATTAACCGCTAAGGTGATTAAGGGATAAGGGGCCATTAGATTGTATTTTTGAATGTATTCTTGCTGGCATCGAAGGACATGGCCCTGCAGTATGCTGACGAGGATGCCCTTCAGGATGGCAGGGGTAAGCAGAAAGGTTTTTATTTACTTTATTTATGCTGCCTGGCTAATGTTTCGTTTAATAATGGGCAAATGATCTATTATCCATATCTGGATAATAGTTAGTTTGCATATTACTGTACTGTATGTGTTGGGGGGGGGGGAGGTGTATTTATTGAAATGTAGGCCATATTTATTTATTTTTATAACACGAATGGTACCGTAGGCTAGCGGGTATCGACGGGAACCACCCGAGGACCCCCGGACGCCCATGGGGACCACCCGGAGACCCCCACCAGCCTGTGGTATTAATGCTGTGTATAAAAAAATAAATTATAGTTTTCTGTGGGTTATTGGTGGCCTAGGAGGTGGGTAGTAGGGCTGTTGTGTGTATTTTTGTTTATTGTATGTAGCGGGGTGGGTGAAGGGGGTAGAATCCCCAAGGATGGGTGTTTGGACCTACCGGGTGGGTAGCGGGAGGGGTTAACCCCTTCGTTACCTTTGCTGTATTAACAGCTAAGGTAATAAAGAGGTTAAGTCCACCCGCAACCCAACCGCAAGGCTTAAACACCCACCAAGGGCCAAATACCTTCACTCACCCCCGCTACCCACAATAAGCATGGCACTGGTGGTTAACCCCTTCAGTGCTTTAGCGGTTAGCCGCTATGGTAATGAAGTTGCCTGTAAATGCATTTTTCATGCATCAGATTCATGCCAGGGGTCTCCGGGGGTGATATTAATGGATATCAGCTCCGGAGTTTCCTGGCATCTATCCGATGCAGGATAAATGCATTATTTTTTCTAAGTGCCGTCTTGCCGCTTATCGGTAGCTTCTCCCCACCTTCTTGCCAACTTTTTCTGGCGGGATGAATGGAGAGGAAATCTCAATTCTAGAGCGGCGATCAGCCGTGATAACCTGATCGGGGCTACCAAAATTGAGCGAGTTTGAGAAACTGGCGGTAAGTGGCTTATCGCTGCGCGTTTGGCGATTTTTTTTCTCTCTGTAAAGAATTCCGGCTATTTTTGCTCTTATCGCTGGCTTATCGGGGTTTACTGAATCGCTGTAGGCTTTTTTGGCGATAAGCTGACAATAAGTGGCTTATCGCTGTTTATAGCATGAGGCCCTAAGACTCTCGGAACACATTATCTAACTAACACTTACAGTACTATAAGTGGTTTGAATCTACCCTGGCCCCATATTTGGTCAATTTTGCATGGAGGAAATGTTCCTAATTCTATAACCTGATCTATCATTTCAATTTTCCTAAAAAAGGAAAAGATCCCTTTGATTGTGGAAATTATTAAGCAATCAGGTTTCATTACCTAAAAAAAAAAACATACAAATAAATTGTCCCAGGCGCTGTGAATAAAGTCCAATGAACCCCAATACCGTGAGCCAATTGGGCAGTCTTTGGTAAGGCTTCCTATGCCAGATAGATGATCCTGATAGTTTGGTGGACAGGCAGGGATGTTGTCTGATCTGATGTTATGATGTTTCTGTAATCATAGAGAAAAAAGACAGCAGGGCACGCACATGGCGTGGTATGGCTTTTCTCAATCACCCCCCTGCCTAGAACCCTGAAATCCTACTTACAGGATGAGGGCTCTCGAATACAGTTGAGAGAATCTGTGCCTCACGTCTCCATCCCTCACAGCGTCTCACGGATCCACGTGGTCTGGTCTGCAGGGATCCCCTTACTCGGCGTTGATGGTACCAGGAATGGGGTACTCCAGCACTCCCACAGATGATAGCATGCGGGGGGAGGGGGGGTTGGAGACGGGGAAAGATTGTGGAAATAGACTAGTGTGATAACGTACAGGGTATTTATTAACACACACAAACACGATAAAATCACACTTACAATATAAAAGATTGATGAGCTCCGCTCAAAATGCCGTCCGCAGCCTGTGCAGATCCCAATGTTACTCAGGGAACGGTCGCCACGCGCTGTACTCGATTCCGGATCTCGAGTGACGTCAGCAGTGGGGCAGACCGGGACTCTCCTCACACTAGGAACTACAGGTGCCCGGGCAGCTCAATTCACTAGGCTCCTCCTCCCTACGCGTTTCGTGACGTGTTGTCACTTCCTCAGGGGATACTGGAGCCTAGTGGATAGGCTATTTATGCTAATTTCAGGTAGAGAGCCCTCCTATAAGTGGGACGGACTGGGCGTGATTACCATGAATTACATTCAACTGCGATCGTGGTAATGGCAGATTGGGATCAATGTTAAAACATACATCATCAATTTTGGACCCTTGTCATAGCATATAGTTTAAAAAAACAGCCTACATTTCTAGTGAATTGATTAGTAAATAAAACATCTTGTTGATCAAATCTTAAATCATGGTTAAATGATCTAAAGGGGTATTACACTTGCACCAATTGCATTGGTTGCAAGTACAGTAAAAAGACTAAAAACTTTCAATCCAGAGTAACAGGGACTAGCTTTGATATTAAAACTTATATTAATTGTAGGACCAACTTCTGTGTGTACTTATTAGAGTGTCCTTGCGGCCTGCAATATGTAGGCCGCACTGGGAGACCCCTCAAAAGACGGTTCGCAGAACACGTCTATAACATTAAGAGGGGCCTCGAGACTCATAGCGTCTCAAATCATTTTAAAACACATCATGGCCAGAACCAGAGGGTCTGATATGTGTAGGGATCGATAATCCAAAAAGTAGTTGGCGGGGGGGAGACAGACTTAATTTAGTATCTAAAAAAGAAAGTTATTGGATCTATGTACTGAAGACACTGTCCCCCCTCGGCCTCAATATCGATTTCGACCTAGCAGCTTTTTTAAAAGACCAGTGAATTCATTAGGGTTTTGATCATTTTAATATACCTGAGTGATCACCAGACTTTTACTGCTCATTTTATAATCTGTGTACCAATTCATTTTACTAGTGCACTGAACTCTGCATATTTGTTTTTACAATTGTTGTTTATAATTTAAAATTATATATCATAACAACTGTATATGTACATGTACTGTATAAGAATATTATTTAATTGGTACACAATGTTTTGAATGATATCATATACACTGTAGATGTTTTTAAACCATCAAGGTGATTTTTTTAAGATTTGATCAACAAGATGTTTTATTTACTAATCAATTCACTAGAAATGTAGGCTGTTTTTTTAAACTATATGCTATGACAAGGGTCCAAAATTGATGATGTATGTTTTAACATTGATCCCAATCTGCCATTACCACGATCGCAGTTGAATGTAATTCATGGTAATCACGCCCAGTCCGTCCCACTTATAGGAGGGCTCTCTACCTGAAATTAGCATAAATAGCCTATCCACTAGGCTCCAGTATCCCCTGAGGAAGTGACAACACGTCACGAAACGCGTAGGGAGGAGGAGCCTAGTGAATTGAGCTGCCCGGGCACCTGTAGTTCCTAGTGTGAGGAGAGTCCCGGTCTGCCCCACTGCTGACGTCACTCGAGATCCGGAATCGAGTACAGCGCGTGGCGACCGTTCCCTGAGTAACATTGGGATCTGCACAGGCTGCGGACGGCATTTTGAGCGGAGCTCATCAATCTTTTATATTGTAAGTGTGATTTTATCGTGTTTGTGTGTGTTAATAAATACCCTGTACGTTATCACACTAGTCTATTTCCACAATCTTTCCCCGTCTCCAACCCCCCCTCCCCCCGCATGCTCCATCTGTGGGAGTGCTGGAGTACCCCATTCCTGGTACCATCAACGCCGAGTAAGGGGATCCCTGCAGACCAGACCACGTGGATCCGTGAGACGCTGTGAGGGATGGAGACGTGAGGCACAGATTCTCTCAACTGTATTCGAGAGCCCTCATCCTGTAAGTAGGATTTCAGGGTTCTAGGCAGGGGGGTGATTGAGAAAAGCCATACCACGCCATGTGCGTGCCCTGCTGTCTTTTTTCTCTATGATTACAGAAACATCATAACATCAGATCAGACAACATCCCTGCCTGTCCACCAAACTATCAGGATCATCTATCTGGCATAGGAAGCCTTACCAAAGACTGCCCAATTGGCTCACGGTATTGGGGTTCATTGGACTTTATTCACAGCGCCTGGGACAATTTATTTGTATGTTTTTTTGGCTCATACAGGTTTGGAATAGCCTGTTGATTTTTTGTTCCATAGGCTGCTTTTTCATTTTTTGATCACTTTAGGGCTATTCACTTTAATTTGTAATCACTTTCATTCACATTGTGTAGATTAGCGCTTTTTAGAGGGTTTATAATTGTTTGTTTGTTAGGTTTCATTACCTGTTTATGCCTCTTTTGGTCTCCACTGTGACCAATTTAGTTTTATTATGGACTGACGGGCATGCAATAACACCAGAAGGACCATTAATTCGAACCATGCAGCTACTGTTTCTGGCACTCCTTCCTTTTTTAATTTTAATCAATGCCAAAAAGGCATTTGATCTAGTTGATTAGACTTTTTTGAATCTAACATTGGAAAGCTTTGATTTTAGCCTAAGCCTTTGAAAGAGGTGTTGATGCCAGGGCCGCAGAGAGAGGGGGACAGCTGGTACAAGTGTCCCGGGCCTGATGGCAGTGGGCGGCCTGGTTGCGGAGGGGTGCCCGGTGGCCGGATAAAGCAGTTGCCACCGGGCCGCAGTTCCCAGTGGAAGTCGCCGAGCAAAGTTCTGTTTGCTGCAGCTCCATTTGATCTTCTCTGTCACGCATTACCCTTTCGCGTATTTGGATTCCCTGTTGCTGATCCCGGACTGTGACCCCGACCTCGCTGCTTTCTGCCTGCCCTGACCTTTTGCCTGTTGCCTGGACTCTGCCGCCATCCATGACTTTTGCCTGCTTACAGACTATGGATACTCTAAGAGGACTCTGTCCCTGGGCTCTTGTCGGCTATTCTGCATCCCTACCTCAGTCCTGCGGGTCCGCTTCCTGATTCGAGATGAGCACCATCACAAGCAGTACCCAAAAGCTGTGAAATTTTGGCGAATGATCCATAACCAGATTACGTCTATTACTGGTTGCTCTTTCCACCCTAAACTCTGGACTTTTAAAATTTGGTGTTAAATATCCCATTAATTTATTTGATTAAAGAGAGACTTAAAGTTACTACTTTTTGTATTTCAGCAGCTTGCTAGAAAAGGCCACAGCTTCTGTGAGACTAGAAAAATAAAATGATTAACCAGTGAAAGTCATAATATAATAGCTACATTTAACAAAGTTTGGTTAATGTGGATTGATTAGTTTTAATACAGTACATACGGTCTTTCCTTCAAAGTATATTTATAGCCACATATGTTTTCATTGTTTTGACCTTTTTTCTCTGCTAAAATAAATAACGTTTGTTACAAAAAATAAAAATAAACAAAAAAGAGGAAACGGGGGGGGGGAATTAGAAGCATTTTATAGAGCTCTGAGCTACTTCGTTAAACTCTGCTATTTAACTATTTAGGGTTTTCTATTAATGCACTCTCGTTTTTCCTACATTAACGTTTTTATTGGTTTATTTGTAATGGAAATAAGAGGACACATGTACAGTAACTGCTATTTTCTTACATTTTTATTTTTTTTATATATATATATATATTTTTCTTTTGTTTGTTTCTTTCAGCAAAAAAGCATGAAGTTGAAGGCAATCTCTTTGAAATCATCACAGCAAATGAGGTGCATTATTTCCTGCAGGCGGCTGCTTCTGCTGAACGGACGGAGTGGATTAAAGCAATTCAAACAGTTTCCAAAATTGGAAAATAATTGTCCTTTCTTTAAACAGAGAAAGTTACTTTTTAAAAGCCCATTATTATTATTCTGTGTTTATTTCACTTTATAGAAGACTATAAGACACACAGACACATACAGTATTAATCAGCACACTTATTTTAGTCAAAGCATGTCTTCACATAATACAGTTTCATTTCAAGCAAAATAGCTTTTTATGCAAATGAGAATATTTAAATAAACATGTGCAAAAGAAAACCATTCTGTTGATATTTTGCGTAACCTAATTTTTTTAGGATAAAAAAAAGATGGCCCGAAAATTTATATTATGACCCTCTCTAATAGGGTGTCTGGTATCAGATGCATTGTAAATTCTTCTGTATTTGGTACAATTTTCAAATGACCTGAAAATTGCAGGGAACCCTTTAGGGATGTCTGGGTAAACCAAGGTTCCTAGGAACCCCTGTTGAAAAACACTGCACTAGGAGGCCGTCGCTATCATGTGACTGCTGCCCCAAGTGATCCAAGAAATAATCCCATTGTTCTCCATAGGATTCATTTTCTTGGATAAATCTGGTGCTCATTTGCACTAATTGTGTCCCACAAAAGGATTTTCATAAAGGCACCAAATTACTAACATTTAACTTATATTGCCTGTTAGTTGCCTTTTTTATGTTGCTATTTTGGACCTAGCGCCAATATAAATATAACAAAAGCAAGGATTTTAAAGTATTTTACAACTTTTTATTTCCCACCTATGTATTTTTTGGACCGAAGAGGAGACAGGACTGAACAGATTAAGAGGCGGTAGGTTAAATTCAGTACAAAAAAAAGTTCCCCTCACATCTATTTTGAATTTCAGGGCTTTCCCTTCAGTAATTAAACAGCTGAATTATCAGTGACCACGCAATATATGGCAGGGAAACAGGAAACATTTGCTTCTAGCTGATTCCCCAGTAAAGGGAAGGAAAGTGAAGAGTAACATTATCTACTGTATGCTTGACTTTGATGACCTTTATTTCTTGTTATTTAAGAACACAAATACAAAAATAGCATTTTTTAAAACTCAATTAGAGAAGTACTGTACAGTATGTAGAAAGCACAAACAAATTTGGGAGGCACGGTAATTATGTAGAAATATTAATAAGTGGCACAAAGTCCAACACTGCAGCAAATTGCTCGAGATTTTGCTAGTGGTTTCCCTAAACCTTTTCCCGTCATTTTTAGACCAAAGTTTGTGCTCTTTTGTACCAGAAGCTTTTTCATGACATGCAAGTGAACAAAAGGGAGGAGGGTTTTATGTAAGTTATGGGATCCACTGCAACATTTAAGGGCAAGTTGTTAAGATAGGGGTGTAAACTACTTTTTACCGCCAGGTATATGGTGGTGCCGGCCATCATAGCGCAACCTTTTAAATTGCTTTATTCACAATCAGGAAGGTAAATCCAGTCTTCCTAAACCACAGGGAGACTTTAAAAACAATTAGTGAATCCCCATTTTTTACATGGATGACTCCCTATTTGTCAAAGTAAAGAAGTGGTGCAAGGAATGGTACTATATATATATATATATATATATATATATATATATATATATATATATATATATATATATATATATATATAAAAAAGAGAAAAAGCGCCCGATCCATGTGTAAAATCAGATAAAAAGGTTTTAATATGCCATGAACAGACGATTGCCAAGTCACACTTTGTCAATGTAAAATGAGCATTTTATGGGACCAGCCCATGTACCAGCCCGATGTCAAAGTTCCACAGTTGTGCTCCGTCTGCATACAGTTGCTGCCTCTGTGAATCTGCTTAGCTGGTTGCCGGTTGACTGGTGATATCTCAAGTACAGCCGTGCAGACCGGGAATCCCATCCAGGTGACGGAAAGAGGTTTTAACGGTGATACCGGCAACCAGCTAAGCAGATTCACAGAGGCAGCAACTGTATGCAGACGGAGCACAACTGTGGAACTTTGACGTCGGTCTGGTGCATGGGCTGGTCCCATAAAATGCTCATTTTACATTGACAAAGTGTGACTTGGCAATCGTCTGTTCATGGCATATTAAAACTTTTTTATCTGATTTTACACATGGATCAGGCGCTTTTTCTCTTTCTTTTTTTCTGATAGGTATCGTTGGGAGGTTGGTGAGCCCAAGAACAAAGCAGCCCGGACCATATACATCTTATAAAAGGACATTCATGGACTATTAAGTATTGTGTTGTAATGCATATGTTTTTTCTTATGACACATTTTTAACACGATTTTTTTGATATTTTTCACATATATTTTTTTTAATTCATTCATTATTTGTTCAGTCCAACACACATTTTTTTTATTTATTTTTTATTAGTATACACTTTTTTCATATATGCAATCTGCATTTTTTATATATTCACAATTTATGTACATCCACTTGTTCCTGACCACTTTTTAATCCATTTACAATATTCATTGTTTAGACATCTGTGCTGGGTGTTCAATTTTGCTGGGTGGGGTTAGAGTTGCAGCAATTTGGGTGTGTGTTTTTAAGGGCGCTGTCTGTGCTTTTCCCTACATATATATATATATATATATAAAATAAAAAACGAATAGACAATACCATTCTGTGGCTAACTAAATGCTTATATTTGTGCGAGCTTTCGAGATACACTGATCTCTTCTTTGGCAGTGTTACAATGGATAAAGCAAGAAAGGTTTAACTTAAAAACAGTGCATCTTGGAATGTTATCTGTGACTGAAACCTATCCATCCCCCCCTGTACTGTATGTGATTTATGACTTGAGTTGTTAAATAGTCCCTGAATGTTAGTGATGTATGTGTGTGTGTGTGAGTGAGTGTGTGTGTATGTATATAACAGAATTCCTTACCAGGCAGACCAAAAGATCCAGGACCACGCAGCAAGAAAAGAGACAGCACTCGTAGTAAAGTCCAAAAAGGTGTATTAAATGAACAGGCACAGTCAACCATGTATCATATGTATGTATGTAAATATAAATTTATAAAGCGCTCACAGTGTATACAGCACTTTACAAAAGGTGTGTGTGGAGTGGGAGTGTATACCAATGGTGTGGGTAGGTGTAGAAATGTAACAGGGTATTGCAATACTATAAGTGTGTGTGGATACTATGTGGTCACTATTGGTATATAGGGATGGAATTACATTGTGTGTGTATGTGTAAGAGACAGCTGTGTGTGCATTCATATAGTGCAGTATGTATAGACATGGCCTTTAGCACTCATGGGAAGAGAGTTCTCTTGCGTCAGTAGTGACTCATGAAACTGCGGTTTCAGTCTAGGCCACTGCTAAGGGTCCTGAACAGTTGCATAAATTTGTATTCATGCAACCGTCTCTCTTTCGGTGTTCTAAGATTACCTTTGAGTATGGCCACCTTCAGATAATTCATCTTATGCCCAGTCAGAGA
This sequence comes from Ascaphus truei, assembly GCF_040206685.1. NCBI lineage: Eukaryota > Metazoa > Chordata > Amphibia > Anura > Ascaphidae > Ascaphus > Ascaphus truei. Next base: position 79,360,418 of record NC_134486.1, on the reverse strand, counting down.
AATGTTCACCAACAGGACTGTCTCTTGTTCCGCATGTGATGCTGTGGCGAAGCAGATTAATTCTCTTGTTTAGCCACTGTCCTGTCTCACTTATGTAGTAGCAACTCCCTGGGCATTTCATGCACATGATGAGGTACATGACATTGCTGGAGGAACTGGTGAACCTTCCTCTGATTTTGTACCCCAGATTCCTGTGTGGTATTGTGCCCGCTGTATGGCGCATTGTGCAGGTTTTACATCTTGTGTCCTTGCATGGTCTTGTCCCACATTCAGTTGTACTGTTGAATACTTTACTCCTCACCATCATTTTCTTGAGATTATGATTTTGTCTGTATGATAATAAGGGTGTTTCAGGGAAGACCTGTTGCAGTCTTGTATCTACCTAGAGAATGGATTGTAGTTCCCTGGCGATCTTGCGTAGGGCTTCTAGATGTGGGTTATGTGTGACCACCAAAGGTACCCTGTCGCTTTTCTCTTTCTGTCTGAATAAAAGTGTTGATCAAGAAGGAGAAGCTGGAACCTGTATCACTAACCCTGTTTCTATATACTGGATGAATGGCACATACCAGAGGTGGTTCTAAAAACATATAATTAAAGAAGAAAAAAAACACAAAGCGAACAAAGTTATCCTTTTTAATATCGATATATATATATATATATATATATATATATATATATATATATATATATTGTGGCAGGACGGCCTCGCGGCGGGGTCAGTAAGACGCTTGACACGATGGGAAACTTTAAACACTAGTGGTTTATTAGCCACAACCAAAATAAGTACGGGTGCACTGTCCCTTTAAGAAACTACTTTCTTGAAAATTAAAGCCTAGTCCCGTTAGGGACACTAACTCACTTCTTGAGCCCTTACTAACAGGACAGCCAGCTAATCTGGTCATGCCCAAAACATGCTACACAAACGATAACCAATAAGCATAATAATAAAGTCTTATATGTAATGCAGCTCCAACAGCAAACAGGAACACGGTTCCGGGGAGCAAGCTGTGTCCAGCCTCGCAGCAATCTGTATCTTTATCCTGGGTTGGAGTCCCAGCTGGTCCCAGCAGCCTAGCTCCTCGCAGGACTGGGGGACCAGAGCAACAGCAACGGCTTCCCAGCCGGGAGAGTTCTCTCCACCTTCCTGTGGAAAAACAAGCTCCCTGTGTGTGTGTCACTTCCTGCTTTTAAACCTGCAGTCTCTCAGGCCTCCTGCTTAATTAGGCTGCAGGTGTGCTTCTTTCTGTCTGAGGAGATCAACACTCTGTGAACTGGCTGCAGCGTCTCTCCATTCACTATTCCAGCCTACTGAGTTAGTGACTCTGTCACAATATATATATATATATATATATATATATATTTTTTTGTTTGTTTTGTTTTTTGAGTACCTCGTCATGCCCTCTGCTCTCTGCAACGCTTCTGCCATCTTCCAAGACTTCGTCAAAGAGATCTTTTGGGACCTTCTCAATTGTCTACTTAGACGACATAATGATTTTTTCCAAGTCTGTTCAAGAACACATTGGCCATGTCAAACAGGTACTATTGCGCCTTCGCGAAAATCATCTCTTCGCCAAATTGGAGACATGCCAGTTCCATCAAACTTCCATGGCATTCTTGGGATACCATCAAACTTCCACGGCATTCTTGGGATATTTCATCTCTGACTCCGGGTTCTCCATGGATCCAGCTAAACTGAAGGCGGTCCTGGACTGGCTTTGGCCTACTACTCTCAAGCCCATACAACATTTTTGGAGCTTCGCGCATTATTATCGCATTATTATCGCAGGTTTATTCGGAATTTCACATCTATGGTAGCCCCCATCACAGCCTTCACCAAGAAAGGTGCAGATTCTGCTTCCTGGCCACCAACCGCCATTCAAGCTTTCAACCACCAGAAAAAAGCCTTCGGGTCTGCTCCCATCCTCATACATCTGGATCCCAAACTACCATTTACCTTGAAGTTAGATGCATCTGATTTCGAGGCCGGAGTAATCTTATCTCAAAAAGTCACCTCAGGCCAGGCTTCACCCTTGCACCTTTTTTTAGAAAAAAAATTCTTCTGCCGAGCAGAATTATGATGTGGGTAACCGGGAACTCCTGGCCATCAAGCTTGCTCTCGAAGAATGGAGGCACCTGTTAGAAATTACGGAGAACCCTATCACCATCTTAACCGACCACAAAAATCTGCTCTACATTGAAGGTTCTCGTCACCTAGGTGCCAGACAAGCTCGCTGGTCGTTCTTTTTCTCCCACTTCAATTACATTATCTCCTTTGTACTAGGTTCCAAAAACCTGAAAGTCCATGCTCTTTCACGACAGTTTCTTGCCGAAGATAAGTCCGAGGATCTTTTAGACACAGTTCTTCCTTCTAAGTACATACTCTCAACTAACATTCCAGATGGTCTCGAAGTCCCAGAGGGCCGCCTTTTCACCTCACCACTATACCGAAGAAAAGTTCTAGAGTGGGGTCCTCCAAATATTCTGGACACCCAGGTACCAGAAGAACCACCGATTTGTGGAACAAACCTTCTGGTGGCCCGGCATTCAATGAGACATTAAAGAATTTGTCAAAGCATGTTCGACGTGTGCCCATAGCAAAACTCCCCGGAGCAAACCACCTGGACTCTTACACCCTCTTCCCATCCCGGATCGCCCTTGGAACCATTTGTCTATGGACTTTAAAGGAAACTGTACATTATACCGCGCTCCTCCCTATAGAAGTTTGCTGCAGGTTTAAAGATAGGCCTTACATATAGAAAAACAAAAGGAACGATTATTTATTTATTTTATTTATAAAATATTTTACCAGGAAGTAATACATTGAGAGTTACCTCTCGTTTTCAAGTATGTCCTGGGCACAGAGTTTCCTGCGCTCCTACCAATTAAGCTAAAGTAAAATAATAATCTCATGAAAAAGGGTATTTTGTTAAACCCTTTGGCCAAAGCATTTGTAAGCCTGCATGCCAGGCCATACATATATATATATATATATATATATATATATATCATATGAACCAGCCCAAAGACCAGTAAAGAGACAGCAACCAGCAAGGAGTAATCCAAAATAATCTGTATTGAAGTAAACAGATACACGAAAGCCAATGTTTCGGTCTCACAGGGAGACCTTCCTCAGGGCACATATATATACACACACACATATATATATATATATATATATATATATATATATATATATATATATATATATACACATATACACACTAGCTGATATACCCGGCGTTGCCCGGGATTTAATTTTCCCGCTCCCCCTCGCTTTCCGCTACCCCCCTTCACAACTGCGTCCCCCCCCCCCCCCACGTTCACATGTCCGATTTCCCCCCCCCTTTCACAGCTCCATTTCCCCCCCCCCCTTTCACAGCTATGATTTCCCCTTTTCACATCTCCAATTCCCCCCCCTCCCCTGCCTTCATAGCTCGGCGGCGGGTCACTGAGGGGGGCGGCCGGATTTCCCCCCCCCTTGACAGATAGCTGGCGGCTCCCTGGGTGGGCAGGAGGGTTGTAATCCCCCCCCCACTTCAGAGCTTAGCAGCGGTGGGTCACTTTTGATTAGTGATTTCCTCCCACCCCCCACTTCAGAGCTCGGCAGCAGTAGCTCACTGGATGGCGGGAGGGTTGTGATTTCCCCCTCCCCCCCGACTGGGCAGGCGGGAGGGTTGTGCGGTGGCTCACTGCGGGTGGGTTAGTGATGGGGTGCGGTGGCACGCTGCGGGTATCTCTGCGGTGACTGACTTTGGGTGCGGTGTGTGATGAGGGGGTGGGTGTAGCTGACTTACTGTGGGGTGGGGTGTCTGCTGCGGTGGCGAGTGGGAGCAGGGTCGTCAACAGAAAGCATGGGGCCCAGGACAAATGAATGGAGCAGGGCGGCCACCCCTCCCCCCCAACCCATAGCGCACCTACCAGGGTAAAATATTTTTTAGCGCACAACTTTAACGTAACTCTTTTCTTATTGTAATACAGAAAAAAAGATTACAATGCAACATGTTTATTTTTATATTTACCACAAAAGACAGGTGACTGAGTGGGTGACAGTGACTTGACAGTGGGTGGGTTGGGTTGACTGAGTGAGTGGGTGACTGAGTGAGTGACTGAGTAACTGAGTGAGTGACTTAGTGGGTGGGTAAGTGACTGAGTGGGTGGGTAAGTGACTGAGTGGCGTGGGTGAGTGACTGGGTGGGTGAGTGACTGAGTGGGTGGGTGACTGAGTGGGTGGGTGACTGAGTGGGTGGGTGACTGAGGTGGGTGGGTGACTGAGTGACTGAGTGGGTGGGTGACTGAAGGGGGGGCAGGGAGGTGAAGGGGGAGGGGGTGAGGGGGGGATGTGAAGGGGGGAGGGAGAGAGGTGAAGGGGGGGAGAGAGGTGTGGGGGGAGGGAGGTGAAGGGGATGGGAGGGAGGTGAAGGGGGGGAGGGAGGTGTAGGGGAGAGGGAGGTGGGGGGGAGGGAGGTGAAGGGGGGAGGGAGGTGAAAGGGGGGAGGTGAAGGGGGGGTTAGGTGAAGGGTGGGGAGGGAGGTGAAAGGGGGGGAGGTGAAGGGGGTGAGGTGAAGGGTGGGGAGGGAGGTGAAGGGGGGAGGAGGTGAAGGGGGGGAGGGAGGTGAAGGGAGGGAGGTGAAGGGGGAGGGAGGTGAAGGGGGGAGGTGAAGGGGGGGAGGGAGGTGAAGAGGTGGTGAGGTGAAGTGTGGGGAGGGAGGTGAAGGGGGGAGGAGGTGAAGGGGGGAGGGACGTAAAGGGGGGGAGGGAGGTAAAGGGGAGAGGGAGGTGAAGGGGGGAGGTGAAGAGGGGGAGGGAGGTGAAGGGGGGAGGGAGGTGAAGGGGGTGGAGGGAGGTGAAGGGGTGGAGGGAGGTGGAGGAGGTGGAGGGAGGTGAAGGGGTGGAGGGAGGTGAAGGGGGGTGGAGGTAGGTGAAGGGGGTGGAGGGAGGTGAAGGGGGTGGAGGGAGGTGAAGGGGGTGGAGGGAGGTGAAGGGGGGTGGAGGGAGGTGGAGGGAGGTGAAGGGGGGAGGGAGGTGAAGTGGGGGGAGGGAGGTGAAGGGGGGAGGGAGGTGTAAGGGGGGGTGGAGGGAGGTGAAGGGGGTGGAGGGAGGTGAAGGGGGGTGGAGGGAGGTGAAGGGGGTGGAGGGAGGTGAAGGGGGGTGGAGGGAGGTGAAGGGGGGAGGGAGGTGAAGGGGGTGGAGGGAGGTGAAGGGGGTGGAGGGAGGTGAAGGGGTGGAGGGAGGTGAAGGGGGTGGAGGGAGGTGAAGGGGGGTGGAGGGAGGTGGAGGGATGTGAAGTGGGGAGGGAGGTGAAGTGGGGGGAGGGAGGTGAAGTGGGGGGGAGGTGAAGGGGGGGAGGGAGGTGAAGTGGGGGGGGTGAAGTGGGGGGGGTGAAGGGGGAGGTGAAGGGGGGGAGGGAGGTGAAGTGGGGGGGGGGGTGAAGGGGGGAGGTGAAGGGGGGGAGGGAGGGAGGTGAAGGGGGGTGGAAGGAGGTGAAGGGGGGTGGAGGGAGGTGAAGGGGGAGGGAGGTGAAGGGGGGAGGGAGGTGAATGGGGGGTGGAGGGAGGTGAAGGGGAGGGAGGTGAAGGGGTGGAGGGAGGTGAAGGGGAGGGAGGTGAAGGGGGGGAGGGAGGTGAAGTGGGGGAGAGGGAGGTGAAGTGGGGAGGGAGGTGAAGGGGAGAGGGAGGTGAAGGGGGGAGGGAGGTGAAGGGGGGTGGAGGGAGGTGAAGGGGGGAGGGAGGTGAAGGGGGGTGGAGGGGAGGTGGAGGGAGGTGAAGTGGGGGGGGGAGGTGAAGGGGGGAGGTGAAGGGGGGAGGGAGGGAGATGAAAGGGGGGGTGGAGGGGAGGTGAAGGGGAGGGAGGTAAAGGGGGAGGGAGGTAAAGGGGGGAGGGAGGGGAAGGGGAGAGGGAGGTGAAGGGGGAGTGAGAGGTGAAGGGGGAGGGAGGTGAAGGGGAGGGAGGTGAAGGGGGGAGGAAGATGAAGGGGGGAGGGAGGTGAAGGGGGGGAGGGAGGTGAGGGGGGAGGGAGGTGAAGGGGGGAGGGAGGTGAAGGGGGGAGGGAGGTGAGGGGGGGAGGGAGGTGAAGGGGGGAGGGAGGGGAAGGGGGGAGGGAGGTGAAGGGGGGAGAGAGGTGAAGGGGGGGAGGGAGGTGAAGGGGGGAGAGGGAGGTGAAGGGGGGTGGGAGATGAAGGGGGGAGGGAGGTGAAGGGGTGAGGTGAAGGGGGGAGGAGCTGAAGGGGGGGAGGGAGGTGAAGGGGGGGGAGGGAAGTGAAGGGGGGAGGTGAAGGGGGGAGGTGAAGGGGGAGGTGAAGGGGGAGAGAGTTGAAGGGGCGGGAGGTGAAGTGTGGGGAGGGAGGTGAAGGGGGGGAGGAGGTGAAGGGGGGGAGGGAGGTAAAGGGGGGGAGGGAGGTGAAGAGGGGCGGGAGGTGAAGGGGGGGAGGAGCTGAAGGGGGAGGGAGGTGAAGGGGGGGGAAGGGGGGAAAGTAGTGGGGGGAAGGGTGGTGAAGGGGGGGAGGGAGGTGAAGGGGGGTGGAGGTGAACAGAAGGGATGTGAAGGGGGGGAGGTGAAGGGGGGAGGGAGGTGAAGGGGCGGTGAGGTGAAGTGTGGGGAGGGATGTGAAGGGGGAGGAGGTGAAGGGGGGAGGGAGGTGAAGGGGGGGGGAGGTGAAGGGGGGGAGGGCAGGTGACAGGGGGAGGTGAAGGGGGAGGTGAAGGGGGGGAGGTGAAGAGAAGGGAGGTGAAGGGGGGGAGGGAGGTGAAGGGAGGTGAAGGGGGGGAGGGAGGTGAAGGGGGGAGGGAGGTGAAGGGGGGAGGAAGGTGAAGGGGGAGGTGTAGGGGGGGTGAAGGGGGGGTGAAGGGGGGGAGTGGGAGCTGAAGGGGGGGGAGGTGAATGGGGGTAGGGAGGGTGAAGGGGGGAGGGATGTGACAATGTATCCGGTGTCCGCTTGCTCCCCTGTCCGTTCCCCCCCGTTGTCTCTTGACAGTCGTCGGTCTGCTCCTCCACCCCCCACCCAATCGGCGGAACCTTCGTGTGCTGCGGAGGCGCGTGCACGCTGCGGCCGTTCCCTCCCCCGCCCGGCCGCTCCCCTGTGGATCTGAGGCGGGAGGCAGCGTGTCTGCAATTGTTGTGTCCGCTCCCCCTCCCGGTTGTCCGCTCCCCTGCTTGGTCTTGTCTGGCCAGTTCCAGTATGGGAGTATGCAGCATGGAAAAGGATTGCCTACTATTTGTGAGAAACTGTACATAATACCGCGCTCCTCCCTATAGAAGTTTGCGGCAGGTTAAAAGATAGGCCTTACATATAGAAAAACAAAAGAAGATTCCTGCGCTCCTACCAATTAGGCTAAGATAAAATGCCTTGACGTGCCATGCAGGCTTACAAATGCTTTGGCCAAAGGGTTTAACAAAATACCCTTTTTCATGAGATTATTATTTTACAGTATATTGAACCTTGGATAATTAAGCTCAACCAAAATAGGGGAGCGATTCTCCCAACAGAGATGATTCTCTTAGTAGCCAGAAAAGCTATTATGATCAAGTGGTTGGATACACAAACACCTAACATAGAACATAAAATCTCTCCTGGTCAAACTGATCACGATAGACAGAATATCTACCGGACACGTAGGGTACAACCAGTTTGACAAATTTGACTGAAAATGGGAGACGATTATAAATTCCTTTCCCCAGTTAGAACAGAATAAATTCAGATGTCACCCGAGATAAGAATATAAACTGAAACGGATGGGAATCCTGATAAAGGAAATAGAAAATAAGGAGAGCGTCCTATAACACAAAATAACAAAACAGATCAGACCAAAAACTAAAAGCCAAGCCAAAAAGTCAAATACAAACAAGATGATAAAAAAAAAACACGGGAGTCACAAGCAAGCTATAAAACAAGGTTTAAAGTTAAATGGCCGAGACCCATTAGATCAAGACCAGTTACAAGGTTGAAAAAAGAAAAATGGGTATAGCAAATATATGTATTGGAATATGTGACACTAAGCCGAAGAAACTAGACCAAATGCGGAGAATAACCCTGATATACAAAACAAAAAAACAAGTATGAGCTCCGAAGTGGTTAAGTAGATGGCCTAGAGAGAAAAAGAGAACAAATATATGTGACAACAATGTAAGACATTACTCGATGTTCCATGTACATACAATATGCTACAATGAAATGTATCTGCAAACACCCTAATAAAAAGAAACTTTATAGTACCTGCAACGATCCGTACCTCTCCAATCCAAACCTTGGCAAGTATATCGACTATTCGTACCTCTCCAACACCGACCCGGCTACCGCGATCAACCTACACTCCAGACGCACCCTCGTGGCTGTGAGTGGTGTTTCTATCCATTCCTACCGCAGTCCCGACTTGTTTGTGGTGAACACAGCGTGACATCAATGTCTTATGACACATGACTGGGAGGAAGAATGCTTCCTTAAAATTAAATGACTCAGAGTATAAAATAACCTATAACTCTCTCCTCGTAAACCCTAGAATAATGTTACCTTCAATGTTGTATTTAGTATGATTAAAATACACATCTGGACATCTGTCTTGATAGGGGTAATTTTGCTCTCCAAGGGAAAAACGGATATCTTACATATTCAGCACATAGATCCTGTCATTGTTGGTATTGTTTCCCACGTGTGACTTTATCAGCCACAAGTCTATATTTCTTATCCTTGTGACTTATATCAGAGTTTAATTACCACACATTTTTTAATCTGTAAGGAAAAGGGTGAGTGTCACAATTTGCTAACCATATTTCAACCTCAGGAATTTACCTGATACTCTTTAAGATAACCCACCGATCTCTGGTATCTCTGGACATCCTCAACCATCAAAACATATTGTTTTACATTGTTTTTCATTCATTTATTGACCAATAAATGTAAAGTCCAGGTTAATCCAGATGACCTCACAGGAGACAAAGAAAAATAGGTATTTAAAAATGTAAGTTAACCCCTTAGTTGCAGTATGGCTAACACAACTGAATAGTTTAAGGGCATTAACGTGACAGTAAGTAAACAAATTCTTGAGCGGCACAATATAAATAAAATACTGCACCGACACACTTTATTCGAGCAAATACCCAGTATGTACCTGGCAGATACCTGGAATGCGCCGCTCCTCACCTCTGACAAGCCCCGTTGCGTTTGCCTTCCCAGCCTGGGTTCATGCCTGGCTGATGGGCGGCTGATCTGTTAAATGATAATGATTAGGATTTAATAGGCTGCAATGCTTCGCGTGTCTACCAGATGGCATAAATTCATGAATTTTAATGCAGTATATATATATACTGTGCAGTATTGCAGCCAGCGGGAATAAAATGCTTCAATCCCTGCCTGAAAAATACCTCAATGCACTCGGGCAGAAAACAGTCACAAACCTCAATACACCCGGGTATACCCGAATTCGTGGGACTAGCCGAGCTCGAATAAAGTGTGTCGCCAGTGTATGGATGAGTCCTTGTAAATGGGACTTACAATATAAATCTTTAGATATACATATTTGCTTAAGTTAATGCTCAATAAATAGAAAATGTTTTATAGCACATTCAATGATGCTATAAGTTTCAAATGTCAATTTGTTCCTTTTCTCTTTAGTTCAGCGTCCACTATTTCTTCCCAGCAAGCTGCACCCATAGGACACATGGAGTGTTCTGGCAGTTTTGAAAAAGAGTCAATGTTGCTGTATTCCCCTCTCAGCCACGCTTCCTTCACTTTCTTTTTGCCATAGTTTATTTGGAACGTTTTCTAGAAACAAAACATGTCATGTGAAGATTGTGCAGATTACTAACAGGTATGGACTAAAATATCAAAATTGACTAAAAATTATTTTGTAGCTTTTCCTTTGCTTGTTTTGGTAAGACAACCCACATACTGTAACTGAAAGGCGCCTGTCATTGGTGTGTGGAGGAGTAGCAATTGCAGCCAATGCTTTTAGTTTGCCTCTCTGCAGCAGGCATCTCATTATTTTCAGCAGAGCTTTGCTTTGAAATATCAAGCATTTTCCAGTCTTTTTCGCTAGCTCTGAAATGAGAACGCTACCCGCACTCTGTGCTTTTCAGCTAAGATATGGATCCTTTATGTTGCTTCCCCTAGCCTTGTTTGTACATAATATTATATGTGTTTCTACGATTAGACAGTATAGACCTGTCCTGCTGTGTTGCTGTATCTCAGTGGGATGACCCCCAGTATCAGGTAATATCAACCCTAGGACAGCTCACTGTATATGCTACTCAATTAGTTATTATACCTGTGGTTACACCATCTGGGCCACTTAATCACATGGTACACAACCGGTGCTGTTTTTCTAGACATTAACTCCTGAGAAGTGGACCACATCCAGTTATTTAAACACTGAACTCCTTACAGGACAATTGGTATTCAATTTGCACAATTTACATTGTCTAAAAACTAGTCCTGTTCGCTGATAAAGTGTAAACACAGGAAGTCACTAGGAATTAATAATACTCCCTCTGTACTTAAAAAGGACCTCTTCCTATGAGTGGCCAGTGCTACCGTTGAATATCTCTGAGATCAGCCATTTTAGGCCCTTTTAGGGATTATCCCATGAGAATCCATCTACCCACACCCATTGACTGCACTAAAGGTGTGAATATAATTTGGAACCGTGGTCACCATCCCAGTTTACATTGTTTTTTTTTAGATTAATTTAATTTGACCAATGTTCGTGTTTTCTATTCGTCATTGCTTGTCTGACATTTCTAAATCCTAGTTTATAGTAAAAGTTAAGTTTTAATCAAGTTATTATTTCACCATTCTTGACCTGAGTGTTGCTTTAAAGGAGTTTTTTTTCTTGCTTTGCTCACTCTGTTCACTCAGACACTCCTAGCACCAATTCAGTTATACATTAGACCAGGGTTGTGCAAACTTTTGTTTGCGCCACCCTGCCTGTTATCCCCCCCAGTCCCAACCCCCTTACCTGCTCTCCTGCATCATATGATGTCCTACGCCATGTGACGTCAGGTTGCCATGGAAATGCGTTTCCATTTGACCCCACGGCGGCATTTGACGCCGCATTGACATACCATCGCCGGAGAGCAGGTAAGAGAGAGTTACAGAAGCCTTGACCGCTTCCCCAGCATTTAATTTCAATGTTGTGGGGAAGAGCGTGATGCCTCTGTAAGAGCTGTGCCCCCCCCCCGAAAATCTCATGCCTCCCAGTTTGCACACTCCTACACTAGACTGTAGCAAGAGCTGCTCTCCTCCCCTTCCCCCCACCATATCATATAATAAATGGTTTAAAAACTACAACTTAGTTCTTGTTTACTTTTCTATGTTGGGAGGAGAAATTTCTTTTTTTTCCCCCGAATAGCAACTACAGTAGGGGCTGCCCAGGGACCTCAGCTCTTTCTCTATACCAGCATCAACATAAAACAGATAGAAGGATCAAAGGATGAGTGCATATCAACTATTGACTTTAAAAAAATACATAAATATATACGGTATATATATATATATCCAATCCCATGCTGTGCTTTAAGAACAGCGAGCATTACCTTATAAGGATTCCATGTAAAAATGGATTTCAGGCATAAGATGATATGTGTTCTCATTTGCATGTCATTTCCCAGAATCCCGGATCCCTGTATGCTAGGTGATAATGTGAGACCTGGGTTGAGACCTGTCTAAGACATGTGAATTTGCTCACAAGTGATATTTTTATTTTCTATATGTGATACGATTGAGGTTTTTTGTCACCCTTTTCACCCACCATAACTTATATAAAGTATGGTATACATACAGTATACACGTGTGTACAAATTACCTTCCATGAATATTTTCCATCTTCATCACTTTCCTGTTGACAGACTGCTCCTATAGCCAGGCAGTGTTTTTTCCATAGTATGTCATTGTTCTCAACTATTTGATTCCAGCTTTTACATGTTCTTGCAGCAACACATAAACTTTTCATGTCAAGTGCGCCTAAAATTAAACACTTAATTTCTAACAGAAGGCTCTCAAAGTTTTTTGCGTCTTCCTGGACCGCGCAAGACTGCATTTCAATGTAGAATGGAAGTCAAGTATCTAAAAAGAAAAGAACAGTTAAGTCGCATGGAGGCTCATTGTATCTAATTAAAGTAGCAACCCCCTAAAAACATTTCTTTTATCCTTACCTGAACTGGAAGGTCTACCAAAGTAAAGCTGTGCTGTCTCTCTCCGTGTTTTGCTCTTGTTTCCTGCTCCTGATGTTGCAAGGTAAGAGCTCCCTGGCTCTTGGTTTAGTCCTGGACTGTTCCCCTCATGGTGAGCGCAGCAAGTTAGTTCTATCAGCTCTTGTAGTCATCTGCATTGTCTGACCTACTGCTCTACTAGAGATCGCATTGTTTTTTTCACCTACTTCTTATTTTATGCATTCCGGATGGTTTAATTTAATTTCTGTTATGTTCCTGTAATAAAAGTTATTCAGAAATTCAAATCATACTGAGCCCAAGGAAGCCTAGAAAAGAACAGTGAAAAAACACCTTTATCAGAGAGAAGCTGGGCACAGACAAGCTGCAGAAGTGAGTAGACACACATACTCTCAGGACAGCTGCCCAAAGCCCCTCAGTTCCACCCCTGAGCTGCATCCCCACAGCTAGGGCTACCAAGGGCCATGCTATGAACACCCACTAGGACACGGAGCAGGGCCATGGACACCTGTGAGTACAGCTGACCACTACAGGAAACCGGCTGTCACTATCAGAGACAGACACCTGCAGCATGGCAGAACTCCGACTCTCCCCAGACACCATGAAACTGATTGACAACGCTGACACTGAGTCCTTTAGGCCTCAATTATACCAGGAGCTGCAGAGCGATCCGGTGATGTCATCGTAGCAACGTCGCCGGTAGACATGTGCACATGCAAAAGCGATTTGTAGCACTACTGCAGAGGAGACATCACAGGTTTGTTTGTTTAAGATGCACTGTAATTGGCCTTGCAAATCACGTGACGCGGCCATCGCCTGTGAAAAACAAAATCTTTTCATGAGGTAGAAGCTTTGCAGTTCGTCGCGGCGCTTACGTCGCTACTGGTATGTGCGCTTTCATTGGATTTTATTATTTCGTTTTGAAGCTGCATGGCGCCTCACCAAGCGGCGTCACCAGCGATTTCTGGTATAATCGCGGTCTTAGACAACTGCAACATACTACCTGTGCAATTCTAGGACTCTAATTCTAGGCCAAGGTTGGCATATCACTTCCTACAGTACCTCTGCCCTACAGGTTCTTACCCTAACTTGCAGACAGCAACGTTACAAGTTGCACAGGCCACACAATGCACCCTGCAAAGGTAGTGGATGCTGTGACCCATCAGGATCAGTTCCTGGTGGCCCACGCCACTCGTCTGGCCACGTTGAACCAGGAGCTGGAAACCGTCACCTCTACATTGCAATTTCTTCAGCGCATCCAGGTCAGTTCCAGTCCTGCCCACATCCGCGCCTTCAGGTGCCAAACACGCCAATGCCCGTGGTCCTGAAAGAACCCAGGATTCCTACCCCAGTCCTTTATGGAGGTCTTCCCTCACCCTGTAGAGGGTTCTGAACCAGTGCCAATTCCATTTTGACATACAACCTTTGTCTTTCTCTACCCATCACTCTAGTGTGGCATACATCTTTTCCCTCCTTACAGATGAGGCTCTGGCGTGGACTTCACACCTTTATTAAAAAATAATTTCCTGCTGGATGACTCTGTCGCCTTCATGCGGGCCTTCCAGATGAGCTTCGACGCTCCCAGTCGTGCAATCTCTGCTTAGTCTGCAGTCCTACAAATCAGGCCTCATGGCACACTATGAGTTGAGGACCCTGGTAGCAGAGACTGACTAGAATGAGGGAGCTTTAAAGTCTGCATTCCGTCAAGGCTTAGAGGAGAGGCTGAACGACGAGCTAACTTACAGGAAAATCCCTGCTCATATAGAGGGCCTGATCGTCCTTTGCAATTCCCTCGATCTCGAAATGAGTGAGAGATGTCAGTTTCAAGAGCACTGTCATAAGCTCAATACAAAACACTTAATAGTCCAGCACTCCCTATATAAAGAAATCAGATCACTGGTATAGAACCAAAAAGGTAAGTTTTAATATATGCACAAATGAACCAAAAAAAGCATACAATACCACACATGGAAAACTACAATAACATAAAGGTAGTACCATATATGGGGTGTGCGGAGGAAAAAAGTGGAACAAAACAGGGGGGGGGGGGAAAAGGGGGGGGTATCAACAAAAAAAAGGTGGGTATACAGGGGAGTACAGGGGGCCAACATTTCGGGGATTAATCCTTTGTCAGGCCTGTTCCCCTCAGTCCCAAAAGGGACAAAAGGGTACTTCCCTGATCCCAGAACCCACAAAACCACAAATAGGCCCCAAATGAGAAAGATTAAACCCTCCACTAATTCTGATAGCAACGATTGGTAATTCTAAATGAATAAGTAATGACAAATATATCCTCCACTAATCTAAGTGTTCAATACTAGACAGAGATAAACATAGTGAGATAAATGCAAAATCTAACCATAAAGATCATAAACAGGATGCAGCACTAGGCGTTCAAAAGTCATAAGAGGTAGGTAGAATAAATCAAACCACAAGGTTCTCTGCACAATAATCAGAACATGCCTGCTCCTCACTCTGAAGGGTGCCTGCAATCACCTGCACAGTCAGGAAGTGTTTTACAGCCCTGATGACGTCATCCGCAGTGGGCGGGCTCTGAGATAAGGTAATTACATCCAGCTGATACCCAGAGCACGATCATTGACAACAGATGTCCTCTGCATAAGTGTAAACAGGAACAGTTGCCATGGAGAGCCCCGTGATGTGTGGAGATCAGTGTAAGCCTCATGCGCAGTGGTACTCCATGGTGTACTTGTGTGTCAATGCACAGCAGCAGGCAGCAGATCACCAGCAATCACACTGGGACCCAGGATTCATCCAGAAGGTGGATATAGGTGTACAGCAGTACGCAGCAGGTTACCAGCACTGACATAGGAACGCATGATATGTCCAGAAGATGGATATATATGCAAATCAGGTGTCAGAGACTCTGATGAGTCTCTGACACCTGATTTGCATACATATCCACGCATATATATCCACGCCCGACATCACCATACACCCTGGATTACTCAAAAGCCTTGCGCTATCTACTGAATGTTGGTGGAGAACTCTGAAAACCAGCACACCAACCACCGCTCACTCAAATGGCAAACATCATCAAGTAACAACTTGCAAACAACTACTCAAATTTCTACTCATACTATTACTCTCTTTAGCAGGTGATATTGAACCTAACCCAGGCCCTCCCATTACAACTCTGTCCCATACCCCTGAGAAAACCCCCTTCAAATTCCAAAAAGGGCTATCTGTCACCCATATAAATATCCGGAGTGTGCTGCCCAAACCGGATGAACTAAGAGCATGGTGCCTTATGCATAAACCAAAAACCATTGTTCTTACAGAAACATGGCTAACCCCTAAAACTCCTGATGCACATATTGCCAGTCAGGGATACTCCATTTCTAGGAGAGATAGGTCAAAGAGAGGAGGAGGGGTGTTATTTTATATTGCAGACACCCAACAATTTACACTGTTAAATTGCCCCCCAAGCCCAACCTCTTTTGAAATCCTAGTTGGTAGAATATGCCTCCCCTTTTCTAAGACCATCCTGCTTGCTGGCATCTACCGCCCCCCTACAGTCCCTGACTGATATCACCCAGTTTCTTGGCTCCATTTCCTCTCTGAATGAGAAGAGTGAGCTGCTAGTTTTTGGGGATTTCAACTTCAATTGGCTTGACCCTAAAAACCACAAAATCCACACACAAATTAAATCGCTTAACCTATCGCAACTCATTTCCCAACCCACACGGACAAACCTGAAATCGCACAACCATTCCTTGCTTGACTGGATTCTCTCCTCAAATCCCAGCAGAATACAATCCTCTGGCATCCTTCCTGACATTTTCAGTGACCATGCAATAGTGTACTGTGTAAGGAAAATTAAACCGCCCCAATCAAGCCCTAAAGTTCTCCTCACTAGAACATTTAGAAACTTTAACCCACAACAGTTTCTGGATGACCTTACCAACTGCCCTTGGCACAGAATCGATTTAATTCCTGACCCTGATTCTGCGCTCGACTATTTCCAGTCCGAGTTCTTAAAACTCTGTGATACCCATGCTCCACTACGCAGAATAAGGGTACGGGGTGCTCACCTTCCATGGGTTACACCTGACCTTATAGCAGTCTACCAGTTCAGGGATGCCTTGTGGAAAAGCTACAAAGTAACTGGCACTACCAAGGATCTCAATCACTAGAGATGCCTGCGGAACATGTGCACAAGGCAAACAAGGCATGCAAAAGCACAATATTATTCTGACAATCTCCTCCAGAATACATCAAGCCCAGCTAACTTCTGCAAGGTTATCAACAACATATTCCAGCCTTCTAACCATCAACAGCCAAGTAATATCACTAAGGGCGATATTACTCTGACAAACCCCACCGACATTGCAAATGCATTCAATGATTACTTTGTTGGGTGTGCTACTAACTTATTAGCGAAACGCAACCCAAACCACAAACCTGAATCTCATCCTGGGAGTACCCCTATAGACCCACCCACTCCCAAAACTGCCAACAATTTTCCATTTGTCCCAGTATCCAAAGAGGAAATTACACAAGCGCTCCTCAAATTAAAACTAAGCAGCCAATGTGGACCTGACTTACTACAATCTAGGTTCCTACGACTTGGTGCCCCAGCAATTGCCAAACCAATTGCTTCCATAGTCAACTCTATCCTGTCTGCAGGCCATATCCCTAAGACCTGGAAAGCTGCCAGAGTTGTACCAATCTTCAAAAGTGGGGACAAAAACACTGTCTCAAACTACAGGCCAATCTCCCTTCTCCCAATCCTATCCAAAGTCATGGAAAAATGTATCCACTCCCAATTAAGCGATTACTATAACAAGACAAATTTCCCTAGCCAATTCCAATCTGGCTTTCGCCCCAAACACTCTACCGTAACTACCCTGTTAAAAGTTTGCAATGAAATCCAGTGTGGAATGGAAAGGGGTCAACTCACTGGTGCCGTATTCCTAGATTTTGCAAAGGCTTTTGATACTGTTGATCATGCTATCCTGCTTAACAAACTCCAGAGCTCTGGAATAGGGAAGCATACTTTAAACTGGTTTCAGTCCTACCTATCAGGTAGATCCCAACATGTGCCCATCTCAGGCTCTAACTGCAACCCCCTGGATATCACCTGTGGTGTACGGCAAGGCTCTGTTCTGGGGCCCCTATTCTTCTCAGTGTTCATCAATGATCTTCCCACAGCTTGTCAGGAAGCCTCAATAACATGTATGCAGATGACACAATCATATATGCACACAGCCATAGCCTCTCTGACCTTCAACACATACTTCAGTCTGACTTTTTGAGACTCGAAAAATGGATTTCCCAAAACAAACTGTTTTTAAACACTGACAAGACTGTAACAATGGTATTTGGGACCAAGACTAAATTTTTAAAGCTTCCAGCGACTGAGTTCCAGATTAGAACTAACACTAGTCACTAGTTTTAAATACCTGGGCATATGGTTTGACTCCCACTTAACATTCGGGATGTACATTGATACCCTGACAACCAAGACCTATGCCAAACTAGGGGTAGTTTACAGGAACAAATCCTCCCTAAGTCTCCTGGTCAGAAAGCGTATCGCACAGCAGATGCTAATGCCAATTATTGACTATGGAGACATAGTATATGGCTCAGCACCTCAAACCCACCTTAGCAAACTTGACACCTTCTACAATTAAATTTGTCGTTTTGTTCTCCAATGCAACTATAACACACATCACTGCGAAATGCTCAAAGAACTCAATTGGTCATCGCTCGAGTCTAGGCGCAAAGTTCACCTTTCCTGTCTTGCCTTCATATTCCTTATGGGCAAGCTACCCAGCTACCTGAACAAGCTCCTCACCGCTACCACATGCAGCACCTATCATCTGAGATCAGACTCCAAAAGACTGTTCATGGTCCCAAGGCTCAACAAAGTATCCGGACGTTCCTCCTTCTCTTACTGTGCACCCCAAAACTGGAACAACCTACCAGAGACTCTCACATCCACCACCAGTTTAAGTTCTTTCAAATCTAAGGCTGTCACACATTTTAATCTGGTCTGTAACTGTTTCATACGCCCATAATATATATTATCTTTAACTGTGCCTGCAATGTCTTGTATATAATGTATATCCTGCTCATTTATGTAACTGTATTTGTAACCATGTATTATTTGTCTTAACTCTTTACCCAGGACATACTTGAAAACGAGAGGTAACTCTCAATGTATTACTTCCTGGTAAAATATTTTATAAATAAATAAATAAACCTTGTGGTTTGATGTTTTCTACCTACCTCTTATGACTTTTGAATGCCTAGTGCTGCATCCTGTTTATGATCTTTATGTTTAGATTTTGCATTTATCTCACTATTTTTATCTCTGTCTAGTATTGAACACTTAGATTAGTGGAGGATATATTTGTCATTACTTATTCATTTAGACTTACCAATTGTTGCTATCAGAATTAGTGGAGGGTTTATTCTTTCTCATTTGGGGCCTATTTGTGGTTTTGTGAGTTCGTGGATCAGGGAAGTACCCTTTTGTCCCTTTTGGGACTGAGGGGAACGGGCCTGACGAAGGGTTAATCCCGGAAACGTTGCCTCCCCTGTACTCCCCTGTATACCCACCTTTTTGTTGTTGCCCCCCCCCCTTGTTTTGTTCCACTTTTTCCTCCACACACCCCATATATGGTACTATTTTTAAGTTATTGTATTTTTCCATGTGTGGTATTGTATGCTTTTTTTTTGATTAATTTGGTATATATTAAAACTTACCTTTTTGGTTCTATACCAGTGATCTAATTTCTTTATACAGGGAGTGCTGGACTATTCAGTATTCTGTATTGTTTTGAGAGGGATTGGGTCCTCTCTAGTCCTTGGCACCCCACATTGTATACTTTATTTCATTAGTGTGAGTGCTGTTTATCGTTATTGTATTGCACTCTCATAAGCTCCTGAGGAGGAAGTCTGAGGAGGAAGTGGGGGAGCACATGCAGTTGGGTAGTATGTGCTTCACGGAACAGGAAAAGCAGTACCGTTGCTCTACGGGGTTGTGCCTCTACTGTGGCCAGGATAAGTTGGGCATATACACCATAACTTCTCCACCTTCCAGTGCCTGATGACTCCCATCCGTCTATGTTGGCAGAACCACTCCATCTCAACTGAGGCCTTCGTAGATTAGGGAGGTGCCGGTGTGTTCGTGGAGCAGGCCTTTGCCAATCGAGCCGGCATTCTCCCCCTGAAGAAGCCATTGCTCATGGTTATTTCCACAGACAAGATGGAAAAGTCACGTGAGACACAATGAGATGCCAAATAGTTGTAGAGGTGATGAGATTGCAACCCAGGAGATCTTACTCCATACACATTGTTTTTTAAAATGTTTTAAAGAATGTACTCATCGTGAGTACGCCTTTTAGAGATTATTCAGATAAAATGTATTTGTTTGTACCGTCTACACTATTGCATTTTTTCCATCTTTCCCGAGATTGCCTACACCTATCAGACAGATCCTACCAGAGTTTGCCACAGTATAGGAATTGCTATTTTACATTGCACAGAATGTGAGTACTGTAGACATTTCAGAAGATCCTCCAGAGCTACACTTAAAGTTCCTTACCTTTTGCGATATTGTGCCATTGACTTCCTGTGGTTTCTTTTCTCCCACATATTTGATACCATCTTACGTGCCCCTTCTTTGAAGACAACTGTATATGCTAAGGAACCAAGGCGACGGTTCTTAATTTTTGGGTTTGAGTGCAGGATTTTTATCATCATATTATTGCACATATATAATTCACTGTATTGCACATTTATATATATATTTACACTCACTATATTAATTTTTTTCACTGTCATTATTTAATGTGTTCACAATTAATGCACTAATAATATTTTTTTATATGGACTTTCATTTGTGTGTTTGAGGCCATCCACTGCTGATTATCTGGCACTGGGGAAGCGCCAAAGAAGACACTTTTTTAGATTAACACTATAATGATATTATTTCTATCGACCTAGATCCAATAATGTGAAGACCGATGCCCTATCCCACCAGTTCTCAATGGACGACATGGACTCAGTGGAAAAGAGTCCCATCATCCCCCTGTCTAAATTAATCTCTCACCTCTATCGTCCTTCAGAGCATCATGAAAGCCCGGGCCAACTTTTAGTTCCCTAGTCCAAATTCTTCGTTTCCTCTTCTTTTTGGCAGGAAGTCTTACGATGGGGACATGCATCCAGGGTTGTAGGTCATCCAGGGGTTTGCAAAATTTTGGAGTTCCTTGAAAGAATTATTTTGTGGCCATGTTAGATATGTGTGCAGAGGTATGCAATGGAGACCGTTTTTAAGATGAAACTAAAATAAGGCTTTATTGCCTGTTCCTTTAAACAATACTGCAAACAAAAATATGCATAAAACAATAAGCACTTATCCCTGTGTAAGGGCTAACTTACTACCCCAGTCCCTCACTGTAGGCTGGGGGGGAAAAGCCCCTTAGACACTTATCACCCCAAAGTCTCAGTGGTACCTTAACGCTGATGGCCCTTCATGTCAGTGGTGTCCAGGTAGGTGTCTGCTTGAGGGTCCAGGCATAAAGGTCTGGTCCCCTTTTGTCTTCCTCTCAGACCATAGCCCTCCTTTTCCTTATAGCAGCTCCCTTGAGAGCTATTGAATCTCCTTCCAGTTTCTCAGTGTGACGATTGAGAGGATTTGGCCCGGGATTAAAGGGGTTACACCCCAATTGGCCACCCTCTAACCTCACCAGGGAGACAAGGGGGTAACTGGGCTGAGGTCCAGAAATGTGATTTAACCCTTGTTATAACATGAAAATGTATATTCCCCTGTGTAAATGTATTGTGTTATCCTAGTGTTTGCACCCACACATACACTAGGGTTGCTGCAGGAGGGAAAGGGTTAATGTTAAAACAGTGATTCTAGCCCTTTGTTTAAATTACCCTCAAAGATGCCTGCCTACTAAATGCAAATGGTCAGGAGGGCTACCAAATGGTTAGGAAACAGCCCTGATCAAAGGCCCAGCCACTCTACCTGTTTGCAGGAAGCTAGAGTGGGGGGTGAGCGTTATAACTCACACTTACAAACCATAGTATCCTGCCATGTGGTAGACTGGCCATACGCCTCTGATTTAGGAGTGGGGCTACAGAATGAGTGACCTTATTAAATATAAGAATATTATGAGATGTCCTTGGCTGAACGTGCTAAGAGTTACATAGGTGTATTCGTGGGACTTACCCGCAACTAACGGATACAGACACCTGAGGTTTAACAGATACTAAGAGGCAGATATTAATATCTCTCTTAATTTTAGTATTACGCGGTAATATTTAGTCTCATTGGGAGCGTCATGTGTGACGGAATGTATTAATATTTCTCGCGTGCCAGTAAGTATTACTGAACTGAAGTTATGAAGTTATTCACAGTGTATATGGGATTTTGAATCTGTTGTGAAAACGGCAAACTCCCTCTGTTATGGTAATAGGCAAGCAGAACATCTTGCTAGAATTTACATAGCCTGGTGATCAAAGGCTAAATTGCCTAATTGTTTATGTTGGAGGCAGGAACCAAGAAATTGAATGTTTTTTTAAATGTGATACTTCACACTAAACAAGGGAAGTCCAAAAGCTGCTTCAGAAAGCTTCAAAGACTTTTGCTAGGCTTTTCGGCATCTAGGGTTAAGAGATGAGTTTGACATGGTATTTAAGTCAGAGTCACCCCTTACTCAAATGTCTTTCATGCCTGTGTCTTCATGCATGAGTCTTCATTCATGGGCTGCATGTATTGCTGTGATGTCAACTGAAATATGGAAGAAATGGCCCATCCTGTATCCTGATGGCTTTCTTGTCATAATCTTTAAGTAAGTGTCTATATTTTGCCTGTTATTTGTATATTGTGTGTGTTCACCTTTATCAAGGAATAAATTATATTTTATCATATCTAAGTCTCGTCCAAGTTCAACCCAGTTATATATATTTTGGTGTATTATTAATAGCCTGTCGCAAAGCTCCCGTCACACTCAGATCAGGCTATTTCTAACAGTCCTAATCAGCCAGGTGTAGTGTGGTTGATTGCCTGTGCAATTAACCAGCACACTGCTGGATTTAGAGGCAATTTCTCTCAAACAGTGAAGTCCCTGTTACAGGCCAGAATTGAAAACTAATGTGCAGGACTTTGTATCTGTGTGGAAAATGGTTCCTCGAACATTGCTTTGTGGGTTTCTGCAGTCACTGTGGATACCCTCTAGTCCATGGAAGCACCTCCTCATTGTCTTCATTGTGGAGCTTCCCCCATCTCACAGTATGATGACCATCCTTGTCGTCGTGGCCCATTTCTCAAAAGAAGTGCACTTCGTGCAGTTAGAAAAGCTTCATCAGAGCTGGTAGACATCTGTTTTGTTTATATGGTCTGCCAACGTAAATTGTCTCGTACAGAGGGTCGCAATTTATATCAAGATTTTAGAAGGCGTTTGGGGATTGATCTTCATTTCTCCTCAGTATACCATCCTCAGTCAAACAGTCAAACTGAACGTGCCAACCAATTCCTGGAACAATATCTGAGGTGCTATGTGAAAGAGAGCAACAGAACGATTGGGCAGAGCTTCTACCATGGCAGAGTTTGCCCATAACTCAGACTCACACAATTCTTTGGGCTGTTCACCCTTTTTTGCTGCTTTAGGTTACCATCCCTGTACCTTCCCTCTTCATTCCTCAACGGTAGGCGTTCCAGCAGATGACTCCAGGGCAGAGAATCAGCATGATCTTTCGAAAGAGATTTGGGCTACTCTTCACTTGGCTACGGAGAGACAGAAGAAATAGGCTGACAAACGAAGGAGGCTATCACATACTTATGTCATAGGACAGGGGTGCATAAACTTTTTAAGTTGCATCCCCCTGCCTCTTACCCACTCTCCAGTGTCTCATCTCTGCGGTGTCATGTGATGTCACAATGACATCGCGATGTTGTGGCGTCATTTGACGGCGCGTTGCCATTTGATGTAATGATGCTTCGTTGTTATGGCGACACATCATCAGAAGAAGCCAGAGAGAAGGTAAGAGGCAGTTGCAGAGGCTCCGCCCTTTCCCCCGGCATTCAATTTTAATGTTGTGGGAAAGAGCACAGAGCCTCTGTAACAGCAGTGCCCCCTTAGAAAATTGTGCACCTCCAGTTTGCACACCCCTGTCATAGGGGACGAAGTGTGGCTGTCGACACAACATTCAGCTACACCAACCTTCAACCAAATTTGGACCATGGTTTATTGGTCCTTACAGGATCAGCCAAAGATTGAATGAGGTGGCCTTTCACTGGAGCTTCCTTTTTCCTTGAAAATCCCCTAAACATTCCACATGTCACAAGAAAGCCTGTCTTGAGGAATAATTTTTCTACCTCTTCACCACTTCCTAAACCAGTAACCATTGATGGCCAACTGGAACATGAGATGCAGCAGATATTGGACACACGTATGTCCAGAGGCTCTTAACGGTGTCTGGTGGACTGAAATATGTACGGTCCTGAAGAGAGGAGTTGGCTAAAGGCTCAAGAAGTCCACACCTACATTGGTCAAGGTGTTTCATCATCGCAATCCTGAAGAGGTGGGATGGGGAGTTACTGTGAGGATTCGCTGTGCAGCCAATGTGGCTGTCAACAGGAAGTTAGCTCACAATCTCACTGAAGAAACCATGGCCATCTTTCTTCCAGGCAATTCCTGCCCTCACTACCAAACCAGGAAGTCAGCCTATCTGACTCTGATTGTTAATACCTGCTTCAGGGCCTTAAATACCAGCCAATTGCTCTAAGCCAGTGCCCATGCAAAGTATTATTATACTGGGTTTTCTTCCTTGTCCTGTGTTTTCCCTGTCCTTGCTATTGATCTTGTTGTGACCTTGGAGCTGTGACCTGACTCTCCCTGCCTTGAACTCTGCCTGCCTCGACCCCAGAACTGGACCCAACCATATTCTCCTACCCCCTGCCTTGCCCCGAAACCGGACCAAACCATTCTTTCCTGACGCCTGCCTCAACCCTGGAACCAGACATGACCATTCTTGCCTGCCGCCTGCCTCGACCCAGAACTGGACATCACTACCCATGCATTTCTAGGACTCTGATCCAGGTCAAGGTCACTTCCTACCTCTGCCCTGTGGGTTCGTATCCTAACTTGCAGACAGCAATGTCACTCCTTTTGTGTATTACACACACACCTCAAAATGTGTCACACTTAACAAGCCTGCAACATAACAATACATTATTTTCATTAGAGCTCCAAACACTGTGCTGGCAACACAATTAGGCTAAGGGACATTGGACTCAGGGAATAGTATCAAGGACAATAGCGCACCATCCTTAATTACTGTTTATGTACATGTATATATATTATTGTGTATTAAGTATAGTGTGTTTTTTGTTATCTTTAAGAATAAGAATTTCCAGGTTAAGGTTGCCCTAGGGTCATAAAGTACCAGTTTATATATACACACGTTTTGCTGGTTTTATACAAGAGGTCCAATTATGGTGTACTAAGGGAGGAAGGACTCAGACCCCGCTAACGTCTGAATCTAACGCTTTTGGAAGAGATTAACCGTATTTTAACACACTATTTGCTACATCGTGTTAAATTATATATTTTTCCTAGTAAAGAGACCAAGGACTCTGCAAGGTAAGACTTTAAAATTATCATTGGTGGTGTCAACATATTGAGGTGTATTGTGACGGATTAGGGGGAGATATAGGTTATTTTTGGGACCCAGTGAGGATATAAGGGAGTCAGCTGGCTGGCTGGAAGTATTAACCTTTGTCGCATACACAAGTCATGCACTCACAGGTGTGCCGTTTGTGACACCCACACATTTTCAAACTGGTTAAACTAGCTTGTAAATTACAAATTTGTATATTAGAGATATTTAAATGTCACAAACAGTAGCAATACACAGTTTACTTACCAAACCAAATGACCACCAAGGTGAGTGCTTAATTCCTTATACTCCGCTTTCTTCTAGTCAAGATTTGTACTGGGCCTGTCATAGAACTTGTTTCGGTGTGACATTATCAAGTGTTTGGCATTGTAACGATATTCCTTTCCTTTAAGGGTTTTATTGTCCTGATATTATCAAGCAAGTTTTAAAGGGATTGTAGATGTGGCAGCCACTGTAGATAGCTGGAACAGGAACAGGAACCTACGTCGTGCCACTGAAACACAGCTTGAGTAGGATGGACTTAATTGTAGTTGTAGCTGACTCCTTTTACAAATGTAGCACCGAAAATGGAAGTTCACTGGAACAACCAGCAGTATCATGCAAACAGCAGCAGCAGAGAAGTTAAAGGTTTGCTTATCCAGTGAGACAAGAAGGAAGATGTGACCTCTTTTATAATCTTTTAAGAAACACCTCTATTCCTGTTGTAGGATCAGGATTGGATAATATGTCTCCCTCCAGAATATTCTTCCTTATGCAGCCACTAGATTGGTCAGAGTAGTCTTCCACTGAAAAATGCAGCGTGAAATTCAGCTTTAGATGACTCATAAGCTATGAATCACATGGTGCACATGAAGAAGGGTTTAAAACAGCTGGAGTTGAAGCCAGTGGCATGGACAGTCACAATATAAGTGCTGCTAGTGTTTGAAAATTATTACTTAGCACATCTTTGGGCCAAAAGGTATAAGCAGAGCTGTCAAGGGTCCCACCTTTTGTGATGTCAGACAGGGCCTCACACATGCATGAGGTATGTGTGAGATCACATCTCACCTTCAGAGCAGGAGATCATTTCCTGCAGAAGAAGGGGAGCGCCTGCCGGGGGCAGAGTAATTACATTTGTAGGTGGGATAGTAACATATGGGCAGAGTAATAACACAAGGGATGGTGTTAAGATGATGGGCAATATTTCCTTAAGTCTCTCGGCTGCAAAACTGGGTCAACGTATGTGCAAAAGAATTGCTCCAGATTTATCAAAGAAAAAAGTCCAATTACTTTCAATGGGATTCCTTTTCTTTGATGAATATAGAAAACGGCAATTCACCAGGCGCTTCTGCTAGAGTCCTGTACTAATAATGATGTAAATAAAAACAACAACAATGGACACAATAAATAAAATGAATATCAAAAAATATACAAACGGTGACGGATTGCAGCTCAACCTTCACTGGACCTTCCTTGTTGATCCTCTATTCATGCTGATATCGAGAAGTCAGGGAGCGCAGTACACCGGTGAATATATAAAGAAACAGAAATCCACAGAAAATAGTGCAACTCTATATATACAAAATGCCACAGATAATATCCAGACCTTTACTGCAAATCCATCACATGATTTTTTGCTATTCATGCTATCTCAGGACCCCACAATCAGGACTTACTATCTCATGGTGATCTGCAAGTATACACAGTGTTTATTTATATTCATTAGTGGTCATTTAATGTATCATATTATCCTTTGTTGGTGTCTTAGGTGGTATTGGATTGGCATTCAACATATATAGCAGTTATTTAGGTCACAGCATACAGCTTTTCAATTTTGACCGGCCGGTCTTTACATATATGTTACAGGAGTTTATAATTTCTTGTGGGCAGCAATATTTGGTCTTTTTTATATTAAAAGACTCATGATTTCAGTATTGCTTTTCTATGTACTGGATATTTTTCAGCTGTAGGGACTCCTTGGGGACTGTTTTAAATTTTGTATTTGTCGTGTAATCCATGTCCTTTGAATAAACAAACTTTTTATTATTACTTTGCTTGAGTGCTTTCAGTGGGACACTTTTTCTCTTTTTCTTTTCTGGTATTCATTTAATATCGTCCCCAGCACCGTCATTAAGCTGTCATTCATTTACTTGTCAGCATTATACAATATGTACAATTTGATTTTAGCGATTTTGTGTTATTTCTCCAGTTAGTTGCAGGCTCATTCTTTTTGCTGTTATATATATATATATATATATATATATATATATATATATATATATATATATATATATATATATTTTATTTATATATACATATATATATATATATATATATACATAATTAATAGATTTCATTATATGTTTTGGTATACTTCATAACTTTCGTTATAAGTCTTGTATGGTTCTTATGCAACTCACTAAGCTATAAATAAGTAATCATTTTTTATTTTTCAAAAAACGTTATCCGCAGTATTTGTTCTCTGACACCATTCTTATTTTACATTGGAGTGCTGAGAACCACTGGGTTTCTGTACATTATAGCTGAGGGAATAGGGTTCCTTCACATTTCCCTAGACACCCACATGTTATTTTAATATATTTTAAATCACTAGTGGTGCTGTGTAACCATTGTATATTTATTATTCAAATAGTTTTAGAGCCGGATAACATATCTCACCGTTCAAAAAATGCCATGATTCAGATGATATAAGATATAAGAATCGGCCATGTCAATAATAATAAGAGGGGTGGAAATAGAACCAAATAAGTAACATAAAAATAAAAGTATCACAGAAGGTTATGTACAGATATGTTAAGACTTAATGGTTTCGGTGCCGCGTTAAACCAAGTGTAAATCCCTGGCATTTATTTGCATGTTGCGGCACCGTGAGGGTGACTGCACCCCAGGTGCAAAATAAAATTTTGCAGGTGCCATACTACTATGCAGTAGCGGTAGGTGGTGGTAGTTTGCTAGTTTGTCTTTAATCTAAATGCAATGTAACCCACCTCTTATTCCCATACATTGTTTCAATGCCAAGAATGACATTTAGAGTAAATTAGAGCTTAGAGATAAATCACAAAGTGTGAAGTAATACAATCTTCTTACAACAATACAATCTTTTTCAACCAACATCTTCTGGCTGGAGGCTATAATCGCCTAGGCAGCACCATACATTTTAGATTTCTTCCTATCAGGTCACCGGTTCGTCCAAGACAATGACCCAAAACACAGTGCATCTGCTACATTTATTAAGGACAGTGGAATCAAATGGGTCTGAACACCACCAGAGTAAGTATTGTAATTGCTTTGAGCAGTAGTATACTATTAACTGTGATGTACTGTGTTGTTGTTTGTGCCTGTTTTATTCTTGGCAATAACTGTACTGTATTTGTCTATATATTTGCAGATCCTCGTTTTGAACCCCATAGAAATGGTGTGGCATGTGATGATACATCATCTGACAAAGTATGTGAAGCCAGCAAACAAAGATGAGCTAGACAAAGGGGATCCTGATGTAATGGAATTAATCTAACTGTGGAAATGTCTAATAATTACATTATATACATAATGTGTTACCGTTGGTTATTGAATGAAACAGAATGGCAATAGGAATATGATTTTAAAAAAATCATTGCCTTATATTTCAAACTAAACAACTTTTGTTTTCTCATATCTTTTTTTACTCTTCCAGATACAAGTTTTGGTAACAGCTCACAAGTATTAACCAATGATGGGGTGTGAACGTCTTCATCAGATTTCACTTTTGGTTAACAAAAGGCTGATTGATCGGTGAGTTAATCGTTTATACTTTTAACAATGCATGCAATCAGTATTTAGCAAACAAACTTTTGCTGCATACACCACGCCCAACTTAGACATGGACACTCAGGAGATGTAACGTTGCTAACTGCAGTCCAGGGGACGGGCCTGCAGGGTTGAGCTAGGGAGTATAGTAAATGACCCTTGACCTGGGATCTAGTGCCTAAACAAGCAGGGATAGTCCGGTCTGGTTCTGGGATCATTGGCATTATGCGGTAGAAAATTCAGGGTCATGGTTTGAAAGTTCAGGGCAAGAGAAACAGGACTGGAATGGAACAAGACTGGAAACAGGACTCTAATGGAACAGTAATGAAAACAGGAATAGACCTGGAACAGGTAAAGCTAGTAAAACAGATGTGGTCCGGGGGCACAAGGGTTAGAAAACTATTCTTGGGCAAAGCCTGGGAGTATCTGGCTGCTATTTAAGGCCCCGGGGCAGGTGCAGCTAATAACCAGTCCCAGGAGGAGGCTTGCTTCCTGATTCAGTGGCCATCTTGGTGCACCCACCGAAGTCAAAGGTGTGTCTTTTGGTGAACCCGGAGAATTCACACAGAATCCAGTTCCTTTGTGACAGCCACCTCTGACGGTTCTTGCAATGCAGGCGAAAAGGAAGAATTCACTAGTTCAGAAGTATTGTCTGATTCATCAGTTGTCAGGCAGATGAAGCTGATCAAACAGAAAAGGTAATTGGTCAACTGACACTAAAACAGAAAACAGTGGTTCAGTAAATCTTGATATGCAGAATGGATCAGATGAATCAACCTGTTGGTGGTAGTCTGTTTTTTTGGATACAAAAAAAGCTTTCCATGAGTAGTGTCCCATGAAACAGACTGATTTAATAGCGTCATAGGAAGACTCCGATGACATCACAGGCATCATTAATTCAGAGGCAAAGACTTGCTGCTCAGTGGATTACATATACATAGATACCAGTTCATGATGAGAGACTGAATACTTGGACATGAAGAGTGGCACTAAATCTGGGGACTCGGCACAGGCTGTGTACGCCGGTCAGAAGGCAGATAGACAGATGTCAATTTCTCCACATGAGTTCCAGAGTACAATGTAAAAAGCACAGAGGATTGGTCAGAATCATAAGGCAATAGCTCTCGTGGAGTCATTTTATTATTCTGATCAGCATGCAGAAGGTCATGATAAAGTCTACCACAGGTTGAATCCGGAAAGGACAGCATGGATAGTGACAAAGGGGCCCCAATGAAAGGGTCAGATATAATCCTCTAGTCTAGGTCCAGTCCAGTTTCATATAGCTATTTATCTTTGACAGTCAAAGCAACAAGATAGTTCTCTGCCGTTGGATTGACCCTCAGTAGGAGGCCAATATTCTTGGGCAGTTGGGTGTCTGGGTGCATCAATACAGATGCCTGGGAATAAGCAATGGTTACTTCAGGCTCTGCAAGGGAATCGGTGAGTGGTAAACTTGGCTTGGAAGTGGAAGCCACAAAATCAGCAAGGGCTACATCAGGTTCTGCAAAGGAATGTAAGGATTCTGCTCGATCCGTGCTGGGTTTTGTTGCGGTTCGGGTTTTCCAAGTCACCTGCCCTTTCTGCTGACTGTGGCCATTTTGAGTACTAGCAGCCTGCTATAGAAGGCTGCAGTTCCTAGTGGGAGTCGCCGAGCAAAGTTCTAACGTTTGCAGCTCTTGTTGGTCTTTGTATTCATGCTTTACCTATATTGCCTGCTTTGATTCCCCTGTTGCTGACCCTGGACCGAGACCCTGACCTCACTGCTTTTTGCCTGCCCTGACCGTTGCATGTCTCCTGGACTTTGCAACACCACCGCCAGCCATGACCCCTGCCTGCTTACCAACTACAGATACTCTTAAAGGACTCTGTCCTTGGACTCTTGTCGCTTTATTTGCATCCCTACCTCAGCTCTGCGGGTCCGCTTCCTGATTTGAGATGAGCACTGTCACAGGGAATCAGTGAGCGGAAAAGTTGTCTTTGGAGTGAGAGCCATGAAATTAGCTATATGTACGTCAGATTCTTCAGAGGAGTCAGTGAGAGGTAAACTTGTTTCGGAATTGAGAGACTGAAAATCAGCATTGGGTATACCAGGAATGGCAGAGGAGTCAGGGAAAGGTAAGTTTGTCTTTAAAGTGGGAGACTTTAAATCAGCAAGCGTTATATTAGATACTGCAGAAAAAAAGGTGAACTTGACTTTGAAACAGGAACCTTAGAATCAGCACTAGGGACAACAAACACTGCAGGGAAACCAGTGACAGAGGAACTTAAACTTTGAAGCAGGAGCCGTGGAAATTTTGCTTTTTGGCTCCTAAAAGGCAAATATAGCTTGGGGACCCTAAGAAAAAGAAATGGGTATCGCAAGGCGGTTAGGAGCAGGACTTGATGGGCTGAATTGACCACAGAGGGGCTGCAGCATAGTGGTGTTGGTGTCTAGCTTCCGTTCCAATGTAGCTAGGTGATTATCATAAGTCCCAATGAGCTGACCCTGAATGGTCATGGCCGTCTCTACTTCTGCAGGGTCCATTGCAGTGGCCTGAGCAATGTTTAATGTTGCTAACTACAGTCCAGTAGATAAACCTGCAGGGCAGCGGTAGGGAGTATAGTAACCAACCCTTGAACTGGGATCTGGTTCCTGGACAAGCAAGAATAGTCGGATTCGATTCCGGGATCATGGACAGGGTGTGGCAGCAATGTCTGGGTCACGGCTCCAAAGTTCAAAGCAAGAACAACAGGACTGGAAACAGGAACATGACTGGAAACAGATGAAGGTTTTCCTAAACAGGAGTCTGGTGCTCTAGAGAGTTTAAGACACTTTATGAATTGTTCATATATTTTGATGCAATAATTAGGTATCTCATGAGAATTGACCCTTTGTAATTAGGATTGGTCAGATCTGTGTATATTTGAAAAAATTGTGTCACGGGTGTCCTCTTAAAGAGCCCAATCACCGTCTTTAGATGACAAAAGGTCAAATCATAAGAAATGGCAAACACTCACAGATTGTTGAGAAGGATGCATCCTGATAGTAATGAAGGTCAGAATAGGGAACCTCAGTGTGCAAATCCGCTGGATACAGGAACAATGGAGGGGAAAACGAAGATGCGGTGCACCAAAACTTGAATAAGAGCGCAGAGAGGGTGAACTCCAATAAAAGTTAATTATGTCAAGTACATGGAGATATATATATAGCAGAGTAGATCCCAAGAGGATCAAAAAAGACTCCCTCATATATCGAGCACTCAATGTTGGGGTGCAGTAGTAAGACTCACAGTGGTCTATCGGTTAAATACCGTTGATAGGGCAAAATAGGCCCATCATGGCCGGAAAGAGCTAGGAAAATAATAAAGTTTTATTCAAATAATTTCAAATAGTCAAGTTAAAAACACATATAAAACATTCAAACATTAAAAAAAACCCATTGTGAAGTGGTAAGGTAAGCAATAAATCAATTAATATCAATATAGTATATAAGGTTAATTGCTATCCACAGACGTCTAATTGCAGAATATAAATATTCCAAGACAAGCAGGTAAGTATCCCTTTAAGCCTTTAAAATGAAAAATCACGATGGATGTAATTTCAGGCAAGGTGGTATCAGAGATATAATTCATAAACCTCTGTTACCGGGTGTATATTCCAGCTCAGGAATGGTATACAATCTACCACACAATCTATCATACAATACAACGTGTGTAAAGGGCTCCGCTCTAAAGGAGAGATAGTGTGTATTATACTCTATGATCTCAAAATGCCGCTGGTATAGCATGTAAGCTGCATAGCCATCCAAAAGAGCAGGACGCCCCCACCACGGGCAAGGAATAATAAACTTAGTATCACATTCAATCTGTATCCGTCATGAATACAAGCCTGGCTTGTCTTTTTTTCCCTCTGAGCACCTGTTGCCTTTCCCTATATACATATACATATATACATGGATGAGCGGTTTTATTACCCTTTATAAAAGTACATGGAGATACAAGAAATAGAAATGCCCTACACGTTTCACTCCTATGGGTACTTTATCAAGGCAAGATAGGCTTTGATAAAGTGCCCATAGGCGCGAAAAGCGCAGGCGGTTTCTATTTTTTGTACCTCCATGTACTTGACCTAATAAATTAACTTTTATTGGAGTTCACCATCCCTGCGCTCTTATTCAAGTGATGGTGCACCGCATCATTGTTTTTTCTCCATTATGACTGGAAACAGGACTGGACACAGGAACAGGACTGGAACAGGTAAACCAAGTGAAACAGATAGAGTCCGTGAACACAGGGCAAGTGATACCTTGCTCAAGCACAGACTGGGAGCAACTGTGGCTATTTATGACCCTGGGGCAGGCAATTACCATTTCCAGCAAGAGGCTAGCTTCCTGATTCAGTGGCTATCTTTGTGTACCCAGCGAAGTCAGAGGAGCATCTCCATTGGTGTACCTGGAAATGTTTCACAAATGAATATAAAAAACTACACTGCTTTGTTTGCAATTAAAACCTGGTGTTGTTTTTGTGTGTGTGTGTGGAAATAGCATGAATTATGCAATTAACATATAAATACAGAGTATAACTGACTTAATTTTTTTTTTTTAATACTTTATGTGCACACCTTACATATACAGTTATGGAAGGTTCCAGAATGCAATATGATTGGGGTCATGCAGTGTGACTTTAATAATGTTGCAATTAGTATGTGACTGCAATATATACAGTGATATGAGGGGGATACATTGCATGTGTTAATCAGTATTAAACCTATAATGTATGTAAGAAATCCACACCTTAGTTTACTGCTAACCTTGTCTTGCAGACCTGTGCAGTCCTGGAACACTCCCCCTGGTATTTACAGCAGCTGTGCATGCTATGACTGCAGTCCCACCTTGGGCTCAGTCATTGGAGCAGTGCCCTCACACCCTCCTCCCGGGATTGGCCCACTGGCCTTTAAGTACTGCATTCCCCCACAATCCATCTCTGCCGAGCATAGATCCTTATGGGATGTTACCTGTGTTTCTGCCACAAGCCCTGGCTTGTTCTCTCGTTACGTATCTCTCTGTTTTTGTTCCAGTTCCTTGTACTCGTCCAGTTTCCTCCAGGCCTGCTGCTGCTACGCTGAGTTCCTGAGTTCCAGGTTCTTAGAGACCTGCTTTCTTTTGCGCTGTACACAGGGTTACCAGTGCTGCCTGGCGGTGTGCCCATTGCGGTCAGTCGTCCCTCTCCTAGACCGGCGCCATGGGTCGTGGACGCCACTCCTGCAAACC
This sequence comes from Ascaphus truei, assembly GCF_040206685.1. Lineage (NCBI taxonomy): Eukaryota > Metazoa > Chordata > Amphibia > Anura > Ascaphidae > Ascaphus > Ascaphus truei. The sequence continues at coordinate 79,326,567 of NC_134486.1, read as the reverse complement.
TCGTTCCCGACCTGCAGCGATTGCTCTGAAGCAAAAGGACCAGCTTGATTTCCTGTTGCCGACTCCCTGCTTGAACTACGACTACCCGGATATCTCCTACCCCGACTCTGGCTCGTCCAACGTCTATGCTGTTATCTCCAGTCCTGAACCCGGCCTGTTTGACTATGAACTGCGCACTCCGGACCAGTCTGCGCGGTCTAAGGTCGGTGATTTCATAACCCAACCTCAGTCCCGCGGTCTGGTCCCGGTTTGTGGCGAGCACAATTGTGACAGTATGCTCGGCCCCACAAAACCGGACCGCGCCATGGCGGGGGTTGGTAAATGTGTAACTAAACCTATGTCCCAGGCTGCGGACCAGTACCTGTTTGAAGAACCGTATTTGTTTGAAAAACTGCCTCCGCCTAATCTTGCTTGTATGTACGAAGAGTTAACCCCTGCAGAAAGACTGACTCGTAAAGAAATACTGACTAAATCTCAGGAATGTAGAGAGTTAAAGAAGATGTTTCAAGCCCAGTACTCCCAGCTGCCCCTTCTTAGGTCCACTCCGGGACTGGAAAATGGGGATTTTGGGGTACTGGTTCAGGCCATAGATACCACCCTTAAATTATTCCTGGAATTTGACAGGAACATAAGTGAGCGTGAACCTCTACTTGCTGCCTACGCACAGACTATTCGCAAACCCTTTTCTGTCAGTCCTGTTGTTAAACCTGTGAGGGTACCTCCCTCTCCAAAAAATGTCCAAACCACCCCACTATCACTGCCCCCTAAGGTAGAAGCTGCCAGGATTTCTAGCCCTGATTGCACCTCCCATTGCTTAAATCCCAAAGATATGTCTGCGTTAACCCCTGCCAGTCAGGTCTGTGAGGTTCCCGTGGAGTATACTTGTATTTCCAAAGCTACGGCCCTAGTATCTGAGAATCTACCCACACTTTCTAACTCAGAATCCCTAACTCCGGCTCTTGAGGTTTTTTCTGCTTTAACCCCTGATAGGCAGCTCTGCGTGCTCCCCATGTCAGAGAAAGAACACCTTCTGCTTCAACGTTCTAAGTTACAATCCCTAAATTCTGTTCCCGAGCTCATTCCTATATTAACCCCTGCGGGTCAGCCCTATGAGCCGCCTTTGGTAATCCCCTGTTCGCCAGCTAAGGCCACATCCTTGGCTCCAGAGGAGGAACTCCTTTTATCCTCAATTTCAGAGGCAAATCTCCCTCTTTTTGACTCTCAGGCACTATCTGCATTGACCCCTGTAAATCCTTGCTGCCCCCAGGCTAATGCATCCTTTCTAGCATCAGAGAATGAATCCCCAAGTCTGACAGCAGAGGTTGCACTGAATGACTCTCCTAAGCTTGTGCGTCGTTGGATTTCTTTACTATAATCCCCCTGCTTCAGCTCAAGTTTCCGTTGCCGTGTCCCCTGAAACTTCTGCTAAAATACTGGTTCCAGTTAAAGGTATTCAGGAACCGGGTTTTTCCCTAAGCCTGTTCGCAGAATCCCCACTCCCAGGTATTTCGCTGACCCAGTCTGTCACTCAGAGTGCTGAGATCCCTGCTTCAGCACATAGTCCCCACCCCCCTTTTCCCCTCCCCCCCTCCCCATTCCGGAGTTTGAGTTATTATAATTTATATATTTTATATTTTATATATAATTTTTTTTTTTTTATATATAAATACATTGGTTCTTTGGGTTAAAACATATATAAATTAATTTCACACTATATATCTTACACCATTTAGCACACCTTTTAATCACTTATATATTATCCACTACTTAAAATTTACACTATCATAAATGATAATTATATTATAGGAAATCTATGGTTATTTAGTGGTATTGATAGTTTAGATATTAGTTGTATTTTTACACTGATTCATATACACTTATTATAAGCATCACTGAATACACCACAATTCATTATATATTTTATTACAGGTGATACCATCACTTTATTGTATTGTGATAATCCTCTTATGTCCCTCCAGACATCTTTCTTTGTTCGTGGCATATAGACTCCCAACATTTATGTTCTCTATCATTTTTATCATACCCAATTATCCGCATGAGATAAGATATTATAGGTTAGATTTCATATCATATATAAAGGGTCAAGAATATGGTTTTAGACTTCATAGTTTATTGTTATATGTGTATATATGTACTTATTTTATATATTTTTTCATATATTGTTTTATGTTTTTAGTTCTGATATATCTGTAATTGTTTATATATGTACAAGCCCTTTATGGGAATTGCACTACTATACATGTTTGCCATTAAGGGTTAATTATTTACCCATATTGTTTTATACGAATAAATGGATGTTTAATATGTTTTTAGAATATTTTCCTTATATGTGTTTAATGTTAGTGTGTTCAGCTCATATTGATTATATATAGGATGTGTATATTCCCCTTAGGTATAGTATTTACAATCTGCGGTATATCTTTTATACTCCATCTCCTCCAATTCTTATAGGTTTTATCTTATTATGTGTATTTTATATATATATTCATTGGTGGTATATTTGTAGACAGCACAAAGCACTTTTCAGCTGAGTTGGGGCGTTCCATTCAATTAACATCATTGGATTTTGTATTTAAATACCGGACCTTCCCCTTCTCCACACTTCCCTTTGAAAAAGTTACCCGTGAGTGACGAAACGCGTCAGGGAGCGTCATCACATTGGACGCATTGACATTACGTCATCACTAAGCGCTGGAGCAGACTGATCCATGCGCGAGTGCTACAGAGGCTTGAGAAAACGGAGCCACTTTCTTGGACTCTTATACAGCATTTACCTGCCCTGGATACCTGCTGGGACGTCGATCCTTCATGTTTTGAGACTGGGATTGCCCCAAGATGATGCAGTATTAACCGGATGGTGGTGATTATAATCACACAATGCTTAATTCTATTGTACTTTTGTAAGTGCATTTTTTACCCCCTCCTCCCCTTCCCCTCATTAAATATACTATTTTACGCTATGGGCGTGCGCTCTCTCCTCTCTTTTTCCTTTTAGATTCCCTGTGGACGTGGTTTGTCCATATTGAGAGCAGCCGGAGACCCTCTACACCAGCACCCACAATTTTTACTGGAACTATTTCTGAGGACTGGTTTATCACTTTTTTTTTTGCTTTTTTTCTTTATATGTTGTTATTTAGTCAGTATGTAGATTTTCTCCATATGGTTACAGGTTTAATACTAATTTGTGCTATAGTAATAATTAAGGGAATCACTATTATTAGTTAACACTGTGTAGATATAATATTATCATTTATATTTATTCTTAGCACGGTTATTCACCTTATTATTGTTTTCACATCTATCCAGAGGCGCTGCTTTCTTTTTCTGTTTGATATATATATATATATATATATATATATATATATATATACGCTTGCGTTCACTACGAAAAAGGCGGGACCCCGGTACTGAGGTGGGAAAATATAGAACTGAGCACCCAGAGCAGTGGAGGCACGCATGGAGGGTGGATAGTGAAGATCGCCGGGTCTGGGTTGGAGAGAGTGGGTTAGTCGTGATACTTGCCAAGGTCTTGGGTTGGTGCCAGGGTGATGGTCAGAGTCCGTAGTGCCATGGTCAAGGGTTGGAGCCGGGAGAGTAGTAAATGGTCCGTTTGCCGTGGTCAGGAATGGAGAAGGTCGGATGGTCTGAGGCAAGCCGGGGTCGATAATCCAGAGCAGGGTCCAAAGTCTAACCTGGTCAGTACACAAGGAAGCAAGCAGCAACAGGTTAACAAAGCAGTAGGCACAAGGCAGAGACAGAGACGTGGGAACACAAGGCTACCAATAACTATGCTCAGCCAAAGAGGAAGTGACAGAGCTCAGCATATATGGAGGCAGGAGTCCAATGAGAGAAGGGGGTGGAGCAGAGGAGCGACCTCTGTGGAGGCAGGGTTAGGCTGCGAGAGGCAGGAGACAGGTGAGGGCGACATTAGAGTTGACGCACAGCTGGGGAGCGGTGCACATGCGTCACGTGTGCACGCCGCGTGGCACAGCGGAGGGGCGGAGCCAAGCTCCATAGGAACTGTGAAAGCACTGCGTGTGTGCGCACGCTCTGGAAGGTGCGCAGGAGGCTGTTCCGCAGGAGGCAAGGAAGGAGCACGCTGGGGGGGACGCACTCACATCACTTGCAGCGAGATGCTGTGCAGCAGGAGGTAAGGAGGGAACACGCCGCAAGGAACGTGTTCCCCGATTCCTTACTTACATACATACAGTATGTATGTATGTATGTATCTATATATAGCAAATGGAAATATAACTGTATGCTCATTTGCATGTCTTAGGCAGGTCTGCAACCCCGCCTTTCACCATTGTCACCCAGCACACAGCACTTCCACTGCAGCAAGGGATTCTTGGAAATGACATGCAAATGAGCACACAGTGCCACTTTTTGCTTCAAAACCATTTTAAACATGGTTCCCTATAGGCTTAAGCTTGCAGCATGGTCACAGCTTTAAGCACAGCCAGGATTAAGATGCATAGCCAGTAAACCGACCCACAGACAGCTGTTTCGACCTTAATTAGTCTCATCAGTGTGGGGTTAGTTACTGTACACTGGCTATGCAAAGCTGAAGCAATGAGGATGGGTTTTACCATACTTAGTTAAGTTATGGTGAGAAAAAACAGTCACAAAAACCCTCCACAGCAAAGTATATAGCAAATGGAAATATAACTGTATGCTCATTTGCATGTCTTAGGCAGGTCTGCAACCGCGCCTTTCACCATTGTCACCCAGGACACAGCACTTCCATTGCAGCAAGGGATTCTGGGAAATGTATATATATCTCCAATAAAGAATATCACTTGTGAGCACATTCACATGTCTGAGACAGGTCTGCAGCAAGGGATTCTTGGAAATGCAAATGAGCACACAATGTGTCACCTCTTGCCTGGAATATCCATTCACATGGAGCCCATTTAAACAAATGCATTGCCATACACACAGCTTTTAAGCACAGCATGGGACTAGCAAAGCAAGTCAAACAACCCACAGACATGTTTCAACCTTGATGGGTATCATCAGTGTGAGGTTGGTTTGTACTTGCTTTATTTCTAGGCTGGGTAGGTTTACCATATACATTTTAAGTTACGGTGGGTGAAAAAGGCAACAAAAACCCTCCACCATTAGCATATAGCCAATAAAGAATTTCACTTGTGAGCGCATACATACATATATATATATACACATATAGTGAACCAGATGTCCCGGTTTAGCCTCGTCCCGTTTTTTTAAGGTCTGTCCCGGCTTCCCGACATTCTTTAAAATGTCACGTTTTTTTCTGACTGTCTCGGTTTTGACCAGCAGAGCAGGGGGTGGGAGAAGCAGAGAGCAAGAATGCCGGCAGGGAGGAGAGTGGGTGTAGAGGGTGGGGGCGGGGTTACCTTCAGCGGAGCCCCAGCAGTGAGACAGTGAGAGCTTTGGTGTCTGCTGCCAGGGCTCAAGATGGCTTCCCCCCCAATGTTCCACAGAGACAGGTAGGGACACACACACACACGAGAGAGACACAGCATGGGGAGAGAGAGACACACAGCATGGAGGGAGGGAGGGAGAGAGAGAGACACACAGCATGGAGGGAGAGAGAGACACACACACAGCATGGGGAGAGAGAGACAGCATGGTGAGACAGACACAGCAAGGGGAGAGAGAGACAGCATGGAGAGAGAGAGAGAGAGAGACTGACACAGCATGGGGAGAGACAGAGAGAGAGAGAGAGAGAGAGAGAGAGAGAGACACAGCATGGGGTGAGAGACAAACAGCATGGGGAGAGAGAGAGACACAGCATGGGGAGAGAGACAAACAGCATGGGGAGAGAGAGAGAGAGAGACAGCATGGGGAGAGACACAGCATGGGGAGAGACACAACATGGGGAGAGACACAACATGGGGAGAGAGAAACAGCATGGGGAGAGAGAGAGACATAGCATGGGGAGCCAGACACAGCATGGGGAGAAAGACACCGAATGGGGAGAGGGACAAACACAGAATGGGGAGAGAGAGAGAGAGAGAGAGAGAGAGAGAGAGAGAGAGAGAGAGAGAGAGAGAGAGAGAGAGAGAGAGAGAGAGAGAGAGAGAGAGAGAGAGAGAGAGAGAGAGAGAGACAGAATGGGGAGAGAGACACACACAGAATGGGACAGAGAGAGAGAGAGAGAGAGAGAGAGAGACACAGAGAATGAGAGAGAAAGACACAGAGAATGGGTGGGAGAGACATAGAGAATGGGGAGAGAGACACGCGCACACAGGGAATGGAGGGGGAGAGAGACAGCGAATGTGGGAGAGAGAGAGAGACACACAGAGAATGGGGGAGAAAGACACACACAGAGAATGGGGGAGAGAGACACACAGAGAATGGGGGAGAGAGGCACACAGAGAATGGGGGAGAGTGGCACACAGAGAATGGGGGAGAGAGGCACACAGAGAATGGGGGAGAGAGAGGCACACAGAGAATGGGGGAGAGAGAGACACAGAGAATGGGGGAGAGAGAGACACAGAGAATGGGGGAGAGAGACACACAGAGAATGGGGGAGAGAGACACACAGAGAATGGGAGAGAGGGAGAGAGACAGACACACAGAGACTTGGGGGGGGGGGGAGAGAGAGACAGACACACAGAGAATTGGGGGGAGAGAGAGAGAGACACAGAGAATGGGGGAAGAGGGAGACACACACAGAGAATGGGGGAGAGAGAGACACAAAATGTGGGAAAGAGAGACAGAGAATTGGGGAGAGAGAGACACAGAGAATGGGGGTGAGAGACAAAGAGAATGGGGGAGAGAGACACACAGAGAATGGGGGGGGGGGGAGAGGGAGACAGAGACTGGGGAGAGACAGAATGGGAAGGGTGGAATGAGAATGGAGGGATGGGGGGACGAGGATGGGGAGGAACAAAAATGGAGGTGTAGCCCTCTTTCCCTCTGACTAGATGGGTCTACTGGCGCTATATCTGGTGGCTCACGGAGATCTGAGCCTCCGCCACTGGGAGCCTGGGGCAACAACAAGTAATTTGGGAGCGCCTCCACTTGCCCAGGATTCCCAACAAGTGAGATTGCCCTGGACAAGAATAACAATGACAATCCACAACTCTGTAACCTTTAACTACATATGTAGGGAGCATAGATACATGTGGATTACATATAACAGTGAACAGCATATAACATATCTGACTGATCAATAACCTTGGCAGTAGTATAATAGCATACACACAATATATGATTGACCTTGAATATAGGAGCCTTATACCGGTGGCTCTGGCCACGCTCCACCATGCAGTAGTGTCCCTCTCCCACCACTGTGTACAGCCCCACACCGTGTCCAATGTACTGAACCAGTTCCTTGGTCACTTAACCCCCAGTGTCCCCAAAGAACCCACTCCCAAGGCGGGATCAGCGCCTGCAGGTACCGGTGTTGGTGCACTTATAATAATACCTGCTGGGCGCTCCAGCACCCGGTCGCTGGCACTTCGAAAAGGATCCGCAGATCCAGCGTCGTCTCTCACGAGTAGTCCCTCACTTTCAGGGAGATCTCTCACGAGTCTTGACTCCGCAATGTACTGTAGTTTGATCCCAAACCACAGATCACCATGTAGCTCAGGGAGAGGCTGTGTCCCTGACTGCTACTATCAGTAAATGGGTAAAGTCCCTATCTAGGGCTGTTCCCTGCAGTACCACAAGCTGGTGGTGACTCAGGGACTGCACTCGGGCCTAGAGGAATATCTTGGCCTATGCAGTGGGTCACTGACCCCCTGCACTACGCACCTTCTCTCCCCTTGCTCTCCCAAAACCCACTGGCTAGCGTGGCCTCCGCTGCCCGCTTCCTTTTCCTGTCTCCAGCAACTCTCCAACTCTATTGGCTGCCTGGCACCCTGTGACCCTGCTGAGGCTCATGGGAATTGTAGTCCGAGCTCAGAGCCTGCACAGGATTGGTCCCGTTTCGCACGCTTCTATCCTGCGCATGCGCGAATCATCTCAAGGGGCCGCCGCAACTCTCATGCTCCTGCGCATGTACGAACCGCGCGCAACATGGTGGCGCCCTGCAGCATACCTCCGGGAGTCCCTGGCGACGCGGCCACCCCCGCAGCTCCCCACTCAGCACGGAGGTAAAAGGGGAACTCAGGTGCACTGGCTACAGAGGGACGGGGGGAGAGAGAATGAGGTGTGTGTGAGAAGGGGGGACAGAGAGGGACGGAGAGACATAAAGCGCAGTTGGTGATCTCATTTGTTTTATAAATATTTGTCCCGGTTTTTACATTTCTAAAAATGGTCACCCTATATATAAAAGCAGTCCCTGTGTTGGGGGACACAAATAAATGTCAGTTGTACTATTAAAGTTCCTGGCGCCCATTATTTAACAACCATGCTATCTCATCACCCAGCTGCCTGAATGTCAGCACCCTGAGTCAAGGTAAACCTTGCTGAGTAGCCGTATACACACCACACCGATGTAACCTTGTAACGCTTGCGCGAGCCCACAAACAAGACCTGACCCCGGCACTGAGGTGGGAAGGACTGTGCCACACACCCACAGTAGCGGGGGCGAGCCCAGAAGGTGGTTTGTAGCGTTGCTGGGTCTGGGTATGTAGAAAGGGTTAATCCAATACTTGCCGGGGTCCGTGGGTTGGAGAGGTACACGTAGTTGGAGTCCGTAAGCCTGTGGTCTGGGGTTGGAGAGGTACTCGTTGTCGTTATCCGTATGCCAGGGGTCAGGAGCCAGAGAGAATCCAAATGCAAAGCCAGGTCGGTACACGAGAGGTTAACTGCAGAGAACAAGACAAGACTGGGCTGGACAAGACAGGCACACGCAAAGGCTACACAAGGTTATGTTCAGCAAGGTATGACAGGAAGAGGAAGTTTCTTATAGGAGACAGGAACCAGTAGGAGAGGGGGCGGAGTGGAGGCGGAGCCTCTGCAGATGCAAAGGATAGGCTGCAGGAGACAAGGGCTCACAGCAATCTTGACTCGCAGCTGGGGCTCGTTGCGCGACGTCACGCGTGCACGCCGCGCGCAGCGGAGGTGCGGCGTGACTGAGGGGGCGGAGCTAAGGTCTGTGACCTGGTAGAAGAGGCGCGGGGTGCGCACGCGCTCTGTAAACAGAGCGGGGGTGCGCTCACCAGCGGGGGGCAGATCGGAGGCAGCCACCGCTGCAGTACTGTTATGTAAAGAGGAGGAACCGCACCGCAAGGGACGCAATCCCCGAATCCTCACAGTACCCCCCCCTTGAGGATCGAACTCCGGACGATCCATAAATGGCTTGTCTGGGTACCTGGCGTGGAAGCGTCTGAGCAAGCCGGGAGCGTGAATCTGGTCACAGGAGACCCAAGAACGTTCTTCAGGACCGAAACCCTTCCAGTGTACAAGGAACTGCACCTTCCCTCTGGAAATTCTTGAGTCAATGACAGAGCGGATTTCGAATTACTCTTGACCATGCACCAACACAGGAGGAGGAGGGGAAACAACATCAGGATACCTGGAACTCTGTTTGACAGGTTTCAGAAGAGAGACATGGAATACCGATGGTATCTTCATAGAGGGAGGTAAGTCCAGGCGGTACGCCACAGGATTAACCTGTTCCAGGATCTTGAATGGTCCCAAGAATCTGGGAGCCAATTTTAAGGTAGGTGTCCTTAATCTGATGTTCTTTGATGAGAGCCATACCTTGTCTCCTATCTTAAACCTGGGCACCTCTAGACGAAATCGATCCGCCTGGGTCTTTTGTCTCCGAACGGATTCCTGGAGAGTTCTCCGAATCTTATTCCATGACTCTTGAAGAGCTTTGATTCTGGCATCAGCAGCAGGGACTCCAGAGGTATTAGAAGAAATGGGAAGAGAGTTAGGGTGATAGCCGTAATTGATGAAGAAGGGCGACTCTTGGGTGGATTCATTTCTAAGGGAGTTATGTGCGAACTCAGCCCACGGTAAGAGATCAGCCCAATTATCCTGTGTATCAGAAACAAAACATCTTAGATATTGTTCTAATGATTGATTTACCCTTTCAGTCTGTCCATTGGTTTGCGGGTGATACCCGGAAGAAAAAAGAAGCGAGATGTTGAGTCTTTGAGAAAAAGCTCGCCAAAACTTGGATACAAATTGTGATCCACGGTCGGACACAATTGAAACAGGAACCCCATGTATACGAAAGACTTCTTTGACGTAGATATCAGCTAGAGTTGCAGAGTTAGGGAGGCCCTTGAGGGGTATGAAATGGGCCTGCTTGGAGAACCTATCCACGATGACCAAGATGGTATTCATGCCATTGGAAATGGGCAGCTCCACAATAAAATCCATTGATAAATGGGACCAGGGACGTTCAGGAATGGGGAGCAGTCGTAGCAGACCAGAAGGCTTTTTTCGGACGGACTTATTACGAGCACAGATGGAACAAGATGAAACAAATTCCTTAATATCATTCAACATCTCTGGCCACCAGAAAGTACGTCTGATTAAATTGGTGGTTCTTCTGATCCCAGGGTGACCTGCCGACCTGGAAGCATGACCCCACTCCAGAATTTTTTGACGGAATTTGGTTGCCGCATATAGGCAGCCCTCAGGTACCTCCAGGCCCTCTGGAATCCGGGTTTGAGAGTCCAGAATTTTGTCAAAAATATCGAAGGAATTTGCTGCAATGATCAATCTTGAAGGAAGAATAGTCTCAGGAAGGTCGTCGGATCGGTCTCCGGAAATGAATTGACGGGATAAAGCATCGGCCTTCAAATTCTTTGTACCAGGAATGTAAGAGATTACATAGTTGAATCTTGAGAAAAAAAGAGCCCAGCGAGCTTGACGGGAACCAAGGCGTCGAGCACCTTCAATATACAATAAATTCTTGTGGTCAGTAAGAATAAGGATCGGTTTCTCGGTACCTTCAAGAAGGTGTCTCCACTCTTGGAGTGCAAGTTTGATAGCCAAAAGTTCTCTATTACCTACATCATAGTTGATCTCCGCGGGGGAGAATTTCTTGGAAAAGTAGCCGTATGGATGCAGGTGATCTTGAGGAGAACGTCTTTGGGAGAGCACTGCTCCGGCTGCAATATCCGAAGCTTCGACCTCCAACGTGAAGGGAAGGGAGGTGTCGGGGTGATGCAAAATGGGGGCGGTGGTGAAGGCCTTCTTTAAAGACTCGAAAGCAAGATCAGCCTCCGGTGGCCAGGATGAAGGATCAGCATCTTTCTTGGTCAAAGCGGTAATAGGTGCAACCAGTGTGGAGAATTTGTGGATGAACCTACGATAATAATTGGCAAATCCAAGGAATCGCTGGATGGCTTTAAGCGACGTGGGCTGGGGCCAATCTAATACCGCCTTTAGTTTCTCAGGATCCATGGAAAATCCCTTCTCGGAGATTATATAACCCAGCAGGAAGGAAGTAGAATTTTGGTGAAACATACACTTGTCCATCTTGGCATACAGACGATTCTGACGAAGCCGAGAGAGTACTAGCTTGGTATGCTGGATATGTTCAGGCAAGGATTTGGAAAAAATTAGTATATCATCAAGGTATACTGTGACGATAGCTTCCACAGGCTTATTAATATTACACAAAAATAATTGGGTTTGAACTGAACGAGGCTTAAGATATAATAAATTGTATTTATTCCTTAGAATAAAGGTGAACACAACAGATAATACAGTAACAAACAAGAAGTACACTTACTTAAGGGTTGGGGAATGAGAAGTATGATGTAGCATTTCTTTCAGCAGTGAGGAAATCATTCAGGTGATATCAGGTAACCATATCAGCAAACGAAGACAAAGGATATATGGGTGGACAGCCGTTTATAAACCATTCTCCTTCTATTCTTAACCTTAAGCACAGGGGATTGGTTTACAATTACCTCCAGCCACTCACTAACGTGGGAAAGCATTCTGACCCATGCCCCCCTGCTAGTTGGCACATGGGCAGTAGAACTCTGGGGGTCTCATTTCTGAAGCCCCACATTTACGTCAGGAATGCCAGAAAGTCTACTATTTGGAGTTCTGGCAGGAAAACCTTTGTTGAAAGGTGTTAACTGGAACACTTAAGACCTGCCCTGGTTTGGGCTTCGGATAAACAGTGAGGGTGATAAAACTCTTTGAACAGCACTTAAATCCTAGACATAGCGGCGTCCCCAGGGCCATCTGCTACCTTATGGCCCAAAAGAATTTCCTTTTGAACTTATCCCTACCTTAGGATACACTATTAAGCATAAAACCTAAACGTATTAAAATATCCGGTTCCGTTAGGTTTAGCAGGTCCAAACTTCCCAGTTCGCATTGCCAGAACTGGGACACCATATGGTCAAAAAAGCGACTTGCTACGACCTAAGAAACCGGAGTTACACAAATGCACATTAAATCATTTTAATACAAAAATCTCCATTGAAAAAGAAATCTCAGCTTTTCACTAAATCCCCATTGAAAACAACGGGCAGCTCCGCCATAGACTTTCAATGGTAAATCGCCGCCATTGAAGTCAATGGGGATTTTCTGCCATTGAAGTCTATGGGAAAAGTCCCGAACTTCAAGGGGGTCCATACTCCGTCGGGTTGGTCCAAGCGGGTCAAGGATGGTTCTGCAGCGATGCCGGAGCAGTGGCTACAGATACCCCAAACCCTGATCCGCTGGACCCTCCGGAACCGGAGATATGGATTCCTAACAATCAGCATTTCTCACTTAGTCATTTTTCTGAGCCGTTTCTGCCGCCGCCGGCAAAGCCTATGGCGCGACCCGCTCTATCTGGTTCGACCCTTATGGGGGGTCCAGGATTCGGGGACCCGGTGGTGGTCCAGTGGGGGGACGCTTAGGAACTAGGGGCAAAAAGAATTTTATCCCTAGGTGCCCTAAAACAGTTTATTTCCCCGCTAAATGACGTTGAACTTGACCCAGTGATTTTAGCTCTTTTGAAAGACATTGTATCCGCTTTGCGGTTTGCGGTCTGGACGGCAGCCAACTAGGTTACCTCGAGGCATCTCCATTGAAGTCAATGAGCCCATTGACTTTCAATGGGAAACCGCCGCTCTCCCTCTCGGACGCCACCTGCTGGTCACTACAGGAAACAGGACGAAAACAGCACAAATTCCTATTGAAATGCATTGAGCCCTAATGGCGGCCAATGGGGACCTGCAAAATGGTGCCTGAAAAGGCGGGAAAACTACACAAAGAGCTATAATCATTAAAGAATTATTAACCCTTGTGCTCCCGGATGGATTCTAGTGTGTGTGTGATGCAAACACTGAGTAACCAGACATTACAATGGAACAGGGGAAATACATTTACATGTCATAACAAGGGTTACATCACATTTCTGGACCTCAGCCCAGTTAACCCCTTGTCTCCCTGGTGCGGTCAGGGTGGCCAAATGGGGTGCAACCCCTTTAATACCGGGCCACCCCTCTCTCTCCCTCTACATATACAATGACGAATAAATTGAGAACATCACGGAAAATCTCATTAACAAACTCCTGAAAGACCGCAGGGGCGTTACAGAGTCCAAACGGCATTACTAGGTACTCATAATGGCCGTTGCGGGTGTTAAAGGCCGTTTTCCATTCGTCTCCCTCCCTTATGTGTATCAGGTTGTAGGCACCCCGGAGATCAAGTTTGGAGAAAATGGAGGCACCTTGTAGACGGTCAAACAATTCAGATATGAGTGGTAACGGGTAACGGTTCTTCTGTGTTATCTTATTCAAGCCTCTATAATCTATGCAGGGGCGAAGAGATCCTTTTTCTTTTTCTTTACAAAGAAGAACCCTGCCCCAGCAGGAGAGGTGGAGTTCTTAATAAAACCTTTTTTTAAGTTCTCCTGGATATACTCGGACATGGCTCGGGACTCAGGAAGGGACAGGGGGTAGGACTTGCCTTTAGGCAGAACGGCACCAGGAATCAGATCTATGGGACAATCGAAGGGACGATGTGGAGGAAGAGTCTCTGAACGGACCTTGTCGAAAACATCAATAAATTCATGGTAGACTTCTGGAAGGGACCCCTTGGAAGGATCCGCAGTCTCTAAGTCGGCAAGAGAGAGTGAAGTGAGAGCACAAGGAATGGCACATGGGGTAGACCAACGTATGGGTTGTTTATCAATCCAGTCAATCACAGGATTGTGCAGTTGTAACCAGGGGAGACCCAAGATTACCTGTACAGATGGTGAATGAATGACGTCCAACGAGATTTATTCCTTGTGTCCATCCTTGGTGGAAAGGGTGAAGATCACGGTCTCCAGGGTGATAAAGGCAGGTTGGAGTGGACGACCGTCTATTGCTTCGAGTCCTATGGGAGTGGACTTCCTAAGCAGTGGGATCCGGTGTTTTATTGCAAAATTCTGGTCCACGAAATTTCCTCCAGACCCAGAGTCGATGAAGGCAAGTGCAGAAATATGAAAGTCCGTACCCTCCATTATGATAGGAAGAAGGATCCTTTTTGGCATACTTTCCTTGGAAGAGGAACAAGAAGATATTGTATCCAAAGCAACTCCATCATACCTTATAGGCCGCTGGCGTTCTCCCGGACGTGTAGGACAGCGGTACGCCAAATGACCAGCTAGGCCACAATAAAGACATAGCCCCTCGCTTCTCCGGCGCTGTTTTTCTGTAAAGGACAAATGGTGAGTACCCAGCGGCATGGGGTCTGGTGCTTCAGGAACTGGAACAGAAGAAGGAGAGAGAGTAGGAGAGATAGGTATAGGTACCGGCATACGTGTAATCCGGCGTTCACTTCGTCTCTCTTGGAGGCGTTGATCCACCCATATACATGTAGAGATCAGATCCTCCAGGGCAGTGGGTCTTTCACATGCAGCCAATTGATCTTTCACGGAGTCAGAGAGGCCATGCCAGAAGGCTGCAGTTAAAGCCTCATTGTTCCAACCGGTTTCCGCTGCAATAATCCGAAATTCAAGAGCGTACTTTGCGACGGTCCAGTGGCCCTGGGTGATATGAAAAAGAGAAGAGGCCGCAGTCGCCTTGCGGCCAGGAGTGTCAAAAACCTGCTGAAACCTTTTTTTGAAAGAAATAAAGTTCTGCGTGAGTTCAGGCATTAACTCCCAGATAGGATTTGCCCAGGCCAGTGCATCTCCGGTTAACAATGAAAAGATATAAGCCACTTTAGACCTATCAGTAGAGAAGAGAGAAGGGGTTAATTCAAAGTGGACATCACATTGGTTTAGAAAGCCTCGGCATCCTGGGGGTTCACCCGCATACCGATTGGGTGATGGAAGACGTGGTTCCTGGGGTATGTTTCCCACTAGAGTAGCAACAGTTGTGGTTTGGCCCACCTCAGGGGGGTAAATGTTTGTTGGGCTGAACATACTGTAACGCTTGCGCGAGCCCACAAACAAGACCTGACCCCGGCACTGAGGTGGGAAGGACTGTGCCACACACCCACAGTAGCGGGGGCGAGCCCAGAAGGTGGTTTGTAGCGTTGCTGGGTCTGGGTATGTAGAAAGGGTTAATCCAATACTTGCCGGGGTCCGTGGGTTGGAGAGGTACACGTAGTTGGAGTCCGTAAGCCTGTGGTCTGGGGTTGGAGAGGTACTCGTTGTCGTTATCCGTATGCCAGGGGTCAGGAGCCAGAGAGAATCCAAATGCAAAGCCAGGTCGGTACACGAGAGGTTAACTGCAGAGAACAAGACAAGACTGGGCTGGACAAGACAGGCACACGCAAAGGTTACACAAGGTTATGTTCAGCAAGGTATGACAGGAAGAGGAAGTTTTTTATAGGAGACAGGAACCAGTAGGAGAGGGGGCGGAGTGGAGGCGGAGCCTCTGCAGATGCAAAGGATAGGCTGCAGGAGACAAGGGCTCATAGCAATCTTGACTCGCAGCTGGGGCTCGTTGCGCGACGTCACGCGTGCACTCCGCGCGCAGCGGAGGTGCGGCGTGACTGAGGGGGCGGAGCTAAGGTCTGTGACCTGGTAGAAGAGGCGCGGGTGCGCACGCGCTCTGTAAACAGAGCGGGGGTGCGCTCACCAGCGGGGGGCAGATCGGAGGCAGCCACCGCTGCAGTACTGTTATGTAAAGAGGAGGAACCGCGCCGCAAGGGACGCAATCCCCGAATCCTCACAAACCTCCCTAGGAAGCCGGGCAAGATGGGATGTTAAAATGTAGAGAGTTTACAAGAAGTAAAGAATTACATTCTGTGACGTGAGTGATCATTTGCATGTAATTACCCAGAATCCCTGGCTGCAGTGGAAGCATTGTATGGGGAAAGGCAGGGTTACAGATCTGTCTGAGACATGCAAATGTACCCACAAGTGGTATTTTTTATTTATTATACAGCGGAGGATTTTGATCACTTCTTTACCCACCATAACTTGTTTTGTGCCTGGTTACCAGGGTTGCCACCACTCCGGGTTTCACCCGGAGACTACGGGTTTTGGCCTCTTATCTCCGAGCTACAGGTTTACCTGGTAAACTTCCGGGTGGTGGTAAGCTGGGGCGGGTGGTGGTGATGGCGGCGGCATCTCCTCGGCGGCTTCTCCTCCCTGGCTTATCCTCCCCAAGTCATTTCCCCCTGCAAATACTGGCTGCTCTTGTCAAATGGCGCCACGTTGCCATGCCATCGAGAAACGCCATGTGACGTAATAGCATCACGTGACACCCATTGCCATGACAATGAGACGCAACGTGACGTCACTACGTCATGCAGCGCCACATTGCCATGGCAACTTGACGCTGCGTGACGTTGTGACGTTGTGACATCACGTAGTGTTCCTTTGTCATGGCAATGCGGCGTCATGTGACGCCGCGCAGCCGTACTGAACGGATTTGCCGGGGGAAGATGCCGGGAGGACACCAAAGCATACCGGAAGAATGCCGGGAGGAGGCCGGCTACTGTAGGTAAAGGCTATATTAAAAAAAAAAAAAAAATCTCAGAGTTGGCCTTCAGTCGAAGGTGGCAACCCTGCTGGTTACATCATCATAAAATATACAAAATAATATAAGTATATACTGTAGTTTTTCTGCAGGGAAGAAAAGGTGTAGGAACCTTAAGCAAATACTAATTGATATCTAAACTAAATAGATCATTCAAACGTATATAAATGTGTTAGATATACCATTTATCCACTCCCAGTTAGCATTCCCACACAATTGATAATAATTTCATTACCTCTACATGGGAATTCTTGTTGATCCTTAAAATAAGGTACAAGAGCCCCCTCAAAAATAACACAGTTATATATAGATATATATATATCATGTATTTATTTACATACACATGCACACACAATTAGAGACACTTTTTGACCACATGACTGTTGTTTACATTCAGGACTTTTTTCTTGCCAGTCATTGGCTGGGACAATACCATATGACCTAGCAGTGGCTAGTCGCTGAAACCCTCTCCCTGTGTTCCTCTCCCTGCTAGTGCCCTCCCCTTTGAGGAAGTACTTGCAGTGTGAAAGTGTTACTGGCTTTATCTTGCACCAGGTTATTTCCCCTCGTTTAGTTTCTTTACAGGCAGAGGCTTCCCGGTGTGTGGTAGCTGCAGCCTGCCTGCCTCTATATCACCCTGCAGCTGCTTGCACTGCGTGTTCTCTTTGCACTGGGGGGGAGTGGGAGCCGGGTTTCACATGTCGCTGTTTCAGCTGGAGGCCACAGATGGGAGCGGCTGCACCCCTGTACCCGAGGGGGAGACCGTGATAGGAAGAGGGCCCTTCCTGGGTGTAAGTAACATGAGCCCCCTTGTGACCTCTGACATATTAACCCTGTGTTGCCTGAAGTGGCAGGTCTCTGAATAGCACTGCTCCAAGTGCTAACTTGTAACCCCTGAATGCTGGAGAGAGATGTGCACATTAATGCTGATGCCTGTGACATGTCTGTTAAACCTGAGTGCTATAGAGAGGTGTATAGCTCTGCACAGCAAGGGGTAAGTGTTGACATTATCAGGCATGCTGTGACATGCAGCTTTATCTTTTAACCTGTTGAGTGCATGCTGGAGAGGTGCTGTAATACAGTAATGTTTCAGCTCTCTGCTAGGGCAGTGAAGAGTTTGATACTGATAGTGCCTGTTACCTCTTGAGTGTTGGAGACTGTAGTGTAGAGAATTGCAGTGTAATGGCCTGAGCGCAGATCATTATGATAGGCATTCTGTAACGTCAGGGTATATTTAACCATTTAGGGTTTGTGGTGCATGACTTTTGCAGTCCGCATTCATAATAAATAACTAAACTATAATAACTGGACATAAGAACATGGTGGTAAAGGTCAAGCAACATTTATTTACCATCAATTTAAACCATAACATCTTATTCAACACATGTTGAATAAAACATTCCCTCGCCTCCATAGCCCGAAGGTAATAACTGTTATAACTTTAACTAGCTCTGCCTCAGCCTAAAGCATCAACTTTCAACAAGCCATAATTATTTTTAATAATCCAAGAAAACAGCCAACAGTTGTGGTGACAAATATATATACATGTTAAAAAAAAAAAAAAAAAGAAAGCAGGCACACCAACTGGTACAATAAATGTGTCTTTACTAGCTCAACATTTCAGCTTCCCTATGGAGCCTTTTCCAAGAGCTCAGTTTGGAAGCCTAAACATTGAGCTAGTAAATACACATTTATTGTACCATTTGGTGTTCCTGCTTTTTTGACCCTTTACATACGAAACAGTATTATGTTAGCAGAAGCACTTGCTCCAATCTTTTGGATTATCACTGTTATTGTGTGCCCTAACGCCTTAATTAAAAAAAATAATAATAATTTAATGGCGTTAAAATGGTATAATATGTACTTGCATCAATAAAAAAAATGTACAGGACATTTGAGAGGTCAATATTTGCAACCCTGCAGTCAGGATCACACAGTTCGCAGAAGAAATCCCAGGTAGATGTTGGTAGTATATACCAGTGATGGGCCTGTGAGAATCCGCTGGCTGGCAACAGATGATTAATATCGGAAAGGACAGGCAACAGCTGATAGTAAGCGGGTCACCCAGTGTAGCAAATGGGGAAATATGCCTCGTAGCAATGGTGCTCAACTTTGTCTGAGTGATGTCACTCGCGTCAAATGACGTTCACCCAACGCGTTTCGTGACTTAAACAGCCACTTTCCCGGGACTATTGATGAGAGCAATGCCACAGAACAGAGTGTAAATAGGTTCAGGTAACTAGGCAACCTAATTCGGCCAATCAAGTAAAAGACAAATGAACAGTAAACATACACTGAAAGTTAAAAAAAAAATGTATAAGGCATTGTGTGTGATACATCACACATCGCAATTGTGATAGACATAAAAGTGAATACAAACATGAATTAATCAAAATCATAAACGGAATAGGAACAGAGATGAGAGAAACTAAAATAAATATTTTTTCTTGAATACTGGAAAGATGAATTGTTCATACATTTATGGAGTTGGGCACCATTGCTATGAGGCGTGTTTCCGAATTTGCTACACAGGGATATCCGCCTACGATCAGCTGTTGCCTCTCCTCTCCGACAAGTCATCTGTTGCCAGCCAGCCTGTGGATTCTCACAGACCCATCACTGGAATTTACTACCACCTACCTGGGATTTGCTCTGCGGACTGTGTGATCTTGACTGCAGGGTGGTGAATATTGACTTCCCTAATATCCTTTACTTTTTTTTTATTGATCTCGTACCACATTTTAACTCCATTAAATCCTCACACACACACCACGTACCTGTCTGCGGTGCTAGTGGATAGACCAGAAATATCTATCCGGTCCAAATTTTATCCAAGTCCAAGAAGCCACTGCACTTGCCAAGTATAAAAGACCTACATTTATTCCATGAAATACTCCCAACCTCCTTTTTAGGACCCCCATGACGGGCCACCCACTGATCAACGCAGCTCTTTACAGAGACATTTTGCAGTCACAGGTTCCTGCCCCATGGAGCTTACAATCTTATGTTTTTGGCGCCTGAGGCACAGGGAGATAAAGTGACTTGCCCAAGATCACAAGGAGTCGACACTGGGAATTGAACCAGGTTCCCCTGCTTAAAACTCTCAGTGCCAGTCAGTGTCTTTACTCACTGAGCCACTCCCTCTCCTGACATGTATACCCTGGCTAATAAAGAAGTTCAAATCCTCCTTTTTTTAATTGTTTTACTTGCAGTATATGTTTATATTCTTTTGATTCGATAAGTAAAAAAAAAAATAGGTTGAACCGCCGCTGTAACCGAGCAGGAGAAGGGGAGAGGACTCTTTTTACCTGTGGAAAGGGAGGGAGTCCTGCTGCATTTAGTAACATCACTTTAGAGCAGGGGTGCTTAACTCCAGTCCTCTGGGGCCATCAGATCAGGTTTTAAGGCTATACCTGCTTCAGCACAGGTGGCTCAATCCAAAATGACAGAGCCACCTTTGCTGAAGCAGGGATATCCTTAAAATGTTTACTTTCTTTTTACCGTTGCAGAGTCCTGTTGCTATTGTTTTTTTAGCACTTCTCCATTTTTTACGTTGCTGAAAATTTTGTCTCCCCGAGAGGTGATGTTTTGTCTCCCTGAGTTGGTTCATGCTGTGCTGTATCATTTCTCTTAGGCTGCGCTTAGAGTGCCCGTGACGGCGATGCGACGTCGCTACAAAACAATTGACTCCGTCGCCCGCGCTTATAGTAAGAGCGACGTCGCGACTAAAAATTTGGAAGCAGGTTAAATTTGTGACTGTCTGTAAACCAATCAATGACCCTGTCGCTTGAGACGTCGCTGCAAATTGAATTACAACTTTCGCTAGTGGCGACGGGTGCACTATAAGCGCACGCGGCAGCGACAATGCATTTGTTTTCGGGCGACGTCGCCGGCTCTATAAGCGCGGCCTAAGTGGTTTGCGGACTCTGCTACAGATTAGCAGTAATTGATGAAACAGAATTATCAAAGAAACGCAATGAGATTTTCTTTCATAAATCTTGTGCTATTGCACCAGTGAAACCCAGGCATGATTCTTCTCTACAATATTCAAATATGTAGAAATAGGGTTTTCCACTTGTGTGAAGCATGTGGATAGATATATGGTATTAGTAGTTGGTCCTTTTACTTTATTTCATAAAAGTAAAATAGGCACACATTTTAGGCTGTGCTCTTCACCAGGTCAAGATAGGAGTGGCAATAGAGGTGAGGCTTATACAGCAGCTGGTTTTTGCATATTTTTGTGTAAGTGCACATACAGGTTTGTATTCTGACAATACATTGTCAGAATACAAACCTGTATGTGCACTTACACAGGTTATATTAATACCACTTTGGTGCACTTTTTTCTTGCTTTGTTTTCATTTGGGTCTGTTAAGTTCATGCTTATTGTCATTTAGGTTTATTCTTGTTGGCTAAAGATTGTGCTATTCTTTGTATGGAATGTATAATGCTATTTCCCTGTAGATTTATAGGATACAACAGACGACAGAGAAGCCCAATGCTACATCCAACATGACAAAAATACACAGTAAAATACTTATATATTCTCTTGAAAAAGGGTCATTTAGTTTAACCCTTTGGCCAAAGCATTGTAAGCTTGCGAGCCACAACAAGGCAGACACCTGTTCGCAAGTCCTAACACTACGAGATAAAATACTAATATACCTCTATTAGGATTAAAATTCTCATTTGCCTCTATTAGGAGGGAGAAAGACCACATTGGATCTATATCCAGAAGAATGAAAGGAATTACTAACTTGGGAAGTGGGGAGGGGTGGGCTTAAAACCTGGGAAGGAGGAGCCACTAATCTCCAACAGCTGAGAATAGTTTAACAAAACACACAAAACCCCAGAAAGCTCTTTTTGGGAACCCCTGAGCCCCCACAATATATATATGTATAGAAGAGTCAAAAAGGAGTTCTATTGAGCATGGCATATGTATACAACAGATGACAGAGAAGCCCAATGCTACATCCAACATGACAAAAATACACTGTGTACAAATAGACCTTGAGAAAGTCCTGAGGGATGAAACGCGTTGGTGCGTGGTCCTGTATTGTTGCCAAGCTGACCATTAAAGGCTAATTTATATTTTTTCCCTGTTTGGAGTTGCCCTTATTTTTCTGCGTTCGTTAACGCTTTGAGCTGCGCTCCTCTTCTCTCCTACCTCCTCTTTGAGAATAGATCTAAATAGAAAAACACCTAATTTTCAATTTCTAGACACTAACTAGTTTAGCTGTGCTTGGTTACACAATGGTTAAATCGGTAGATATTCATTAACCCAGGGCAGTGATTCCCAACCGGGGCTCCGCGGAACCCTGGGGCTCCGTGGAGCAGTCCCAGGGGTTCTGCCTGGCCGCCCCAGCAGTTTCCTGGCTCCCCCGGCTCTTCCACTCCCCCGGCTCTTCCACTCCCCCGGCTCTTCCACTCCCCCGGCTCTTCCACTCCCCGGCTTCCCTGGCTCTTCCACTCCCCCCCCGAGCCGCACACAGCCGCGCTCTAGGGCGCGCGCGTGTGTGTGTACGCATGCGCGTGCCGCCCGGCTCTTCCGCTCCCCCACCCCTCCGAGCCCACTCACAGCCGCGCTCTTGCGCGTGCCGCCGCCTACTGCCCGCCCGCAACCTGCATGCTGCCGCCGCAACCTGCACGCCACCGCTTGAGGTGGGGAAGAGAGGGAGATGGGACATGCAAGGGGGAGGGCGGGGGGAGATGGGACATGCAAGGGGGAGGGCGGGGGGAGATGGGACATGCGGGGGGGAGATGGGACATGCAAGGGGAAGGGCGGGGGGGGGGGAGATGGGACATGCAAGGGGGAGAGCAGGGGGGGGATATGGGACATGCAGGGGGGGTGATGTGAGGGAGATGGGACATGCAGGGGGGGGTGATGTGAGGGAGATGGACATGCAGGGGGGTGATGTGAAGGAGATGGGACAATCGGGGGGGGGGGGGTGATGTGAGGGAGATGGGACAATCAGGGGGGGGGTGATGTGAGGGAGATGGGACATGCAGGGGGGGGGGTGATGTGAGGGACATGCAGGGGGGGTGTGATATGATGATGATGATTTTACCCGTGCGGCCCGATTTAAAAAATAAATATATGTATTGGGGGGGTCTTTTAAAAATGTATTTGGTGTCTTTTTAAAAAAATGTATTGAGGCGGTGGGGGTCTTTTTAAAAAAAAATGTATTGAGGCGGTGGGGGTCTTTTTAAAATGTATTGCGGCGGTGGGGTTACATGTATTTAGAGGGGTGGGGGTTTTTGGTATGTATTTTGTGGGGGGGATTGAGTGATAGTGGGGTAATTGACGGAAGGCAGGAGCGAGTGAGAGGAGAGGGGGGGAGTGGGTGAAGAAACGAGGGAGTAAGAGTGAGACGCAGGGGAGATAAATACATGCGAGGCGGGAGGGGTATGAGAGTGGGTAAGACAGAGGTGAGAGAAATACATGGGTAGAGGGTGGGAAATAGAGGTGGCTCGTGAGGGGTGAAATTAACCTAGGGCCACGCTTATAGTGCCGGCGACGCTGACGTCAGGCTGCAGTTGCTAGAAAAATCAAATTGAAGTGACTTCCAGCGATCGCGACCATGCCGCCACGCCGTCCTGTTGCTCCAACTATAAGCGCACGCGATGGCGTCAATACATTTGTTTTGACGCGACGTTGCCAGCACTATAAACGCAGCCTAATATGTGTCAGCCAGATAGGGGTTCCCCGAGATTTTTCTAAATACTTCAAGGGTTCCTCCAAACAAAAAAGGTTGGGAATCGCTGACCCAGAGTAACAACTAGGTACAAATAAGGAGTGGAGTGGTGAGGCGGTGCAGCTGCCTTGGAGAAACAAGTGAACCGGATTGCTCTCTTCTTGGTACAAAAAATACTTTAATGGCACATTAAAAGGACAGCAAGAGTAACCTCTTGCACGTTTCACGCGGCTTGAACGCGCTTCATCAAAAAGTACAAAACACTAACAGGTGAGCTACATAAATACCCACAACACCCCCTGACCGGCGACAAATCAACATTTTCAATCCTTCAGCTCACACAATACGTTGACATTTTTTTCCTCCATATCTATTGATGTTGATTCAACATTTCATTTCGTAAGCAGTTTTCCAACAATAACGTGTAAAGGGATAGCTATTGTAGCTAAATGGGTAATGTTGAAATATGAGTATGCTCTGTATAAATATTTAATAGCAATTTCTTGGCAAAATGAATTAAATTAGTAAATATGTTAATCTGGGGGTGATTGAAAGTAAAACATTTTGACTGTATAAATTCAAGCGGAAATAGTTGTAATGACTGATTTTGTCAACTTTTCAAATGTACATACAAATAGACACAGTCTCTAATTAGAATCCAAAGGTGAAGAAAATGGTGCACAGCAGAAAAAAAGTGAAGGGGCTACAGGAATTGAACTAAAATCATCTTTATTCAATCAATAAAGATGATTTTAGTTCAATTCCTGCAGCCCTTCACTTTTTGCTGCTGTGTTCCGTTTTCTTCACCTTTTTGGATTCTGCTTACTACCACGTGAGGCACGCCATAGACAAGAAGGACAACAGACTGTGAGTAACATCAAGTTTTCACTGCATTGGTTGTGATTATGGGAGGATACCTTATTGCATACAGCAGGATTGTTTAGCTCCAGGGAGATAGTTCATTATACAGTAGGAGGATTACCGGATGACACTGTTTTATATACATACAGTAGTCACGTGTTTTTTCTACCAGGACTTTGTGTGTATATACTGTATACCTCCCTTTATGGTGAGCAATGCTCCTGCATTTGGTTATTTACCTCCACACACCACACTGTTATGATTATCCTTTCTTTAAGCAAGCATATATCAATTGATATCTACGTCAGTTCTGATACTGATTTATCTATGTAACCTTGTTCTAGCAGCACCGACATAGGGAACATTTGTTCTGTTGCAATACAGTCTCTAATTAGCGTTGTGCCATGTCGACGAAACACAACATCTTAAAAAGTGCCTATTCCTTTATTCTGTGACATCTTTGGCAAACAAATAATAAAATGGCCTAACATCACGCTTTCTGCATCAAAAATGCTGGGTAGCTGCACTGTCACTGCATTTTTTAGAGCTCTACTGCTCACACCTGTAGCTAATCATACTCATGGACACTCCCCCTTTGCTTCCTTGAAAAGCAGACCAGTTCCACTTTCTGGTTGCTAGTTCAATGTACTTTTTGCACAAAAAGGAGCATACCTGGGAGATATGCAAATAGGATATGCAAAGTATAGGAAGGAAGCCAGGGGGAGTGTTCAACACAAGTATAATTAGCTACAGGTGTGAGCAGCAGAGCGCTAAAGTATGCTGTGACGGTGGCGCTATACAGTATCTGAGATTAGTGTTGGACCGGGTCCTACATTTTTTAAAAACCGGGTAACGGGTACCCGGAGGATTTGGCACCTTGTACCCAGCTACCCGGTTTTTCACTTACCAGGGGGTGGAGGAAACTTACCTGGGGTGGAGGAAGCCCGCGGCGACATCTGAACAGGTAAGCGGGGGCGAGGGGGGACGCATCAACGGTCAGTGTGGAGCCCGCGCGGGAGCTGCAGGACTCCATACTGCACTGTGAGCTGGGACCATGTGACCGGAGCAGGAGAAGAAGCATTCCTATTGGACAGCCGGCTGTCCAATAGGAAAGCTTCTCCTGCTCCGGTCACATGGTCCCAGCTCACAGTGCAGTATGGAGTCCTGCAGCTATCGCGCGGGCTCCACATGACTGTATGCTGCCCCACTGCCCCCGCACCTCTGCTTACCTGTTAAGATGTCCGCGTGGGCTTCCAGCAGGTAAGTAAGAGATACTTTTCAACTGCCCTGACATTACCCGGATACCCGGCGCCGGGTCCACTTTCCAGCTGCCGGGTCCGGGTAATTTCCGGGTAGCTAAAAAGCCGCCCGGTACTCCACTATCTGAGATACATGCTAGAGCTGCTGCCCTGAAGAGCAGAGGTTGTGTGTTCTGATCCTGTTGGGCCTGTCATTGGTTCCCCCTTCATCACTAGGAACTTTAAACTTGTCAGTATAGATCCTATGGAAACTTTTAGGAGCTGCTGGGTGTATGTATGTATATTTATCTTTATAGAGCGCCATTTATGTACATGGCGCTTCACAGTCGTAATACACGTGACATAATAATATAATACACAGTGGGAATAAGCGCTTCAGACATGACCGTAACAATAGGAAAGTTAGTCCCTGCCCCGAAGAGTTTACAATGTAAATGCAATGTAAGGGAGGAGTGGCTCAGTGAGTAAAGACTCTGACTTGCACTGAGTTTGAAGCAGGGGAACCTGGTTCCCAGTGTCGGCTCCTTGTGACCTTGGGCAAGTCACTTTATCTCCCTGTGCCTCAGGCACCAAAAACATAGATTGTAAGCTCCACGGGGCAGGGACCTGTGCCTGCAAAATGTCTCTGTAAAGCGCTACGTAAAACTAGGAGCGCTATACTGTACACGAACATAATATTATTATTGCTATTATTAAATGAGACATACTGTATTTTGGAAAGAATAAAGGGATTCTAGCAGCAGCATAAAGAGGAATTGTAGAGGAGACAGGTGTGAGGCAGGAAGGCCAAAATGGTGGTGCATGCTTTACATGCTCGTTGTGGATTAATACACTGGATTAGGAAGTAATTAAAGCAGGATGTGCTGCACATTCTTTAAATTGATGCTATCTTGCACTTTACACCATCGTTTTTATTTTTAATGTCGGGTGCTTCATTCAGGAGATATGAGCAAATAATATTACCTATCCGGGAGGCTAAAATTGAGCTGAGCCCAGTTCAATCTTAAGGTTACCATGGTAACCTCATATGCTAGAGGTTAAAGTAAATTTTAACGCGAAGAAAACATTAAAAAATAAAAGCAGTACTGTACATGCTCACGGCAAGATGCTAACATTAGAAGTTAAACTTGTATAGGCTTTTGGGGGAGATTATGGCTTTAAAAGTGTGCGCGCATGTGTGTGTGTGTGTGTGTGTGTGTGTGTGTGTGTGTGTGTGTGTGTGTGTGTGTGTGTGTGTGTGAAAAAGATGGTACACTCTATTTGAATTCCATGGTTTTACATACTTATCAGGACATAACAATCATCTGTTCCTTAGCAGGTCTTAAAATTAGGTAAATACAACCTCAGATTAATAACAACACATGACATATTACACCATGTCATGATTTATTTAACAAAAATAAAGCCAAAATGGAGAAACTATGTGTGAAAAACGAAGTACACCCATACTGCTTCCATAGGAATTAAGATGCTAAGTAGCAGAGAGGTGCTGCCAATCAAATGCCCTTGATTAATTGGTCATCGGTAAGTTTGACCATCTCTATAAAAGCCGAAGTTTTAGCAGTATGCTGGTCGTGAGCTTTCAGGTGTGGGTTAACACAATGCCAAGGAGGAAAGACATCAGCAATGATCTTAGAGAAGCAATTGTTGCTGCCCATCAATCTGGGAAGGGTTATAAGGCCATTTCCAAACAATTTAAAGTTCGTCATTCTACAGTGAGAAAGATTATTCAAAAGTGAAAAACATTCAAGACAGTTGCCAATCTTCCCAGGAGTGGACGTCCCAGCAAATTCACCCCAAGGTCAGACCGTGCAATGCTCAGAGAAATTACAAAAAAACCAAGAGTTACATCTCAGATTCTACAGGCCTCAGTTAGCATGTGAAATGTTAAAGTTCATGAAAGTACAATTAGAAAAAGACTGAACAAGTATGGTTTGTTTGGAAGGGTTGCCAGGAGAAAGCCTTTTCTCTCTAAAAAGAACATGGCAGCACGGCTTAGGTTTGCAAAGTTGCATCTGAACAAACCACAAGACTTCTGGAACAATGTCCTTTGGACAGACAAGACCAAAGTGGAGATGTTTGGCCATAATGCACAGTGCCACGTTTGGCGAAAATCAAACACAGCATATCGGCACAAATACCTCATACCAACTGCCAAGCACGGTGGTGGAGGGGTGAATTTGGGCTTGTTTTGCAGCCATAGGACCT
The DNA here is from genome assembly GCF_040206685.1 of Ascaphus truei. NCBI lineage: Eukaryota > Metazoa > Chordata > Amphibia > Anura > Ascaphidae > Ascaphus > Ascaphus truei. Next base: position 79,298,694 of record NC_134486.1, on the reverse strand, counting down.
GGGAACCTTGCAGTCATTGAGTCGACCATGAACTCCAAAGTATTCTAGAGTCAAATGTGAGGCCATCTGTCCGACAGCTAAAGCTTGGCCGAAATTGGGTCATGCAACGGGACAATGATCCCAAGTACACCAGCAAATCTACAACAGAATGGCTGAAAAAGAAAAGAATCAAGGTGTTGCAATGGCCCAGTCAAAGTCCTGACCTCAACCCGATTGAAATGCTGTGGCTGGACCTTAACAGATCTGTGCATAAACCAATGTCCACAAACCTCAATGAACTGAAGCAACGTTGTAAAGAAGAGTGGGCCAAAATTCCTCCACAATGATGTGAGAGACTGATAATGTCATACAGAAAACGATTACTTCAAGTAATTGCTGCTAAAGGTGGTTCTACAAGCTATTCAATCATAAGGTATACTTAGTTTTTCACACATGGCTTCTCCATTTTTGGCTTTATTTTTGTTAAATCATGACACAGTGTAATATGTTATGTGTTGTTGTTCATCTGAGTTTGTATTTACCTAATTTTAAGACCTGCTAAGGAACAGATTGTTATTACTAGCACTCCTTTTGACACTTATATACATTTATATATTATGTAGTAATGGTTGGGGTTTCTCTGAGCTTGTTGGGTATCTGTGTGTTTGTTATTATGTCCTGATATGTAAAACCATAGAATTCAAAGAGGGTGTACTTTCTTTTTCATACAACTGTATGTGTGTGTGTATCTCTCTCTCTCTCTCTCTCTCTCTCTCTCTCTCTCTCTCTCTCTCTCTCTCTCTATCTCTATCTCTATCTCTATCTCTATCTCTATCTCTATCTCTATCTCTATCTCTATCTCTATCTCTATCTCTATCTCTATCTCTATCTCTATCTCTATCTCTATCTCTATCTCTATCTCTATCTCTATCTCTATCTCTATCTCTATCTCTATCTCTATCTCTATCTCTATCTCTCTCTATCCATCACTGATGAAACCTGACATTGTATTGTAGCTAAGGGAAATACATAATGGGAATAGATGAAGCCGTGAAGAATATGATTAGTGATTTGGTCACTAACTGTAGTATATGTATGTATGTATGTACATAGTTTTGACATTCCACTAAAGTTAAATTAACTGAATTAACTGCCAGACTGCAACAAAGCAACATATAAAAGGGTGATAGGAAGCAGACACATCAGGTCTTGAAGAACAAAGTTCATAAATGTTATTTAAACATATCAACCTTTGTGCTCACTCTGACCTCTTGAGAGAGGCTCCAGTGTGAGCCGAAACGTTGATACAGTATGTTTAAATAAAGTTGATGAATTTTGTGAAATGTACAGTAAGTTAATGTGTGTGGTTCCAGGTAAATGGCAATCATTTTGTAGAGTGAGCTGTGCGTGTAGCTGTCTGGTCTATAATATTCAGTTCTTCTCTCCTTTTTTTTTTGTTACACCGTATTATCCACCCTAGGGATAAAACAAATGTATTTGGCATCAGTCTCTAGTACAGGTAGTCCTCGCTATCCTCCGCTATTCAACGTTTCACTTTACAACGAATGGCATATCCAACACTTTACAATGCAACCCTATGGGCCTTTTTTCGACACATGAATGCGTTATCCAATGCTCAACGCCACCGATTAACATGGGACTCACTTTACAACGGTTTCACTATCCAACGGTACTTCCAGAACGGATTCCGTTGGATAACCGAGGACTGCCTGTACTAAACGTTTGTTTAGATTAATTTGAGTGGCTCTTGCACACTTTTAATAAATATAGCCGCTTTCATGACCCATTTAAGGAGCAGTCTGCCACAGGCAAGCCGCTTCTTCTTCCTTTTTGTTTTTTCTTAAACAGATTTGGGGAGCAGGTGTCTACCCAAGATAATAGTTATTTATGGAGGTTTAACCCCCCCACCCCCTGTCTCACATGCCAATAGGGAGCTGTGACGGATCACATTGTAGTCATTGTAGCTTCGCTCGATCCATGCCGGGTTTAGCTGCCAGTTCAAGTTTTCCAGACTGCCTGCCCTTTCTGCTCAAATTGGCCATTTTGTGTACTGGCAGCCTGCTATATAAGGCTGCAGATCCTGGTGGGAATCTGTGACAATGCTCGTCTCGAATCAGGAGGCGGACCCGCAGGGCTGAGGTAGGAATGCAGAATAACCGACCAGAGCCCTGGCACAGTCCTGTTAGAGTATTCGTAGTCGGTAAGCAGGCAGGGGTCAGGGCTGGCGGCAGTGGTGCAGAGTCCAGGCGGAAGGCAGCGAGGTCACGGTCTAGGGTCAGCAACAGGGATTCCAAGTAGGCGAAAGGGTAATGCGTCACAGTGAAGATGAAACGGAGCTGCAGCAAACAGAACTTTGCTCGGCGACTCCCACCAGGAAATACAGCATTATAAAGCAGACAGCAAGTACCCAAAATGGCCACAGTGAGCAGAAAGGGCAGGAGAGACAGAAAACCTGGGCCGTAGTGAAAACCCGGCACGGATTGAGCAGAATGCTAACAGAGTCGCCGGGCAAAGTTCCTACGTTTGCAGCTCTTGTTGGTCTTTGCAGTCACGCTTTACCCTTTTGCCTATTTTGATTCCCTTGTTGCTGACTCCGGAAAGCGACCCCGACCACGCTGCTTTCTGCCTGCCCTGACCTCTGCCTGTCTCCAGGACTTTGCAACTCCTCCGCCAGCTCTGACCTCTGCCTGCTTACCAACCACGGATACTCTTACAGGACTCTGTCCCTGTGCTCTGGTCAGTTTATTTACATCCCTACCTCAGCCCTGCTCGTTCGCTGCCTGATTTGAGACGGGCACCGTCACACCCGCATGGTGTGAGTTCTTTAAACCTCCATTTTGTTTCCACTGGAGGGGATAGTACTGGCAGCACCTACCCCCGGTTAGTCCCGAGTGCTAAAATGAATGTGGTTCAGCTCTGGAGACCCCCTGCTTCCCATACATGTAAAAAAGGGAGGGGATGGTACAAACAAAATAGGCGGAACTGCTGCTTGTAGTTATTTTAAAATACAGTGGGGAGGGAAGCTCCAGGTCTGATGCCTCGACCTAACAATCCTTTCAAATGGTATTTTTTTTTTTTTTTTGCTTCCCAAATCCCCTCCCCCTTTAAGTGTGGTGTTGTTTTTTTTTTTCTTTTTTTTTTGTTTTACCCTGTACACATTTGCTAGATTAATTCTAGGTGGATGAAGCCATGTTGTAGTTAAACTCTTTGTCCTGCCTGTGCAATTACTTTAGCATTGAAATTACAAAATGACAGCAGAAAATTGTCTTCAAAAGCTTTAGTAATTTTGATGGAAATGTAAATGTCTATTGCAAAAGTGTTTTTCTTTCTATCAAGTTTCTGTCGAATGCGTTGGAACCAAATTGACTACGTTCCAAAACCGTTTGACGGCAAATGCCAAATCTCGTAATCAAAATGTAATCAAACCAGAGCCTTAAACTCACAATTATTGGTTATCCATAACGGTTGCTTATTTTTGTTTTTTCTCGTTTCAGATTGCAGATAAAAGAGTATCCAGATGTCACGCTTTGCTTGAGGTGGTCGATGACAAGCTGCGCATTAAACCGGTAATTATTGATTGTTGTATGTTATGGGTAATGTTGTCGTTGCAATGAATAGAGGACTATTTTACTCCAGTATTGTATTCGAATTATAAAATAGAATTGCGTTCTATAATGGAATATATATTTTTCCATTTCGTCCGCTATAGATTAAAAGGGAGTGGCTGTATTTTATTTTACCACTAGCTTTTACTTTCCATTTTACCTGTTGCATCCATCAAGCCATCCAGTATTTTTTTTGCATTGACATTGTTTTGTGAAAACAATTTATATCATGAATGTTAGGTACTATAAATCATCAAAAGCCCATTTATAATTCAGCCCTTGCATTGGTATGAGATTTTAGCACCCACAAAAAGTCTGTATTATTTGTTTGAGTTCAGAATTATCCCCTAATGAGAGCAGTGTTGGGTATTCCCCACTGCCTATGGTGGAGGTGGGAGGAAGCACATTGGGATGTTCCCTTATGTCGAAAAATGGGGCTTTGAGCTTCCAAAGAGGGGTAACAGGCTTGAGATGTGGTCCCCTGTTAAATATGCTTTGAAACCGTCTTGCTCATTCTAAGAGATGTGTGAAGAGGTACATTTAATGATTAGGGTGAAATTAAATCCTTGCTTTATTGTGCCTTTAACAGGGCAAAACATACAAAAATAAAAATAACGGCCTACTCCACTTTGAAGAATAACTAAACCTTTACTCCAACCCTTTCTGTGTGTGTGTGTGTGTGTGCGCATGTTGTGTTGGGGGAAGGCCTCTCTGTTCTCAGCATCCTTGTGTGCTATGGTACTCTCTATGTCCAGATATAGAGGTCTTGTTACCTTGTCTTGCTGTCAGCAAACAGTCCTTTTGTGTGCATCAAGACATCATATTTTCCTCAGTTCAGCCCAGTTGTGGGCTAAATAAATCTCTGCAGTCCTTTTTCTCCTTATGTCAGCCCAAATGTGAGCTAAGGAATCTCTCTCCTGTCAGGTTTTTTCTAAGAGTCCTAATCAGCCAGGTGGAGTCCGGTTGATTGCCTGTGTGCAATTAACCAGCACATTGCTGGATTTAGAGGCAGTTTGTCTCATTGATAAGTCCCTGTTACCCTCATACTGCTAGTTCCATTGATATTAAGTTGAGCAGAGTTTGTCTCCAGAACAAGGAATTCCTCTTAACATTATTGTGATTGTCTGGTAACTAACTATTTTAGAATTCATCCATGATCCTGTTGTGTTGGAATGACTACTGCTGCATTCTTCTTGAGTTCTGGTACCTTTTTGTTAGAGAGAATCAAGAGACGTCTTGCAGTGATTATGAATTTTTTAGTAGTTGAGCTAGAGTAACATGAGAATAGATCAATATTTTTTCCTACCACATCTATTTGAAGCTGAAGTATTTTTTGTGGTTTAGATATCAATTCACATGTATTTGCTTAAGTTTCTGCTACCTTTTTTTTAGATACAGTCAGTTTTTGTGTTTTTGTGGTAAACTCGTATAAAAGTTGGTAAATTGTACTAAAGTTCCACAAGATTCACTGGGGGGAAAAAAGGTATTACTATGTGGCAGATTCATCAAGCTCTGGTACAGGTTAGAGCACCAAATTGTTAACTCCCAGTGACTTAAATCAATTAGAGTTCACGTTAGATGGGGTGTGCAAACCCGAACCGGCGCTTAATTAATCTGCTCTATGTGATGATAGTCTATATCCTTTACACCACAATCCTGGTACCTTTCTGTTCCCCCTTATGGCGGAGTTGCCCTATAAGCAATCTAAGTGATCACTTGGGGCGCCCACAGTGGGCCTATTTTCTCCCCCATTTCATCTCCTATCATCACAGATGGAAGCATTTGGGCTTCTGCCCTCTTATTGCCTATGCATTTAGCCGTCCAATGCCCAACTCCATTCAACCAACTGGGCCTGCTTAGGGCACCCCAAATCTTACAGCTAATATGTTCATTGTCTTCCACTCTGGAGATTAATGTTGGTAGGATACTGTGACCCAGATGTCTTTATAGTAATAATTATCCTTCCATGTACCACAAAGTTTTCAAAAGGCCTTCTTTATAAATCACATGCAATAGTGATTTTCAGAACGTCACACATGCAATTGCTGATTAAAAAAAGAGCACAGTCTATTTACCTCAACCTTTTGCCTGCTAGAATGGTGGAGCCAGCAAAATGCCATCACAGTTCTGGGATCATGATCACGTGATCGCTGAAGGGGTACTGTAGTGCCGACGAGTATTCTAAAACAAATCTGGGGCAATCACCAACAAGACCCAGGTACATGCTGGGTACATGCTGCAACATTTCTGCAGACAGACTAATGGCCCATCAGATTAACAGCGGGGGTCCCTGGCAGTCCCATTCAAACTGAATGGGACTGCCAGGGACCCCTGCTGTGTTAATCAGATGGGCCATTAGTCTCTGCAGAAATGTCACTGAAATGTTTGCAGCATGTACCTGGATCTTGTTGGTGGTAGCCCCAGATTTTCCAAGGCAAGTTTTAGAATACTCGTCGGCGCACCTGTAGCAATCCCGTAGTCGCAGCAAGGCCCCCAGTGACGTAAGTGGAGCAGCCTTCATTTCTGTTTCCACCTTTTAAAATGAGCAAAAATCAAATGACGTTCCCTGGATGTCTCGAGGGCCTTTTAAGTGCTGGCTAGCTCTTATGTAACAGCCTGTGGGTTACTCTCGGGGGGGGGGAGGGGCTGCTTAGTCAGGGTTTTCCTAACTAAAATGCACATGCTATGAAGAAGCAGCAGCCAGGAAGCCTGTGAGGCATGGGACCGCTTCACATTTGTGTATGGATAGCCAGAAAGAGGATGAATTCTTTCCTGTGATAAACGCAGAGATAAAATATTGTACAGATCATATTTTATGTGCACAGTTTGTAAGAGTGTGGCAATAAAAGTCAGTTTGCTAATTATTTTGTATGGCAGTACGGTTTACAAACATCTGACTTACGAGGGAATTACTGTGTGACAGAACTCCCATAGAAACATGCTGTTTGTACTAAAAACATGTTTGTGTGAACAATCCATTTTCTAGATGAGGTAATATGCAGATGTCAGTTTGCTGGAATATTATCTCACAATTTATAGATTATTAAAACTCTCATTTGATTCTTCAGCAAATTGGTAACATCCCATGCAAAGTGTAGCACAATTGGTTTCTTCATACTGTAGAACGTTTTCCCTTTGAAATGTACTGAGAATGTCCTGCCAGTAAAACAATATTTTGTACTTTTCCGCTGGCATTGGCGGGTTGTTAAACTGTTTTGCATCATTATCAGCTTTGGAGAAAAAAATAAAAATGTAATGTTATAACTCTCCATTATTTGGAACGGATTGCTGCTATTCATTGTATTAATCTTGGCTACATGCACGATTCCAGAGGAAGCAGAACTGGTTACGTACTCCAGTATTTCATATGCCATTAAGAGCATGGCTTTTGTGTCTGCCACTAAGAAATGCAGCGCTTTTAATGAGACTTGGCACCGCCCACTCTTGTGATTGGGATTGCTGGTTCTGTTTATCACAGGTCACCGGGAGGGAAAGTCACAGGCTGAACATGTGGTTCTAGTGATACCAAAATATTTAGTCTTCGAATCGTCTATTAGTGCCTATTATTTACAATGCACAAAAACATACATAATTAACAGCCCGTATTATTCCAGTGGCCATGAAAAAGAACGCTGGCGTTTAAGGCGATCACGTTACCATTCTTTTCAGTAGCAATGCAATACGTCTAGTGTTTAAGACCGCCGTGGCAATGCAACATGTTAGCGAGAGTAATAATGCTAACTACATCTGTAGAACAGAATCTACAGTCAAAGGGCCCTAAATAACATAATGGGTGGAGAAGTAAGAAAGCTCCTTACCCAGCTAATAGTAGTATTAACTTGTCAATCTCTTCTTCGTCATTTTGCATGTACTAAGTACTGTTAATTCAGCGTAGACTGTTATTATGCTTTGCGTAGGTGCTGGTAGTGTTGATATATTTCCTCTGTACCAAAATAATAATACATATCTTTATGATATAGGTACTAAACTTGCAAGTCTGTGTTATTTGCATGTATGTCTGAATAATTTTTTATCTAAAAAGCGCAAAACAAAGTACAGTACGCAGTGCTTTACAAAATGATAATACAAGGGAAATAAATTACAGGCAAAGGGGGAGGGGACCCTGCCCTTATGGGCTTCTAGAAATAATCTACTTGCATCCACAACCTACCCTTTCCTCCTCCTTTTTTTATGGTGACAAACTTATTGATTTATTAAAGGAAGGTGACACGAGTACCCATTTGTATGCCAGGGCTAGTAGTGGAAAATGTCTGTAAATCATGATTTGAAAAAAAAAAGTTTTACTCTCTCCCTCTTCAGTGCTGAAGGGACCTACAATGCATTGCATTGGTCTTTGATCACTCCAGGGCTTACAACACAAATGTAACATTTCCATTCCCCTTTCTAAGTTTAAAGTACATTCTTCTAGATTTCTTATTTACAGTACTACACTAAATATGTGTGACACCACTGCATGTGGAACCTGACACATTAAGGTATAACTGCTCACTGGTTGAAAAACAATGGTGTATATTGATTCTTGAAATACTATTTTTAGGACCATATGAAATGGATGTGCTTTGTTTGCATTTACAACTTTGCTTACCCGTGGTCTCAATGACTTCTCATTTGAATGAATGATTTGTTGACTCAGTGTGCAGTCTATTCAGGGTCCCTGTACAGCCGAAAGCTAAAGATGCAGCTTGCAATGCTTGTCTGTTGATTACTGGCACTGCCACATGCCACTATCAATAATAATTACTTTTTAACGTCCATTAAAAAAAAAAAATGTATGTAGCTCCTGCTACAAATCTAAGTACAGTATACTGTGAAAAATACAGAATTAATCCTCTCCGCCTATCACATGGTGCAATAGTGAATAAGAGTCACTGTCCCTGATCTACATGGCAACTCATGACCGCAGATATGGGATTGGATAAGCAGAAAACCCGATAGAATGTTGAAACAAACTGTCAGTTTGAGAGAGAGTCCAACTGCCAGTCCGGGACTAGAAACAAAGATAGGGAGTGCCAGTTTGGGAGGCACACGAGAGACCGCCATGGTGACAGTGAGAGGGGGTTAAGAAAGAGAACCTGACACTCTCAGATGGTGAGAAAGGAGGCTTGTAAGAGACTGCTAGCCAAGGAGAGAGAAATGGGTTATGGGGAGAATATCCCACAGTAAGAGAGATTCGGATAACAGACAGCCGGGAGGCATTTTCCTGCAACTCGCGTATCCTTTGTGTATTACACACACACCACAAATGTTTAACGCTTAACAGGTCTGCAATGTGACTACACACCATTTTGGGAACACCGCTCCAACGCAGTGCTGGCAATAAAATTAGCCTGAGGGACTTCTACATTGGACACTGGGACTAGATCAAAGGACAATAGCGTAATGTCTTAATTTATTGTGTAATGTGTAGTTTTATACAGTATAGTGTGTGTTAAGAATAGCCGGTTCTTCTTCTTCTTTTTTTTCCGTAAGTGCTGTTTGGTTAAGGTTGCCCAGGAGCACTACTGTGTGTTCTCCTTTTAGAGAACGAGAGAGAACTTTGGGGGTTAATGTTTATAGCGATACACAATATCACTAATACATCTCTCTAAAAAGTTCCAAAACAGTGCACGCCACACTGCTGTATAGACTAATGTGAAATACACAAACTCATATTAAACATATAGGAGTGAGAAAAAATAATAAAATGGACGAGAAGAAAATAAGAGAACCAATAGTGCAATATGTTCAAAAAGTATGAACTATATTAAAGCATTCAGTGATCTTACTCACAATTCGCATGTTCTTTTGGGCGTGGTAGAATCTGCTGAGTCTCACTATCCAGCACTCGCACTCGGGTCACGTTCCTGCTCGGGGTTCTGGGCTTAATCGAGCTGCAGACTCCGCTGCTCCACAGTCCAGGTCGGCGTTTACCCACGCAGCTCTTAGTTGCGTTTGTTTCACTGGCGCACACATGCACAGACAGTCCTTTTTGTCTCTCTCTCGCTGAACATGCACTCTAGTGACGTCAGTAAGGGCTGGAATCGCCCTCCAGTTAGACCTGTACCTCTCCACCTCTACGTATTTCGCCAAACTATCTTTGTTTCATCGGAATGGTGCCTCAGTCCTTCTCTCACTCTTTTATAGTCTTAATCCTAATTGGAAGGCTTGTTGCAGGCTTCTCTCCCTCCAGAGCTCTGCATGTCTCCCTGGTCAACACAGGACCAAGGGAGACACACGTTGGAGCGCTGGAGGGAGAGAAGCCTGCCACACGTTTTCCAATTGGGATTAAAACTATAAAAGAGTGAAAAGGACTGAAGCACCATTCCCTGATGAAGACAAGATAGGTTGGCGAAATGCGTAGGGGTGGAGAGGTACAGTAATGACCGGAGGATAATTCCAGCCCTTACTGATATCACGGGAGTGCACGTTCAGCATGAGAGAGCAGAAGGACTGTTTGCACATGCGCTCACCGATCAGAGTGCGGCTAAACTGTGTGGGTAAACGCTCACCGGGACTGTGGAGCTGATGAGTCTGCAGATCGACTAAGCCCAGAAACCCGAGCAGGACCATGACCCGAGTGAGATGCTGGATAGTAAGACGCCACAGATTGTAGTGTGTGTGTGTGTGTGTGTGTGTGTGTGTGTGTGTGTGTGACCATTGGATGCTTTAATATAGTATATACTTTTTGAACATATTGCACTATTGGTTGTCTTGTTTTCTTCTCATCTCTCCTATATGTTAAATATGAGCTTGTCTGTTTATCATTAGTCTTTACACCAGTGAGGAGTGCACTGTTATTGAACATTTTATAGATATATGGACATGCCCTCAGTGGAGGGTAAACTTGCAGTGCTGCACCAGCTGTGTATTTGTTGCCTGATTTTCATCAAATTGACACTGGTCATTACATTTGTATGTTATTAGAAACTTAAAGATTTATAGATTGTTGCACGTTTACACCCCTGTACACACGTATATTTTTGCACTGACTAGAGTAGTGCTACAAATATATTTTTTATTTTTTTAGTTTATCGCTATACATCGTTATAGGGTGAAGCAGATCTTTCGACACAGAATGGATGAAGGTTTTAAGGGAATTTGAACAACTTGAAAGTTAAAGGCATACCCCGGTTTAAGGACATTCACTTTAAGTACACTCGCGAGTAAGGACATATTGCCCAATAAGCAAACGTCAGCTTGCGTATGCGCATGTCTGATCCGAAGCTGTGTGCAAGCGGGGTGACTATAGAGCCTGTTACAAATGTTTTATTTACATCAGTTATGCACGTATATGACGATTGCAGTACAGTGAATGCATTGATAAGTGGGAAAAAGTACATTTTCACTTTACATACATGCACTGGACCCATTGCGTACGTTAATGCGGGGTATGCCTGTATATAACAAGCCTTTCAGTGAAATGCAAAACAATGGAGCAAGCAACTCGCATCCCTTGTATATGCTTCATTCAATGTTCTTTTTAGGTTGGCATTAATGTGTCTCTTCCTTTTGAGATGCACACTGAATTTCTTTTCATCACAAGTGTAGAGATGGGAAGCTTGAATGCATTTTAATCTGAAGCAGGAGCAGAACATCATACTACAGTAAATGACTAATTTAATAGCCCTTTCTTCATATGTTTACATGCTTTAAAAGCTAGTGAAATGGCAACAGAACATTAGTATTTTCATCATTTATTCAACGTCTAAAAATATTTTATCTCAATTGCGTTGAATTACTTCACACATACAATTTAATTTAGCAGATAGTTGCGATTTGTAAAATTATAGGGCAAAACAATACATTAATTCCCAGTAGAAAAAATTGCGTAAAAAAAGTACATCTTTTACATATTGTAATATCACACTAACCTTGCATCTTTCAATTATTTTTCTTCTTTTGTTCATTTATTGCATATACGGTATACATGACGTTATGCTTGAAACGAGGGAAGCCATAAAACTTCATGGCGAGTAGGGGAGAGGGATAGATGGGATACAGAACACTAATGGAGTGGAGACATGTTAATCGGGTACCAGAGAGGGCGAACTGCAGATATCTATAACTTTTGTCCTTTTTGGTTTCTAGGTCTCCCTAGTTGGAGTACTAGAGTTGCTCTGTCAAATTGAGCGTGGGAGTGTTTTTCTATCCATGGGTACCAGGTTTTGTTCTGTCGAGGCATTAACCCATGCAGTAAGTTTCTCCATGGTTGGCACTATCCATATTTTATTTATGATGGTTGAAATTCTAGGTATTGGGCCTCAACAGGCAGCTGCTGTAACACATCCTGTTGCCGAGACTGTGTGGTTTATCAGCTTACTTTGTTTAAAGGAGACATCTAAGCTTTTTTTTAAATGCGAGTGAAATGGAATTGGCTTTTGTATCTACAGTATATTGAGGGGGAGAGGGACACACACTCTGTTAACTGTATTACAAATAAAATAAGAATGTGATTAAAACACTACTGCAGGTAATGAAAATGAAATAAAATGAAATAAATTACAAAAGTGTAAAATGTATCCATTAATAAAACTACAAAATGGAGTGAAAAAATATAGAGACGCTGTTGCCTAGAAACAGTAACTAATTAGAAAGTAATTTTTTTTAATCATTCACAATAACGGGCAGTATTTGATGAAGCCTTATGAGAGGCAATAAGTATTGGGTTTGAGTCTGACCTTTTTAGTAGGCAACAATCCTTTTTTTTTTTTTTTTTTTGTTCCCCCTCTCTAAATACAGGCCTCCACTTAAAGCTGCAGTTCAGTCAATATCCTGCATGTGTGTTTTTTTTTAATAAATCAGTTCTGTAGTAAGAAAAAATACTTTTAGCATTTTCTGTTTTTAAAAAAACAACTTTGAAAGACCAATTTTCTTGTATTCTATTTTAATAAGCATTTACTAAGGCACTGCCCCTTCATGTCCTGTCACAAGCCCTGGCACACCCCTTTATGTGCCCTGCTCTCCCTCTTGCACATGTCAGTGCAGGAGTGCTCATGAATATTCATGAGCTTCCACTGAGTGACAGAAAAAGAGGAAATACATTCCCCATATTTAAAGATGTCGCCAAACTTTGCCGATCAATAGACGGAGAACGAATTGACCAGCAGCTATGCAGTTCTTTAGGTAAGTAGAGATTGCCCACATGAAACTATTGAAGTAAAAAAAAAAACTATAATTCTTTTTTTTTTTTTAAAGCCTGAACTGCAGTTTTAAGGGGGCATTGCAATACTTTAAAGTCAGTGTGAGAACAATTACAATTAAATACAATTATTTTGTTAGACATGAGATACAAGAAAAGCCAGAATTATAATACATGGTTTCATTAAATGAACAAAGGTTATACATTCAGTTTAGAGATATTTCATGTTTTTTCGCCGCGACCAGTATCGGAGTATAATACACAATGACTGTAACAATAAACAATGATAAAAGAAAAAGATATACAGGCTTGGGGCAAATCATGACTTCTTCTAATAATACCCAGGTGTGCGTTATCTGGATTAGGGTCCTGATCTAACCAGAGTGAAGCTTGGTGAAGGAAGGCTAAGGCCCCGCTGCCTCAGACCACGTGCCCGCACTGCAGACAGGCGGCGCGTGGAGAGGCACTTGACCGCTATCTGCGGTCCACAGGGAGCATATTTGCGTGCAGGGGTGTGGCCAAAACGTGTGCAGTAGAAGGCACTGGGGCTGCGGCCTAATGCTGCTTCAGCTGCTAATTACATAACCTCAAGTGACCAACTTGTTTCACACGTAGGTGCTTTGTCAGGGGGTCACGTACGAGGTTACGCACACAGTATAGAAAGCACTGCTAGCCAATGAGATGCCTCAAAAAACAGCCTGCTGAAAATTGGCTTCTAAAAGAACCAGGTTCTTATTTAGCCACATTTAAGGGTTTTTAAATACGGTATGCCAAAATCCAGTAGGAAAATTACATTTGAATCCAGACATTTTCTATATGTTTTCATGATAAAAACACACTCTTTCTCTCCCACCATTCTCACTCCCATCCATCTGTCCCTCCCTGTCTCTCTCGCCCCCCTCCGAATTCCATCACTCCATCTCCGCCTCCATCTTTCAGCTCTCCCTCCATCGCTCAGCCCCCCTCTTGTTGCACAGCACTTACCTGGTGGTGAAGATGGCGGAAGAAAAAGATGGGGGATGGTAACATAGTGGAAGCAGCAGAGGGCAGTGGTGGCGCCCACCCCAGCAGACACCGGATCTTGTAATTGACTTCCGGGTTATACCACTGAAGTGGGCTCCACCACTGCCCTTTGCTGTCACCAACATAGTCCTCCGCAGTTGCCATACCCCTCCTGTTGCCGCCGCACCGCTACAATCCTCCGGCCGTCACTGCTGGCTGACCTTCGTCCCTGAATTTTCCCTTTGCCACTGAAATACGGGACAATTTATGTGTCGTGACAGACCTTTCGGGCACGACGAGATAATGAATTGAAATAGGGGAATTTGAGATTTAAAAAATATGATTGTATCCACGCACACAGACCTTACGTCATATGCCACGGAAGTCTGCTGCGAGCCAGTGAGCTCAAGTTCTGGGGGTCAGGATTTAGAGGAATATTAGTTAATAGACTATATTTATTATACTAATACTACTGATACCATCTGTAAATCCATCCAGAAGAGTCCCTCTATATTATTAAAATGCACAACTGCTCTGGCTACTAACTTCTAAATTAGCCAGGTCTCTCACCCTTGCTACCACCCTAACCTTTCACATACTTATCTACAATAGATTAATTCTCAGCCAAACTTTGTGAATTATATGATGACATAGAAACATTGGATTGTTTGGTATACGATATACACATACTAAGAGGGATATATACCATCTACCTTGTACCTATCTTTAACAACTATACTATAATGGTAAATGAATAGACCAAGGATTTATTAGTGTTTGTTGTCCCAGACTCTGAGAGGAATCGTTTGTTGGGACTAGGTGGAGTGTACAGTAGTTTTTCCAGTAGATGCACAGTATCTCAGAGCCAGCACTGCCTTTTGCTATGTTTCACTTGAGTGTGGGGTTAGTTAAATCACTCTCACAGAATTGTTTCACACTTTCTGCGCCAGTTGGGCGATCCAACAGGATATTCTCAAACTGTCTAAATCTGTCTCTTTATTTTTTTAATTGTTATTACATAAAGTTTACTTTTATATTTGTAATCACTGATCATTTTTGAGCTGTGAGCCACCATAAGGATTATCTTCTCCTCTGTGCTTGCACATACCATTCTACACACAGAGACCTGCCAAAATATTGCTCCGTTTGCTCCAGAACTGCCTGTCACCTCACTGGTAGGTAACAGAAGAAAAAGAAAAAGCCATGGCTTATCAACAGTATAAGAGAATGGAGAATTATCCAATGTGTATGTAAAGAGGTTTGCAATTATGAAATGTCCTGAGACAAATGTTGAAGCTTTGCTACATGTATGAAAGGTGACAATTGCATCAAGATAATTTTATATGCTAAGCATGAATATTCTTTCACATTTGATTAACGAATATGTGGTGGAAATATTAAGCAGAGTTTAGGCGGACATCATGCAATGTTTATTAAGGGATGATATTTAGGACTACCTGCTGGATAGCAAATGTATTTGTAATAGTATGGATTTATAAGGCATACTGTATGTAGGTCATGTGAAACTAACCTTACCAGGACATTGTAGTTGATGTGGTCTACATAGATTTTTCAAAGGCTTTTCATGCTGTGCCACACAAGGTTCGTCTACAGGTGAAGTTCAATACAGATACATGTAAGATTATGCATTTGTGAAGCAAGAATAGGCAGGCTACATATAATTAAATGGGGTAAAATTAGGTCAGTCCTTAATGTATATGGATTTAGGAGTGCTTGTAGACAACAGGCTTAGCAAAAGCTAATATAATATTATCTTGCATGGATTTATGCCAAGACAGCATTATTTTTCTACTGTATAAATCATTGGTAAGACCAAAAAGAAACAAAGATAGGAACTTGCACTGGCCCACTATTTAATACGTTGTACGTGGATCCACTTTTTCGACCGGTACCTTCACTGTTTGGATACAATAATTATACCAGAAAGGATGTTGATCCAGGGAGAAATCTGATTTGTCATTCCTGGAGTTGGGAAATGTATTTTCTCCCTTGTGAGACATAATTGGCTGTTTTTACTGGTGTTTTTTCGTTGTTTGCTTTCCTCTAGAATTCTATCTATCTATCTATCTATCTATCTATCTATCTATCTATCTATCTATCTATCTATCTATCTATCTATCTATCTATCTATCTATCTATCTATCTATCTAGATCATTGTACCAAATACAGAAGAATTTACAATGCATCTAATCTCAGACACACTATTAGGGAGGGTTGGGGGTTCTTCAGAATTTCACAATATAATTATAGGGTTTCTTAACCAATAACATGTTAGAAACCACTGTTCTTGATCGATAAAATAAGCAATAAGTTGCTTAAATTTAACATGGGTTGAATCGATGTACATAAGCCTTTTTTTTTTTTTTTTTTCAAATTCATATTTTACTATGCAAATACTCCCTTTCTCCACTCCCCCTATTTATTTTTTTCTTTGTAACAGGATGGAAAGCAGGAAGTCCTCTGGTGTTAAACCGTGCTTTTTTTCCCCCCAGCTCTGGGGACCCCACAGTTCTCAAGATACCTCCAGTGAAGTTACTTGTTTTAAATGTTCCTCTTTTAAATGCCCCTGGAGAAATTAGGAAGTAACATCCTTAAATTGGGCAGATGGTGAGGAGCTGAAAATAACACGGTTCAATCCGTGCTCCCATTTGAAAATAAATAAATAAAAAAGGGGGTGGGATATACCTGTATTATACTGCTCGAGAGAGATCTACAAATTAAGAAATTATAATGTTTTAGTAGAACAGTAGGAGAGGTAATAAATAAAGTAAGTTGAGTATGGATGTTAATTGCTGAGGCTTATTATAATTCCTCTTTGCTTAGAAGCATTGTCCAGTGCAATTAATTGTGCATGAAATCCTTTCCCCATGCAACTGCTTGCAAGAAATACAAAGGCTAACAGTTCAAGCTCATTATAAACCAGCAGATGGCACTGTAACACAACACAAAACGTAAGCAATTTGGCTCTGTTTTCAAGACATGGCCAGACCTATTGTTGCAGTATTATTAGTGTGGCAAAAAAATGTAGACTTCTTGGCAAGTTTGGTATTTTTCTGCCACAAAATTACAGAATGTGTATTCCTTTTCTTGTTACATACTATATCTTCCAATCTTGGAACTAAAACCAATTTGGGGTTTTCTGTTCCAATAGAAGGTTATTTTCAACTGGAAAATGCCACTTAACCAGTTGAAAGCCTTATTTCAGAATAACGATGAATTTCAATAAATCTATTATCTGTATGAAAACCGTGTACTGTTTGTTTTGAGAAAACAAAATGGGGTTCGAAGAGTCCTTAAATAACACCTATGTTTATTTCTTTGCATTATATTGTCTTATTCTGATTTGTCATTAAAACACACTGCCGCGTGTGTGTGTGTGTGTGTGTGTGTGTGTGTGTGTGTGTGTGTGTGTGTCAGCCCATCTGATATGGACTATTCAATGCAGTTTGGAATGGTGATATTCCTGTCCGATTATTTAAACTGTTTCTTTTACCTCTATTGTCCTATCTATTCTCTCCATTGCTTCCCTTTCCCTCTTTTATTCATTTATTAATCATTTATGATATATTGTATGTCTTTATTTATATAGCGCCATTAATGTACATAGCGCTTCACAGTAGTAATACATGTGGTAATCAAATAAATAACAGATAATATAAATAACAGATCATGGGAATAAGTGCTTTAGCCATTATTTCTTATCTTCTTATGTTGTGGTACTGTTGTTTACTTAGTCCGGTTTTTTTTGTATATGCAGATGGAGATTTCAATAACATAGATTAGGCTTGGGGTTCTAATCAGAATATACATCATCAAGGGGGAGCTTAGCAAGTTCCCATATTCCATATGTGGGTCCCTACTTAGTTTAGGATAGGGTAGTGTGCATTGCGCATGCATGGGATTGGGGCTATTACATTCTTGTGTGTGTGTATCGACACTACCAGAGGGCACTGTTAACATTTTCCTTTAGCCTCCAGTCCGCGCATGCGTGAGCCTCCTCCACTTGGTTGCGGTTGTCAGGGACGCCAGCGGGTTCCATCCTGACCGCTTGTATTGATTTTTGACAGGTAGGACAGCGTCCTCCGCTTGGCGGGGACGCTGTGTTTACTTTTTATAGTGAGGGACACTGGTGGTTCTCCTCACAGCGATTGCGGCCCCCATGGTCATTTCTAAAAGTACCCCCTTACCTATAACATCTGGTACTAGGTGTGGAGATAGTTTAGTCACTCTCTATTCTCAGCTATGTGCGGCTTGTATATTAAGGGTAACATATGTTAATTTATGATGTAGACATGGGCTCTGATTAACTATCTTATTAAGCATCATTGAATACACAGCTGCTGGGTGTTGGTAATTGTGTTCTCTATGGTTTCTCTATGGTTATTCTCCCTATATGTTCCACTCTTTCCTCATTGACAATACAGAGCTTGAGAAAAGACCTTGTGGTCAGAAACGTACGTCGCTCTGGAGTTCCTGTGATCTGCCTGATGTATTTCTAAAGATTAAATAACTTTTCATTTTGAGTGTGCTGCGGATTCTATCCTTGTGTGTGTGTGTGTGTGTGTCTATATCTATATATATATATATATATATATATATATTTTTATTAATCCACCTCTTCATTTTTACTTTGTCGCGGTTGAACAGGAAATATCTCTTAACCCAGGAAGTAAAAATGCTGCACTATACAATTACATGTTTGTATATGCTGCCATTCCCCAAAGTGAATTATTCTTAGATAAAATATAGCAACACCAATCTGACCTCTTAAAATATATGTGAGTGTGGAAAGGGCATCAGCTGTGGACAGATTCTGCTTGATTTTTTATTTTATTTGTTATTTGCATACAGTAAGTACACTTCAGATACAGATTTATATAGTTGTTGTTGTGTAGTCATATTGCCTTTGTAGTGTTGTCATGGTCCTTTTTGGATGCCAATGGGTCATGATATAGTGCGGAACCCCAACCCTCTCTAATAGCGCGTCTGAGATCTGATGATTTGAAAATTATTCCAAATACAGTACAGAAGTATTGTATTGTATGTCTTTATTTATATAGCGCCATTAATGTACATAGCGCTTCACAGTGGTAATCAAATAAATAACAGATAATATAAATAACAGATCATGGGAATAAGTGCTTTAGACATAAAAGTAACATTAAGGAAGAGGAGTCCCTGCCCCGAGGAGCTTACAGTCTAATTGGTAGGTAGGGAGATCGTACAGAGACAGTAGGAGGGAGTTCTGGTAAGTGCGTCTGCAGGGGGCCAAGCTTTATGTATCAGGTGTTCAGAATATCCACAGTGCTTTTCATATGCTTCTTTAAGCAAGTGTGTCTTAAGGTGGGTCTTAAAGGTGGATAGAGAGGGTGCTAGTCGGGTACTGAGGGGAAGGGCATTCCAGAGGTGTGGGCCAGTCCGTGAAAAAGGTTTAAGGCGGGAGAGGGCTTTAGATACAAAGGGGGTAGAAAGAAGGCATCCTTGAGAAGAACGCAAGAGTCTGGATGGTGCATAACGAGAAATTAGGGCTGAGATGTAAGGAGGCGCAGAAGAGTGTAAAGCTTTAAAAGTGAGGAGAGGAATGGAGTGTGAGATGCGGGATTTGATCAGAAGCCAGGAGAGGGATTTCATGAGGGGAGATGCTGAGACAGATCTAGGGAAGAGTAGAGTGATTCTGGCAGCAGCGTTTAGGATAGATTGTAGGGGAGACAGGTGAGAGGCAGGAAGGCCGGACAGCAGGAGGTTACAGTAATCAAGACGGGAGAAAATGAGGGCCTGAGTCAGAGTTTTAGCAATCGAGCAACAGAGGAAAGGGCGTATCTTTGTTATATTGCGGAGGAAAAAGCGACAGGTTTTAGAAATGTTTTGAATGTGAGGGGTGAATGTGAGAGAGGAGTAGAGTGTGACCCATAGGCAGCGTGCTTTGGCTACTGGGTGAATGATCGTAGTTCCAACAGTAATGTGGAAGGAGGTAGTAGGGCCAGGTTTGGGAGGAAGTATGAGGAGTTCTGTTTTAGCCATGTTGAGTTTAAGGCGGCGGAGGGCCATCCAGGATGATATAGCAGAGAGACATTCAGAAACTTTGGTTTGTACAGCATGTGTAAGGTCGGGTGTTGAAAAGTATATTTGTGTGTCATCAGCATAGAGGTGATAATTAAACCCAAAAGATGTTATTAGGTCACCTAGAGAGAGTGTGTACAGAGAAAAGAGAAGAGGTCCCAGGACAGAGCCCTGGGGTAACCCCACAGATAGATCAATAGAGGAGGAGGAGGTGTTAGCAGAAGAGACACTGAAAGTACGATGGGAGAGGTAGGAGAGATCCAGGATAGAGCTTTGTTCCGAATACCAAGAGTATGGAGAATGTGAAGGAGAAGAGGGTGGTCCACGGTGTCAAATGCTGCAGAGAGGTCGAGTAATATGAGCAGAGTGTAATGACCTCTGTCATTGGCAGCATGGAGGTAGTCAGTTATTTTAGTGAGGGCTGTTTCCGTGGAGTGAGCAGTGCGGAAGTCAAATTGTAGAGGGTCTAGGAGAGAATAGGTGTTGAGAAAATGGAGCAAGCGAGAGAATACAAGACGTTCAAGGAGTTTAGAGGCAAAAGGCAGGAGGGAGACAGGTCGATAGTTAGAAAGACAGGTAGGGTCAAGCTTGCTGTTTTTGAGTAATGGTATGACTGTTGCATGTTTGAAGGAGGATGGAAAGGTTCCAGAGCAGAGGGAGGAGTTAAAAATGTGTGTGAGCATAGGGTAATCCTAGTAGGAGCAAGAGGTTTTAGGAGATGGGAGGGAATGGGGTCAAGAGGGCAAGTGGTAGAGGGAGAAGAGGCGATCAACAGCGACACATCCTCCTCTGAGACAGTGGAAAAAGAGTCAAGGAAGGCAGGAGGAGAGTTAGGAAGAGGTGTAGGATGGGAGGAAGAAACAGAGGGGATGTTCTGCCGTATGGATTCCACCTTTTCCTTAAAATAGTCAGCAAAGTCCTGAGCGGAGATGGAGGAAGGAGAGGCAGCTGAGGGTGGTTTGAGTAGAGTATCAAAGACAGAGAACAGTCGGCGTGGGTTAGACTTGTGCATGTTGATTAGTGAAGAAAAGTAGGCTTGTTTAGCTTGCGAGAGGGCAGAGTTGAAACAGGATAGCATAAATTTGTAGTGAAGGAAGTGTGCGAGAGTATGAGATTTCCTCCAGAGGCGTTCAGAGGAACGAGTGGAGGAATGCAGCATGCGCGTGTGGGAATTTAGCCAGGGTCTAGGGTTAGAAGGGCGAGGGCGGCAGAGAGAAAGCGGGGCATGTAGATCAAGAGAGGACAAGGCAAGTTGTAGTTCCTGACCAGGTTTTGGGGTCTGTAGCAGCGCTGAGGGAGGAGCGTAAAGTGGACTCCAAAGTCAGATAAGTGAATAGAGTGCAGGTTTCTGCAGAACCGGGGGGGTAGATGGAGGTGGAGAAGGGGAGAAGCTAGAGAGAGAATGAGATGAGGTGATGGTCAGAGAGAGGAAAAGGGGAAATGGAGAAATCGGAGAGAGAGAAGTTTTTAGTGAAAACAAGGTCTAAGTAGTGGCCATCCTTGTGGGTGCTGGCTGCAGTCCACTGTTGAAGGCCAAAAGAAGAGGTTAGAGAAAGAAAGAGGGAAGCCCAAGGGAGAGAGGGGTCATCAATGTGGCAATTGAAGTCCCCAAGGAGAAGAACAGGGGAGTCTGAGGAGAGAAAGAAAGAGAGCCAGGATTCAAAGTGAGAGAGACAGGCAGAAGGGGGATGAGTAGAGGTAGGTGGGCGATAGATGACCGCCACATGGACAGGGAGAGGAGAGAAGATCTGGACAGTGTGAGCCTCAAAGGAGGGAATAGCAAGAGATGGAGGAATAGGAAGGGTTCGGTAACGGCAGAGAGAGGAGAGCAGGAGCCCCACGTCTCCACCCCTGCCATCAGTGCACGGAGTGTGGGAGAAGGAAAGGCCACCATAGGAGAGGGCAGCTTCCAGAGCAGAGTCAGACTGAGTGAGCCAGGTCTCAGTTATTGCAAATGGGTGCAGAGAGTGAGAGAGAGAAAAGTAATGTACAGAGAATTTACAAATTACCTGTGTAGCCCTTTTTCTGACGCTCCCAAAAAGAGACTATAGGTAACTGCACGCACCTGTGGCTCCAGGAGATCTGAGCCTCCGCTAGCTGGGAGCCTGGGGTAACACTTATAGCGCAGCGCCTCCACTTACCCAGGATCCCCGTGATGTGAGATTCCCCTTGGCAAGAAATACAACAACACACATATGAATGCAACCAGTTTTACTGTAATGCAATAATAACCTCTTTATTATGAACCGTGGCAATAACACATATCACATATAACCTTATACTATAACGCAATATAACCTTAGTGGCTTGGCCACTCTCATCAGGAGTAACGTATACTTCCCCTCACCGCGTGCCCCACACACCGTGTCCATGTATGGTACTATATTTGTATAGGCTCAGTCCTTTGGCCACTTCACTAGTGTCCCCAAAGAGTTACGTCTAAGGCGGGATCAGCGCCTGTTGACCGGTGTTGGTGCACTTGATGTAAATAATACCTTCCGGTCACGGCGGTGACCGGCAACAGCTTCAAAAAGGATCCGTCGATCGGACACGTGGCCTCCAGATATCACGGTGTCCAGCCGTCTGGTCCCAGATGACTGCAACCGCCGCAACTCTGTGCTTTGTCCCTAACTGGTACTCAGTAAGGGGTGATGTTCGCTACCACTATGGGGCATCCCTGCAGCACTGCAACCTACGGTGACTTAGGGATTCTCATAGGGGCCTGCGGGGAAGAACTGTCCTATGCAGGTGGTTCATGGACCCCCTGCACTCACACTACCTCTCCCTTCACCCTCCATATACCCTCTCACTAGCTCACCCAATTAACTGCTGCAGCTACACTGCACACACACTGTGCCTTCTTGTCAGCGCACACAGCACTGACAGCTGTGACACTGGCAAGACTACACACACACAACCACACCTAAGGGCAGGGTCCCTACCTTAGGGGCCTTCCCTCAGAACCTACCCACTACCCTATTGGGGATTGGGGCCTGCCTGGGACCTGGGGATTACCTGATCTGGTGTAGGAGCCACTTGCTCCCTACACCCTTCCCCCCCTTCCCGCTCCCAGCCTCAACTGCCTCTGCTAAGCCCGCGAAATGTATCCCTTTCTCCCTGTCTGAGAAACCTTGGCCCTCATTGGCCACTCTGGGACACCTGGGGTCTTTGGCCCTAAGCCTCATGGGAACTGTAGTCCCGTTGAGGCTGCTTTTGCATTGGGGCCGCGTGCGCGCTTGCACTGCGCATGCGCGACTCCCTAATGGCCGCCGCAACTCCCTAGCCCTATCTGCGCATGCGTGATCACTGCCGCATGCGCGCGCATCTGCAATGGCGGCCCCCGCTAGCCGGGTGTGCCGCCGGGACTCCCAGGACTCGGAGCGGTCCCTGCTCCGGCCCCCACCTTTCCTGTTTGCCGCCGAGTCCGTTGCTGCCTCCGGCGGCACCCGCGACCGCTCGGGAAGACTGCAAGGGGGACTCTAAGGAGGAAAATAGACCGGGTCTACACCTGAAAATTGTAGGGAACCCTTTAGTGATGCTCAGGGAACCCAAGGATTCAGAAGAACCCTGGTTGAAAGCACCTGATGTAGTGCTAGAACTAATTTGTTCCAAAGAAACAGTACCATGCACTGAAGAATTCCATCATCTATCATTTCAGTGGTGAAGCAGCATTTGGAAGTGACCATTCTACGTGGACTTATCTTTTCATGATATACAGCCAATCATGCTTTATTTGGTAGGGAAAAAAACATGATCAAGTAGAAATTACAGTTCATTGTAAATTTCCTTTATCCTTACGTGATAACTTTTTTTTTTCAATTAAGCAATACAGGTTTTTTTTCTTCGTCTGGCAAAGGCATATAACAGGCACCTGTTGCACATAATTGTGTGCACTGTATCAATAATAAAATCAGTTGGTATTTTTTGTAGGTTATTGCATTAATACTGAATGAAAACTAATGCACAGAAAATGAATTAATTGTATAATCTTATGCTCTGTTATAGTTACATGATTACATAGTAGATGAGGTTGAAAAGAAATATGTCCATGGAGATCAACCTACTGTATGTTAAATTTAGACAACAAAGATACTCCTCTTTTATTTGTATTTACAGCATATTGATCCAGAGGAAGGCAAACCAAAAACACCACTGACACATCATCCAATGTCTCATAAGGGGAAACATACATTCCTTTCTGACTCCAGTAATGGCCATCAGATTTATCCCTGGATCAACATCCTTTATATCCTGTATGTACTTATTTGGTATATCCCTGTATAACTTACCTTTCTAAAAAAAAAAAAAAAAACCTTTTAAAGATATCTACTGTATCTGCCATCAAGTTTAGAGCGGAATCTACTGTATATGAGTGAGGCACTCCTTACTAACTATACAATATGTCTAAATGTATGGTGCTCCTATACCAAATCTGTCTCTGGTATTGGGCAGAATACAGGATAACAAAGCATATGTAGGCACTCTTGAAAGGCAAATTAAGTTTAAGTTTATTACACTGATGTTTCGGCTCCCAGAGGGACCTTTCTCAATGATCCAAACTGCAACATCAGTGCAAAAACAGAATTTCTATTACAGGAGAGCCTGTACATGCTTTGTTGTGATTTTTTATTTTATATATAGTTTGTATGGTTTCAGGTTACACAGTGTGTTGGAGGGTGCGTGAAAACAAATAATAGATATATAGATACACACACACACACACACACACACACACACACACACACACAATGGAAAAATGTTTCTACAATAGTAAGCAAATTGAGAAGTAAATGAAAATGAAGACCATTTGTGGATAAGTTTGTGCGGTTAGTTGAATACATACTATTCCTTTTTAATGTGCATTCTGTTCCCATTACTCGGCCGCTTTGAAACATAGCGGTAAATCCGTCACATTACACCTCGCAGAGGTTTTTTTTGTTCGACTATCACACACTGCATCATCTCCAGCTTAGACTATTTGGAAAAATGTTGGTTACAAATGAATTGCTTTGAATTTATTTGGTGCCATCTAATGTTTCCGAAACTTCTCTTCCTTTGTCTTTTGCAAATGCTGTCACTGTCAATTGTACTTGGCATAAGCGCAAAAAAATAATAGGAGTAACCAATAAATGAAAAATCATACCTACACAATTATTTTGACAGCTGCTTAAAAGCCGATGTCTGTTTTCACTTGACCCTTTTGAAAATACAATTAATTTATGATGAGGTTTAATAAAGTTTACTTATGTTATTCTCCAGTGTCTTATGGCATTTAGATTGCTTTCTTTATATTTGTAGCTTTCCTTTTTTGTTAGATTTGTGCTTGCTATTTGTACATTACACTTTGGTAGCACTGTATGTACACATACATTTTCCCTTTAATACCTTTCATAACTAAGAACAGTAAGTAACTTAGGAACAGAATGCTGAAGCAATTTCCCCAGGTCAGAAGCATTTTTATATGTGATATCCCGTACTGGAAGTACCAGAGAACATTTAATTCTGTTTATAGGGCAATGATTCTGTTTTAATTCTGAGTGAACCTTTTTTACTTCTGTACAGAAAACGAGGGAGTTGTGTAAACTGTAATTTTGAGACAAAATAGTTGGGAAAAGTCAGCTTTTGCTTCTGACTAATTTGAAATCATTTAACAGGCAGACTTGAAATATTTCTTATTTATCTTCTTATAATAGGAATTTATAACCAAAGCTTTAGGGGGCTGATATTTGTTCCCCATTGTATCTTTTATATGGTTGTATGCTAGTTATTATGTATATTTTGACCTTTTGCCTCCCTGCATTATCGCATGGTGATTGTTTTTTGCCTTTGTGTATAAAAACATCACCATAATAACTAGTTTGTTGCTACTGACACGCCACAATCAAGAGAGAACTGGAGAGGAGATGGAATCAGTGATGTTTTCAGCTTTGAAGTGCTGCTTTCTTAAGTAGAATGTTATTGTTGACGTGAACTGTCATATTCTAGTTCAACATCTGAATTGCACTGTTATTATTGATTGAGCTTCTGGAGAATACTCTGTTCCTTTACAACCTGAACAAACATACCATCCTGGTCAAGCGACATGTAATGTAGCAGAAAAGGCAACCTAGCGCAATACACTTGTATTGTTCTTGTCTCTAAAACTAAAATTCTGTAGAAATCCGTCAATTGTCTTTTTTTTTTTGTAATTTATTTATTTATTAAAATAAATTCTCACCCTTAAAAGTTACAATGGGAGCTTGCAGAAATATACTATGTACTATAGTATGCTGGATGCACAGAGCTTTCGCAGCAGGCATGCATCCGCGTTGATGTCGCGTGCGCGCCCCTCGGTATGAGGTTTTTTTAACATCTGGAAGAATCTCTTTCCTCAGCTGACAGACCGCTGGTATGGGACGTGGTATCAATATTGCTAAAATGAGAAAATAAATATTTTTCACAAACCCATCCAAGCTTTTCCTGTAGCAGTTCTGCACCGCTTAAACTTTGTTTTTCTGCAGGACTTTGAAACTACATCTACTGTTACTGTTTCTTGCTGCTGTGCGCAACGCCTGCGTATCTCGGACTTGTGGCATTCCATGGGGTTTGCTGTTGTTTATCTTGACAGGCAAATATCCTGCGTGCAGCAGAAAAACAAAACATTACTGAATTATATTTGAATAGGCAATCTACAGAACTTCTGCACCCAACACCCCCAGTTCCCTTAAATATATAGACAAAACTAAAAGGACAGGACTACAATGTAATTAATTATCCTGTAGCAGACTTTCCCAATCTGTGGTCTATGGGTCAAAGATAGTTTCAACGGCTTAAGTGGGGGGTTCACTGATAACGTAAAAATGTACTGAAAGAAGCAGTTTGTCCCTGCTATTGTATCATTGCACAAGGTTGCTCCGTGAGAGACTGCTCTTTAGGTACATACGATTTTTAAAAAAAGTTTTTTTTTTTGTTTGTTTTTTTAAGGTGCATATTTTACAGATATGTACTGTACATTTTAACATCAATACTTCAGTATCTCATGAAGCATCCTGATATACTGGACAACATATGAAAACTCCTTTTGAGGGATGTTTGCTTGACTTTGGTTGAAGGAATTTGTTTAGGGAGAAAGTAGGAACAGGATATAATTTATCTGAAATGATGAGGGTAGAAGGGGATGATGCTCAATATGTTAACTTTCAGCGATGATTATCCATTCCACTTCAATTGGAGTTTTCCCATTGGCATCTTCAGGTCCCGTAATTGATTGTAATGAGCAGTAATAAACTAAAATCACAAAAAGTTAAGTTTTATGTTCTTTTTGTATAATGCCTTTTTTTGTGTTCTTCCTTCGCAATGATAAATAAGTTGTGATTGATTTGAAACTCAGCGTGCCATAGAGCTAAATTTGGCAGGAACAGACAACCTTAAAATAATATAAAACTTGGAAGAAATGTTTTGAATGAAGCCCTAAATGACTGGACAGTTTCCTTTGTTTTTATATTTCTAATACAGTCTGTGGGGAAAAGATATATAGCAATGTTGATTTCTATTCTTATGGACCAAACTCCATGCTATCTAACACCCTAACATCCACACCCCAAACCTTTGTGGATCCAGCAATGTGGCTGAACCATAGTCCATCCTGAGTCATACTCCATCCCACCTATGAGCAGCTATTTTACCTTTTGTTTCAACACTACCCTTTATTCCAGCGGTGCGCAAACTGGGGGCGCGACCCCCAGGGGGGGGCGCGAGACTGCCGGCGGGGGGCGCGGGGTTTACAGAGGCCCCGCGCGCTTCCCGAAGGCACTTAAATTAAGTGCCGGGGGAGCTGCAGGGCCTCTGTAAACCTTTACTTACCTAGGCTCCGGCGGCTTCCTTCCTGCGTCGCCATGGCAACGTGATGTCATAACGCCGGAGCGCAGGTAAGTGGGGGTTAGGGGGGGCGCGGGAGTGAGGGGACCGCCGGCAGGGGGACGCAGGAAAAAAAGTTTGCGCCCCCCTGCCTTATTCCTTTAAGATTCTCAGCTCTCAGGGGGAAGGGTCCTCATTACCTCTATGTATCTGTTTGTGCTTGTTTATCCTTACTTGTATGTCATTCAGTTTATGTAATTTATGTCTCTCTGTACCCTCATTGAACTGCGCTGTGTAATATGTTGGCGTTTTACAAATGAAGGATAATATCGTTTCGGTTACATTTAATGTAATTTGTTTACGTGGGAATATATCACTGGCTTTTCTAGTTCAAACTGTTCTTGATAATTGTTTCTTGATTAAAAAAAAAAAAATTAAAAATGCAGCTATAGATGAATGAATGATATTCGAGGCATGTAATTTTACCTGTAATATATTACACACTGGTTGCTCATATATTTAGATTTCTGGCTTGTTAGGCAGCTGCCAGTTGGAAGATGAGAACAACACGTGAGAATGTGGCATTCAATCTGGAATAATTTATTGCTTATTAAATATTGACATCCTATAGCATTCCAAATGTATCGGAGTGTGATCCATTTTCGGACCAAGATGTCTGCTCAAAACCTATTGTACAGTAGCAGATGTTTCAGTGCAGAAATAATTTGTTAATGAGAACAAACATTCTTGGCCAACATTTCACTTAAAAATAGGACCCTGTTAATGGCAAAGTAAGATGGGATTTGATGTACAGTATGTATATCTTTATTTATACAGCACCCACAGTGTACTCAGAGATTTACAAAGACCATACTGTACAGGGACTTATAATATAATATAATAAGCGCAAAGAAGTTAGACAATAGGAAAGGAAATCCCTGCCCTGGAGAGCTTACAATCAAAGTGCTGATCAGCGACTACATGGGTGGTAGCTTGCTCTCTAGTAGAATTGGTAAAGTGAGAAAGGAGGGTGAATATACGGCTAATACAGTATTTAATGAGGTCTGAGACTTGCTCTTTGCCTTTTGATAAAATCTTTTTCTTCCTTTTGCATATATTTTTTTTCACAAATCCTTATTGCCTGGAATAAAAAAAAAAAAAAAAAAAGTGTTTGCAGGACCAAATTCCAAAGATGCAGCTAATTTTCACACGATAGTTGGGGGAAGATGAAGCAAACCTGCAATAAAGTTGTCAATGTCTAAAATGTAAAACGTACTTGCATGCGTATGAAGATGAAGTTTGACACTCATTTTTTTCCCTATCCCCCGAGGTTTAAAAATGATATTGCTAGAGCTTGTTCTTTATTGTATAAGGATGAATACTTGGGCAGTAATATGTTAAATGAATCTACAGGCAGTCCTCGTTTTACAACGCTTCGCTTAACAACGAATGGCTTATCCAACGCTATGCAATGCATACCTATATTCATTTTTACAACGCCAAAATGGCTTATCCAACGCTCTTACGACGCTTTGCAACGTTGTGTATGTGTGTATATATATACACATTCACATAAACAACGTTGCAAAGCTTCGTAAGAGCGTATATATATATAATATTATACTATAAAATATTATATTATACTATATAATATATTATTTATTATGTTATATTATATATATAATACAGAGTATACACTATATAATTTATGTGTGTGCTGCATATCTTATTGCCTGCATAAAATATTTGGTGTATTTTAGTGTTAAAAATGCCTTCAGGAACGGAACCTTTCATTTAAACAGTGTTCCTATTGGAAAACGTGTTTCGCTTTACAACGTTTCGCTTTACAACGCCATTTTGAGTAACACATTGTGTCGGATAACCGAGGACTTCCTGTATTCACAGACATATTAATGGCGGGCTACACAATAACAACAATTGTAAGTACTCTTATTGTTCTTTAAAAAAAAAAATCTTTTTTTTTTATAGGCCATATTGAAGTTATAAACATAAAAAAGCCATTAAACACAAAGTCTGCATGTTCTGATTTTTGCAATGTTGTCAGTGTAACTTCTCATCATTTTCAAATATCTATATATGACAGAAAGATATGGCTTAACTATATTTTAAGTAATAATCCCCTCAGAACAGGATATTACTGGTCAATAATGCCCTGGCTGAAAGAGTTGAAGGCCTGAGGTGAAGCCGAGGTAACCCAGCCAGGGCATTAGTGGCCAGTAATGCTCTGTTCTGAGGGGTGTATTACTATTATAGGTGTAGCCCCCTTTCCCTATGACTAAGGGCTGGTTCATACTGGCTTCGCTCGCGCGTGCGCTTGCGTGAAGCGGGTTCGTTTTTCGAACATGCTAGACGCACCATCGGGGGGCGTATCTAAGGGTGTGCCAGTGACCTCATGGAGCTGGTTTGCCCTCATTAGGCGAAATGCTCACGTGACCTGTCCGTTGTGTAGAGAAATCAATTTTAACTGATTCCTCACACAACGCGCGCCCCCTCCTGCCGCTGCGCGGTCTGCGGCAGCATGGACTTAACGTAAGGGCTGATAAACCTGTTTGCTCACAGGAGGCCTAAGTCTCCGCCGCTGGGAGCCTGGGGTGATCTCTTTCTCCTCTCGGTACAGCGCCTCCACCTATGAGGGATCCCAGCATGGGCGGGATAACCCCCTCACAGGAACCAATCGCAGTAAAGAGTAATACACACATAGGTATTCAACAACTGTTTTCTGACACACACATATACAGTAACAATATAATTGTACCCCACCGTATGACACAACAATAACGTGGGTGAGTACCCCCAAAGTACTTAGGGAGCGGTGGCACTAATATCCCTGGTGTCCTTCCCAGTGTTAGTCCCACCCAATGTCTGAGGTAGTGCTACCCCTGTGAACCGTTGGTGCACTTTATACCTGCCTGGGCACTCCTGTACCCAGGAGCAGCGGGTGAAGTAGAGGTTCAGTATGGTCCCACAATGTGGGGCCTCCAACAATCCCCTCTCGCCTTACGAATCCCGATTCGCTGGGTGAGGCGAGCTCCAGCTGGAGTGTCTCACTTAATGTCTCTATTCCCTGTGACCTGGTCTCGGGCCGCAGGGCACCGCGTGGCCGTCTGGTCACCGGTGTATCTGCACTACTGTAGAGCTAAAGGGGAAATGTCCCTATCTGGGGCCTTCTCTGCAACACTGCACTGTAGTGACTCGGGGCCTAAGGGGGTAAGCCTAGGCCTAGTCCAGGGAAGCACTTCTCCCTGAACAGTATCTGCTCTGTTACCTTGTCCCTCAAGACTGCCTCGCGGTCCCTTTCGCGCCAAACATCTATCCCTGCCTTCTAGACGATCAAGCCCTATTGGCTGGGACTCCCACATGACACCTATGTCCCTAAGGATCCTGGGTCTTGTAGTCCCGCAGCACTCTATATGTGGAGCCACCTAAGATGGCCACCGCACTACCTGACTGCCTGCGCATGTGCACCTCTTTGTCTGCAAATGCGCGAGATCCAAAATATTGGCCCCCACACTCCCGGCTCGCCGCGGAGCTCCGGCGGCCCCAGTCCACTCTGCAGCCTCCCCCCCCCCCGCACCGGAGGTAAGAAGGGGGCTCAGCTACATAGGCTAAATGTAGGCTTTTTTTGTTTTGATTTTCATAAAAAGAGGCACTTTTTTTTTATAGTTATATTCATTTTAATAAACCTCACATTCTACTTTTTCTTATGCTTTTACTGTACTTATTTTGTGTATTTACAATTACATTTTAATAATACACGCACACAATCTGCAATCCCATCTACACACTCGCTCACTGCAACTCTCCATATATACTCTCACTCACTGCAACTCTCCATATATACTCTCACTCACTGCAACTCTCCATATACACTCTCCCACTCACTGCAACTCTCCATATATACTCTCACTCACGGCAACTCTCCATATATACTCTCACTCACTGCAACTCTCCATATACACTCTCCCACTCACTGCAACTCTCCATATACACTCATACTCACTGCAACTCTCCATATACACTCTGAAACTCACTGCAACTCTCCATATACACTCTCATACTCACGGCAACTCTCCATATACACCCTTACACTCTGCAATCCCATCTACATACTCACTCACTGCAACTCTCCATATACACACTCACTGCAACTCTCCATATACACTCTCGTACTCACTGCAACTCTCCATATACATTCTCGCACTCACTGCAACTCTCCATATACACTCTCGCACTCACTGCAACTCTCCATACAGGCATACCCCGGTTTAAGGACACTCACTTTAAGTACACTTGCGAGTAAGGACATATCTCCCAATAGGCAAACAGCACCACGCGCATGCACCTGTCAGCATGTCCTGAACAGCAAGACCAGCTTCCTACCTATACCGAAGCTGTGCGCAAGCGGGGAGACTATAGAGCCTGTTACAAATGCGTTATTTACATCAGTTATGCACGTATACGACAATTGCAGTATAGTACATGCATCGATAAGTGGGAAAAAGGTAGTGCTTCACTTTAAGTACATTTTCGCTTTACATACCTGCTCCGGTCCCATTGCGTACGTTTATGCGGGGTTTGCCTGTTTACAGTACACTTTCGCACTCACTGCAACTCTCCATATACCCTCACACTTATTGCAACTCTCCATATATATTCTCGCACTCACTGCAACTCTCCATATACTCTCACACTCACGGCAACTCTCCATATACACACTTTCTTACACTCTATACTAACACAGACAGATGGTAACTCTCCTTCCTCCTCAGTGTCTCCTATGCAGAGCTCCTAGCAGGCAAGAGGCGGGGGGGGTAGGGGGGTGTTAGTGTTGGTAGTCAGTACCTGGCTGGTGCCTCCTATCCAATCACCTCCCTTGTCTGAGAGTGATTTTCGCTCACTGTATGACACTTGAAAGCTGATTGGCTGGAAGGGAAAACTTGGCAAGGTGCCAAAAATTCCAGACATTACTGAATGAAATAATGTGCAAACTTTTGACCAATCTGTGAGCAGGGATTTCAATAATGCCCGGAATATGTAGCATTTTAGCCTATAATCTCTAGCAACATATACATTTAAAACAATACTGCTGCATCACTGCTACAGAAATTCAGTGTCCAATAAAAATCTTTCACTAAAGTAGCAATCACACCCATTTTACCTATTGCTCCCCTCCACCCCCCCACCACAGACACTATTTTAAACAAGGGGTCCTCTAGCAATGGCGTAACTACATTTTTGGGCTCCTGCAAAATATTCTCAGTGAGCTCAAAAATATCTACCCACTTCTTCCTTAATTAGTCTCGTTATGCAAGAGTAAAACTGGGATCATGTCAAATGTTTTTGTTTTTTATTTTTCATTTTTTATTAGTAGTGGTTATTTGACATGTAATACTATGAAGGATACTATGGTTAGTATGATGACGCTGAGCATCTTTTTTTCAGTAGGTACATGACTGAATAAGCTTGGATTTACATTGTTTCTGCACAGCAGTACTGCTATAATATTCCCACTGGGGCTAAAGGCAAAGCACAAAGGGATTCTGCTTTCAAAAAGACTAATTCATTTTGGTGCTTATAAACATAAATACAAGTAGATGCAGAATTAAAAAAAAAAAAAAAAACAGAGAAGCCTTCAAACAGGGAACAAATGTCTGGCGCCTCTAGCCTGTCCCTGCTCTACATGGTGTGTGTGTGTGTGTGTGTGTGTGTGTGTGTGTGTGTGTGTGTGTGTGTGTGTGTGTGTGTGTGTGTGTGTGTGTGTGTGTGTGTGTGTGTGTGTGTGTAACAGATTAGTCCTCTGGAGCCATGGGGCCTTTGACGGGTCCTGGCTCTCCACTCCTGTTTGCGGCCCTGCTATATAACTGGTTTTGAAATTGGCCACAGTGCCATTAGGCTGCGCTTATCGTGCCAGCTACGGCTATGGATGACGTCTCCTGTCTCTGTAGCCCAAGCGAAAGTTATAATTTGAGTTTGGGAGACGTCTCTTGCTACAAGGGGAGTGACGGAAGGCACAGGGGCGGGACAAGAGCAAGGGGGTAGGCTGAAACAGAGGAGTTGTAATTTCTGGCTTTATGCTGAATTTACAGTACTTTTACTTTAAATTACGGGAGAATTTACTATTTTAAAGTTGTTCATATAGTGTTTCACTTGACAGACACAGACACAGACACAGACACAGACACAGACACAGACACAGACACAGACACAGACACAGACACAGACACAGACACAGACACACACACACAGACACACACACACAGACACACACACACAGACACACACACACAGACACACACACACACAGACACACACAGACACAGACACACACAGACACAGACACAGACACACACAGACACACACAGACACACAGACACAGACACACACACACACACACACACACAGACACAGACACAGACACAGACACACACACACACACACACACACACACACAGACACAGACACAGACACAGACACAGACACAGACACAGACACAGACACAGACACAGACACAGACACAGACACAGACACAGACACAGACACACACACAGACACACACACACACACAGACACACACACAGACACACACACAGACACAGACACAGACACAGACACAGACACAGACACAGACACAGACACAATCAGGGCCACCAACAGAAATCATGGGGCCCAGGACAAATGAAAGGAGCACCCACCCCCCCCCCCCAAACCCATAGCGCACCTACCACAGAAAAACACATTTTAGCGCACAACTGTTACTTAACCCCCCAATACATATAAAAATACACCCCCACCCCCCCAATACATATAAAAATACACCCCCACCCCCCCAATACATATAAAAATACACCCCCACCCCCCCAATACATATAAAAATACACCCCCACCCCCCCAATACATATAAAAATACACCCCCACCCCCCCAATACACATAAAAATACACCCCCACCCCCCTAATACATATAAAAATACACTCCCACCCCCCCAATACATATAAAAATACACCCCACCCCCCCAATACATATAAAAATACACCCCCACCCCCCCAATATATATAAAAATACACCCCCACCCCCAATACATATAAAAATACACCCCCACCCCCCCAATATATATAAAAATACACCCCCACCCCCAATACATATAAAAATACACTCCCACCCCCCCAATACATATAAAAATACACCCCCACCCCCCAATATATATTTAAAAAAAAACCCACCCCCCCAATACATATAAAAATACACCCCCAATAATAAAACGTTGCGCCTGGTTCCCGGGTTTCTCAGCAGCGCCGGAAGTCAGCTGGGCTAAGTTTCCGGCGCGCCGGCGTGAGAGGGAAGCCGGTGCTCGCACGAGCAGCCATTGTGGGACTGAGAAGTGCCTGCAGCGGGGCAGGGCCGGCAGCAACTGCTGTGACCAGCCGGGCCCCTGCCACCGCCAGCCCCCCGCAGTCCCCCCAGCCACCGGGCCACCGGCCCCCCTGCAGTTCTGCCAGCCGCCGTCCCGCCAGCTGCCGGGCCCCCACCGTCACCCACCGCAGTCCCGCCAGCTGCTGGGCCCCCGCCAGCCACCGCCCCCCCACCGCCACTGACTACAGAGATTCACGTCTCTTCGTCGCGCCTACTATAAGCGCATGCTACAGATTCAATGCATTTATTTTGAAGCGACGTCGCTATCGCCGTCGCCGGCACTATAAGCGCAACTTTGTTTGAAGACACTTGACCAATGCTTACGACCACATAGACAATGGTATTAACATCTGTGTACTGAAGTTTGTGGCAACATTATAATTGCATGTCCTAATAGTGTTCTGCACCAGCACTCTTTGCAGCTGTACTGAGATCAGATGGACTAATTTATTGAAATAATTGTATTTTTCTACCACAGCAATAAAAATAAATGGTCCGTCCTTGAGAAATTAACATTATGGATTTCCAACCATACCACAAAACAAATGGCTTATTGATTAATAACTTGCAGCACGTCTTTCTAATGTCTTTTATACAAAAATAAAACAAACTATCAATCTGGTTTGAAATTTCGACAATCGTCTTCTGCTTCTAGCTCGTATCAAAAATCATTATTCTGCTCAGCGATAGAATAGTGATTTTACAGATACATGACAGATTAGTTGTCACAGTGCTGCAGGTAGTAAGATGGTAGGACCCTGAAATGCAACGCCGTAAAGTTTAATATAGAAGATATTGTTTTTTTTTTCTTCTTCCAGCTGCTGAGTAGTATTGACACTTCATGACCTTTTACTTATGAGATTTAGTCACATTCAAGTGGAGCTATAAGGAAAATGTTGCATTTTTAGTTTAAAGAAAAAAATAAATCTCATTCTGTGATTAATAAAGGACACCTATATTTTTGTATAAGCATTTGTGCTGATACATAGAAAAACATTTCCATCACATTTGTACTTTGAAAATGCAGAGCTGTATGTCATGGCAAAGCAATAAGAGGCATTTTGTATATGTTTCTCTCAGCATATAAATTAAAACAGAAATGCAGGTTTAATTAGAAAAAAAAATGTAATTACTGGATTGAAGTAGGGGGTCTTCGGAGCTGATTTGTGTTAATTTCAGCACCGGGGACCCTCTGCTTCCAGAGATATTTACCTCCGTAGGTGCTGCTATTATCTCTCTGGAGTTTAAATGTCCCGGTCCATGATGACGTCACAGCTTCCTGATTGCCCGTGGGACATTTAAACAGACGCCTTTTCGTTGGGCACCCAGTTCCTTTGCTGCAGAGATACCGGCACCCCTACGGAGCTAAGTGTCTCTGGAAGCCAGGGGCCTCCGGAGCGGAAATTTACGCAGTTTAGCTCCAGAGACACCCTGCTTTAAACCTTGTAATAAAAAACAATAAATTAAACCGATAATGCCGCTTTAAGCTACTGTATGTACTTACTGCGCCTTGCCTATGTCCGCTTATGTGAAGCAACAGTAAGCGTTACGGAGAGGGTTCATTGTACACGTATCATACTGTAATTTTGTTTTGAATTTAGGGGCGATATTTCTCCCCCCCCCCCCTTTCATGTGAGAAGAGGTCTGAGGAGGAATAAATCTGTTTGCTGAATAAAGCTGCTAAATGTCTTCGTTTTGACATAACTTCAA